>NC_143476.1:85252293-85579793 GCF_987193195.1 Phasianus colchicus | reverse complement strand
TCATGGTCTAAGAAGTGCCTGAAATCTGCCTCTGTCTCTGTGCCACATCTTCCCCCTGCATCACATGAAGCTTGTTCCTGGATGCACGCAAGCAATAAAACAAATAAGACTAAGAGAGACTCTGTCTCTCTACAGATTGCTTCCGTGGCTTAAATGATTCAAATAAATGAATAAATAAACAAACTAACAAATAAATAGGATTGAAATTTGACCAGGACAGAGGCTGGGGTTCTGAGATATTTTAAAACCTCCAACTTCCCTACTTATTTGGTTTTCTTTCATCTCTGAAAAGAATCTGTTAGTTCCTGGTTGCTGATGTATGACTCAGACAGGACTAATGGGAGCTTACCATGATAGAAAGCTCATGACAAGGGCAGAGACAGATTTGGTGGTTGTGTTTGGGGTTTGTGTGCATGGAAGGCTACCAGCTGAGAGAGAGAGGTAATATTACTGGTCAGTTTTGTTACAGCTTCATAATTTAGAAATAATCAAGTAGCATCTTGATAATGAGAGTTCATAAATGCAATTTGGATCTGCGTAAAACAGTGCTGGTCAAACAGTGAACTGCTCTGGTTTGCTTTCTATCACTTTGTCTGCTAAAGTTCCATTAATTAGGATTTATGCTGAGCTCAGGAAAGTCACATGCCCGCAATACTGAGCTCTACCAAATCCCCATAGAAAAGGTAAAGCAGTCCAAGAAGACTCAAGCAAAAATAAAGGTGTAGGAATAGATGCCTAGGAGCACATGCTTAGGACATTTGGTACTAATAGAAAAGAGATTATAGGGGACTTTCTTGCTTTTGCTTTTTACAGTAATGTAGCAAAGAGCAACACTTAGGAGAACAATGCAATAGATGTGATCTGCTGGCCCATACAAAGGATTGCATTTGTTAGCAATCTTGTTAATCTGCTGGGATGTATGGTAGATGTAACCTAGGATATCCTTGTCTGAAAGTATAAATCCTGTTTGATTGTGATGGAGGGTTTCTCTATTTAGTAGAGGGCAGAAGTGGATTCATAAGCCTAGTGGTTGGTCTGCAAAAAAGAGATGATTGAATCAGCACAAAAGCCCAGTGCAAATTTTTAAATGGTTGTCAGCAAATTACAGCCTTCAGATCTATGCACTGTTTAATTTTTCAGAAGATGCCTTTAATTGAAGTATCAGCCATTGCTTAATCTACACCCTTTGCCTAACATAGACACAATAAAACAAATTCAGTAGTACTTTTGACATATTGGTTTCTGAATGCCAATTCCTACAAAACTCAATAGAAATGAAATCACCAGGATTTTATAGAAATAACTCTGAAAAGACATATAATCTATTTGATAATGTTTTGATCTCATGGATAGATAGCCATGAATGTTTCAATACACCCTAAAGATTTTCACCTTCAGTTCAATCCTATAGATGTGTCCTCTCTCATGTATCTCTAGACAGTATGGCTATTTGTTATACACAAGATAGCTATGTGAGTGAAAAAGATTAATCCAAGCAGAAAGTATTCACCAATGACTTGAGAACTGTACTTGTTCTATAATTACATCTTGCTGAACTGCTTGACTCAACCAATGGTCTGTTTCTACCTCAGATAGTGCTGTTTTGGATACTAGAGAACAAGTGTTAAAAAACACATAAGGGATAAATACAGAATAAACTGATTTTTTTCTCAACTTTGTTCCTATCACTTGACTTATGCCTAGAAGCATGAGGGTTATTTCCCTAGCATTTCTTATCCAAGTCAGTGTAACTGTGAATGTTCTCATTATGCATATAAATGTCTAATCCTATTTGGAATTACAGTAAGGTCTTGGCTTTTGTGAAACCTTGTGGCAATTTGTTGCACAGGGTAATTATGCAGTGTAGTTCAAAAATAAATAAAAATCTTTTGTCTGCTTTAAATGCATTCTCCCTTCCAGTTTACTGAGACTTTTCCTCAAACTAGGAATATATGCATATATTAATTTAATGCAGGAATTTCACAGAAAGCTTTCCCGCCAGGGTAATGGTTTCCTGGAAGAATAGGGGCCGTGCTTTCTGATCACTGTACTTACTTTCTGGGCACCTGTGTCTACAAATTTGGACAAATCTGTATTTGTCTGAATATTGCTACTATGTGGGGGAAAAAAAAAAAATGGTAACACATTCAGTTTATTTAACTTGGTTCTGAAGTTCTATGTTATGATTAGAAGAAAGCAGAGTGTTTGAAAGAATATGCAAAAAGGGATGCAACTGAACAGAGTACCTAGGAACATGATGGATGTTCAATCAAGCAGATATCTTCAAATGAAAACCAGATTGTTTTTAAAGTGCTGCATCTTGGACAAAATAGAGGAATCTGATGCAGAAACTTCTGTGTGCGATTCTATGAGAATGTTATGCACAAGACTAAAAATATCTCCCCATATTTCTCTGAAGCAAGCAGAAATTCTGAAACTTTTTTTTAAAATTTACTATTGTTAATTATTTTTTTAGATCAATGTTATGTCTGTGTTCTGTTCTAAGTTGTTGGGCTGGTTTCGTCCCAGTTGTTATTGGCTTAGAAATTTATTGGCTGGTTTGTTTGAATTATATGATGGTATTTTAAATAAAAACATTGCAGAAGTTGTTGTTCAGAATAATTTCCCCTTGAACTGAGTAGGATGTTATTTAATTGTAAGCATTCTATAGAAAATGAGTCAATAAACCCAATGCCATAAAATAGGAAGTAAAATCTTTTCAGGGGGAGTTTTCACTACTTTTGTGAGATGAGAAAAGCTGGGTGTGAATCTCGCTTGGATTTTACTGTGTAGTTCAAAATATTTAGGTATTTTCCTATTAAATTCTAGTGGGTGGAGAACTGAGGCAAAGATGGGGCCAGGAGAAGGAAGTGGATCTTTGTTGCCAGTAGTGATTTATGCTAGCTGCTGTTTTGGCCTTGAGTCCTTAATTATAATTCAAAATTGCAATTTCCTCTTAATTATTTTATAGAATCATTAACTTCAGAGTACCTTTGGCATGACTGTGTATGGGGTAATTCTTTGATTTCAATCCTCTTTTTGATGTTTGTTCTTCCTTAGCTATATTTTTCCACACACACTTTAACTGCTTTCTCCCATTTGTATTTGCAAAAGGCTAAGATTGTACTGTGTAAAACTACAGCAACAGCATAATGTTGCCAGTCATAAAATGATTTTCAAACATGAGAAACAAAGCATTCAATTTCCCTGTCTAGAGCTGCATCTTTAAGTTGGCAGTGATGAATCTGCTCTTTATCAGGTGGCACAAAAGCCAAGTCCAGCAAGGTTTCCTAGTGCTTCTGGATTACTCCCTTTTCCACCTGTATGGGGGACAGATCCCTTCTTATTACAAATCAATAAAGGACTGCACCACAGGTTATTGGGACTGATGTACAGTTAGAAATGTAAACCAGCTCAAGTTGTTGAGCCATGCCATTTCATGACACAGGAGGGATGGTGGACCTTTGACTGGACTTGCACTTTGGATAAACTCAGCACTTTTCTCTCAGATTTTCTTGGAGCCCTCCCATTTGTTTAAAAAAGTACTCCAAACTAGCAAGGTCCATCTTACCCACTTCTCCTCCCTTCCCAACTTGGTTGTGCTGTGAATCTGCAAAAGTTTAGCAGTAATTAGTGCTGACCTCTACTGCTTGCTGCTTCCTAGGAATCCCAGTTGTCAGCTCTGCTTGTCAGAGGGCAGCAAGGAAATGAAGCATTTGGAGGCATAGAGACGTGGGAAGGAGGAGGAGAGACGTCCCCGTGCTACAAAGCACATTGCTATTAAAGTGTCAGTTTTTTGGTTTACTGTTGCAGTTTGTGCGAAGAGTTTATGGATCAGCAGATAACAGTAATTATCGCAGAGACTTTTCTGCTAAAGTCTAATCTAACCTTTTATAGTTTTGTACCACAGGGTCTCCTTCTTTTCATCCCCCCTTACTTTTTAAGAGCTTGTCGGATGATTTTATTATTTTATTTTTATTTTTTATAGCCACTAAATCATCAAAGTTGACAGCAGACACCTTCACACAAAAAAGGATGCATAGATTAATTGAATGAGGAGGTGGATGATAAGATTTTATTAATAATACTAATTAGAGAGTTTATTACGGCAAAACCCAGAAACAGATTAACAGAATTAAGAGAAAAGAAGGGGAGGGGGGAGGGGGGGGGAGGGAGAGGAAGGAAGGGGAAAAAAAAAAAAAAGTTGTTTTTGGCCAAGGTGAGATGTTGTCCTCAGATCTAAAGAGCTTGGATGTATATGGAGAAAATCTACTGAATCTCATTCAGTTCTTGCAAATCCTAGTCCCAGTGTCATTCTGTCAAAGGTAATGCTTTTACTCCTCGATTGAGAGCAGAATAGGAGGGCTTATCCAGAAAATGGCAGTGTGAAGAAAAACCTAAAAAATATCATCACCACCACTGCTAGAAGAGACTGAAATAGTGCCACGAGGCAACTTCTTGACAGTTATTTTTAAAAAAGGAAAGTGAGAAGGAAGTGTTATGAACCTTGCTGAGGTGTTTTTCACTTTTCTTCTGTTAAAGTACAACTTTTCAATGAAAATGTTTGAAATGCTTATGAAATATGTTGTGTCATTTCAACTGAGAGACAAAGCCTTTCATTATTTTTATTGCTGCTGCCATAGAGTTTGCTGTCGAAGCATTATAAAGAGGTCCTCATGGGGCTAAACTCTCACTTTATAGTACTTTTTTTCTCTTCTTCAACACCTCCCACCCCTCCCCTCCAGTAGGAAAAGGAAAAGGAAAACAGGAAGGGGAAGGATAAGGAATCGGAAAAGGAAAAGAGGAAGGGGAAGGGGAAAAGAAGGAAAAGAAGAGGGGAAGGGGAAGAGGAAAGGGAAGGGGAAGGGGAAGGGGAAAGGAAAAGGGAAGGGGAAGGGAAAAGGGAAGGGAAAGGGAAAAGGGAAGGGGAAGGGGAAGGGGAAGAGGAAGGGGAAGGGGAAGCGGAAGGGGAAGGGGAAAGGAAAAGGGAAGGGGAAGGGAAAAGGGAAGGGGAAGGGAAAAGGGGAAGGAAAATGTATCTAGAAACTAATAGTGAAGGAGAGCAAGCTTGTTTTATTTTCTCCATCCATTGTATTTACCTTCAAAATGTCTCAGAAGTGTCAGAATAGAATTTTATTTTCCCTGTTTGTTATTTCATGTAATGGTAAAAATCATTACTGGGGGAAAAAAAGAAAAAAAAAAAAAAAAAAAGAAAAAAAAAAAGGTGTGCATGTTTTTTGACAATCATTTTTAGTTCCTAATTTTATTGTGATAGTTTGTGAAGAATATGCCAATAATTGGAGCCTTTATATGGTATGTGCTATTCAGACATTTAGTATGAATTCGGAGCTTCTCTAACAAGTTTTCATACTCAGTGAGGGAATCTGGCAAGGCTTCAAAGCTTACTGGCTGCAGAATCGAGTCCGGAGAGTGGTGGTCAATGGCTCAATGTCTGGATGGAGATTAGTGATGAATGGTGTCCCCCAGGGATCAGTGCTGGGGCCAATGCTCCTTAACATCTTCATCAATGACATTGACAGTGGGGTTGAGTGCGCTCTCAGCAAGTTTGCTGATGACACCAAGCTGTGAGGTGCAGTCAACACACCAGAGGGATGGGATGCTATTCAGAGGAACCTAGACAGGCTGAGTAGTGTGCCCTCATGAGGTTCAACAGATCCAAATGTGAGGTGTTGCGCCTGAGTCAAGGCAACCTTCACTACCAATACAAACTAAGGGGTGAAAGGATTGAGCAAAGTCCTGCTGAAAAGGACACTGGGGGTACAGGTGGATGGAAAGCTGGATATGAGCCAGCAGTGTGCCCCCACAGCCCAGAAAGCCAGCCAGATCCTGGGCTGCATCAAAAGGAGTGTGGCCAACAGGGCGAGGGAGCGGATTCTGCCCATCTCTTCCACCTCACCTGGAAGCAGTGTCTGTGGTGTCCTTGTTCACTGCAAGTGAGTTGGGCGAGATGCCTTCAGAGGTCCCTTCCAACTCTAAGGATTCTGTGACTCTCTGATTTACATTTAGGTGGAAAAATTCAAGGACAGAAGTTGAGACACGTTTTGCCAAACATTGATGCTTGTGGTGTGGACTGTACTGTCCATCCTAAAAATGGTCAATGTACAACATTGCAACTGTCCAAAGTGATCTGGATGCAAGAGTAATTCCCAGCCCAGCTCTGCTAATAGTTTGTTACTTCTTTTCAGCACCTGCTCATTCAGTTGCATTTCTGATCACATTTCTGAATAGATGATTGACGAGCCTAAAGAAGAGCAGGTTAGGAACTGGAACAGTCTCTCTGCATGTAGGATTTCAAACTCTTCTATGTAGGCATCTTCACTGTGCCACTACCAGCACAGGCTACTTGGGGCTGGGGGCAATTTCTTCTTATTTCAATGGAGTTTGGGACAGAAACCAGTAAAAGCCACACAGTTATCATCCCCCTATAAGAAGAATCTGTAGTTAATGAATAATACAGAGAGAACTCAGAATGCAAGAGAGCTTGGTGTGTCAGTAAAGATGAATTGTCAGCTAACTCTTTCCACATGCAACAGAAAGAAAGAAATCTCAGCCATTCCTATCCACTAGCACACTTACTGAGAGTGATGCTGGTTAGAGGAAAAGCTAAACAAACCTAACTGTTATTAAGACAGCTATGTATCTAACAAAAAGTTACTAGGCCAAAGAGAGGAACAAATCATTATGAATCAATTTAACCCTAGCCAAAAATATGCAGCATTCTTCAGGCTACAGTTTGAGTTAAACATGGGCATTTTAAATATACTGGAGTGTCAGTACTGTCTCCTCACTGGGTTAGCCTTTAAGGAGTTACAGTATTTCATCTCTCAGTCCAAGAAGAATTCATAGTGGAGAATCCATGCAGTCTATAGCTTTATGTATTCAGATTTACTATGGATGACTGAGGCAATGGTGTATTTTTTTTTTTTTTTCTTTTACTGAATCTGTATTTCTGCTAGTGATGGAGGATATGGTTGAGTGAGCTCTTGTCTCTGTTATGCCATGTACGTGAATCACAGTTGACTTCACCTAGAGTTTTACTGTTCTAAATCATGCTCCAAGAGTTTTCTTTCATAGGAATACCAAAGCCCCTGTGCAGTTAGACTGTTCTATGGTTAAGGAACCAACTCAAGATCTGGGGAATCTGGTCCCACCTTCCTTTTTATGCTAGGTGCTTATTTATAAAAGGAGAGGATCTTTCATTACAAATACATTTTCAATCAATATGCTAAAAAGTTTGTCTTGCTTGGACGCAGTGAGTCCATACAGTTACTTAAGATAGATAGTTTCTCTATTTTACATTTTGTCATGTCTCCATGCTGTGTTCACTGGGTTTCAGGTTTCCAAATATGCTGAGATATAGAGTTCCTACTGAAGTATAAGTGCCTGCAGGGGCATCAAGGAACAGTAATGAAAGGGAAAATGGCAATATTGAGACAAACTTATGGCTTCCATAAAGCTACAAAAGGAAAGCAATCCTTTCAAAGTAACATTGGGCAGCAGTCACCTTTCAGAGTATAAAAAATGCTGGGAGAACACATTGAGTATTATTGCTGTGCCGGAGAAGAAGTGTGGACACGTTCAGCTTTGGTGCAGAAACCGATTGCTGGTGCAATCCGCATTCCACACTCTGCTCAAGACCTGAATGGGAAATGTCTAATTTTCAGCTGTCCTCCTAGAAGGATGTGAGCACAGCCTTCTTTGGCCTAAAAAAACAGGAATTACTGGAACAGGAAAGGTGAAACAAAACAGTTCACATAGTGGAAGAACAGATTCCTGGTGTTCAGGATCTCTAAGAAACTTGCATGATAACAGATGTGACACTTGTGATAAGGCCTTATTCTTGCTGGGCACAGTTACAGGTTTTAGCTCTTCCAGTAAAACTTAGAGAAAAAAAAAGTTTTATATTTTTGCGTTATTCAGACTCTGAGAGAGGAAAATATTGTCTGTCTCCCACTTAAACTTTGAGCTGGTTGTATTTGTCATAATGGGAAATACTTTTCATCTTGCAGAAAATATATGAAATAAATAAATAAAATTAATAAAGGTTTTCCCCTCTTCCATAGACACTTAACATTAATTCTTTTCCCTTCTCTGAGTACCTCAAATTTTCACACTGCTTTTGTAATCTCTAGCCTTTTTTCTGTGGCCCTCAGCATTATTCACTATTGTTTATCTAAAGCCTTCTTTGCTCACCTGATGTATGTTTTTTGAAGATTGATTTCCCCCCCCCTTCCCCTCCCCCCAGAAGTAGCTCTATTCTATTTTCTCCAAAAATTGGAAGGAAATTGTTTCTGAGAGGGCATATGGCAGCTTGGATTGCAAAGGCTACCAGCATTTCCTCTCTGATCTTCACTCCATGGAGCCTTCGATGTTGTTACTGCCACTGGTCTTTTCTTTTCTGAAATTAACCATGTAACCAAGCAGCTCATTTGATGGCTGTGCTGGAAAGTGAAGGAGCCAGGGACAGATATCCAGGCCTTTTTACTTTGGCTGCAAATTGATTTTAGCTCTTGCTGTGAAGTTTGCAGCTGGCCTTTGGCATCTAGAATAGCATTTGCTGAGAAGTATCCAGCACAAATTAAGGCCTGTATAAACCTTGCTTTGGACACTTTTTTTCTCAGAAATGAATTTTTCTTCCAGAGAATGCAAAGCAGCTGAGGAAGGCTGACTGCTTACATCTCAGTACTTCCTCAAAGACCCTTGCATGTGTTGCTGCAATAGCCCTTTGGGGTGTATAGATTTAGCCTCCTTAGAGAAGTGGGACAGGCAAAGCTGCCTAGAGGTGATATCAGAGGCGTGGCATAAATATCTTTATTCATGGTTTGACACTCCCAGAGCACCTAGAGGCCTTACATTTGATGGTTTCGGACCTCAGAGGACCTATGGAGGTGTTTGAGTTTAAACTCTCTAATTTTGCAAGTTTTGCCGCACTGGTATTGGAAGTAAGTCTGTCTTGCCAGATAACTCCCTTAACCATTAGTTGGATTTCTTCTCCTTCCCTCTCATTCAGTAGGGTAAGGTAGCCTACAACGTTATGGAAGTGTAGGGATTCCTGTGAAAACTGCTGGATTTGACTATGAGGAATTACGTCTTGCAAAATCCAGTAGATTAAGCAGATCATTTCTTCCTATTTCAGAGGTATTATGATCTACTCACACCAAATACATGAAAATAACAGTGTTTTCACAGGAAACAGGATTCTCTGAATGTCTAAGTCTATATTGAATAGAGGGTGGAACACGGATGGGAAAAGAATGGAAAAAGAAAACTGCAAGTTTGAAGAGTTTCTCCCAAAAATATTATTTTAAAATAAGAAAATTCATCATCCAAAGGTTTACATCAACTCTGTGCTCCCCACCACTTTGAAGAATCTGTCAGGTGCACTCAGGTGGGAAATGTTAAAAACAGAGAGACTTCAGGTAGCAGGATAGTATGCATCTTCTCTTTCAATGTCAACTTTCTGCAGAAGCAGTAAGCCATGCATCATGATTCTGTCTGAAGAAAATATGATTACATATATATATAAAAGGAACCTCACTTTGCATTGGCTAAAGATCCCTTTACAGACCAGTCCCTCTGAGCAGCATTCAGTCTCAGAACAGCAGACAAACTCTTTAACTCTTTGTTTTGTATTCATCATCTCACTCAACACTTTTCTTTCACCTGTAGCAGACAAGACATGGAGTAAGAGCAGCCTTCACCCTTCTACTCTGCACACTACAGGACTTGCCCAAGTCTGAAGTCACCCTTCTGTCACCATCTCCACCAATTACCCCTGCAAGATTTCAATGAGAAACATGAATACTTTCTCTTAATGTTATTTCCTGTTGAGGCCAATAAGGCTGTTAGTTAACTTTTGGCTATGGTTCTCTATTCCAGGTTGGAGATTGCTGGAAAATACTATGCAATCTGGGAAGAGATTTCAAGATTGTTCACATTTGTTTAGATAAGCAAAGATCTTTCAGTCCTTTTCTGTTGAGTTAAATTTTCTGGAGATTATTTTTAAAATTTTCAAAAAAAAAAAAAAAAAAAAGAAGAAGGAGGAAAATTCTTGTAGTTCTTTCAAAAATGTCTTTTGTAACAATAGTATAATGAGGAAAAAGGTTTTTCCATCTCTCCACGCCCCTTGATTAGTCTGGATTATCAATACATCCTGATTATCTACATGGAATTGCTTCAAGTATTATCAGAGGTGACATTAAACTGATTAATCTAGTAAGGCTTTTCTTGCAATTAGACTTACCTCTTTTCCAATTACCTAAGTACTTGCCACCCTTTGCTGTAGTGAAGAGGAATCACTGCGAAGTTTTCATGTGCTGGAGGTACTTTTCTCCAGAAGGATCTATATCAGAAACAGAAAATCATAATTCAGTGTTGTGTTTCCAGTGGTCAGAAGCCACTGCTTCCAGACCTTTAAACTAGAGAGGCAGAGAGTAAAGGAACCACCAGTTTCAAGTCAAAGTAGGTAACATAGTCAAAGTCGTCTTTTGTCCAGACAATGAAGTTACCTTGGTACAGATTGTTCTTCACTTACCTGGGGTAGGTTTATTATGTGCAGTATATAATTTAAAGATCATTTCGCTGTGAAATATCCCCATCATTTCTTATATGGACCAGCCTTTGAGCTTTCCAGAGCACTGTCTGTAAAATGCTCAATGCTGGTTTACTCATGGGAGTTGCTTGGTTTGTCTCACTCGTTTGTAAATCAGGAGATTTCTGTCTGCTCCCAGGATAGTGATTCTGGGTGAACCCCCTTTTCTGATTGTGTTTTGCTATCTGTAAAACATGGGTAACATCTTTTCCAAACCTTGAATGCTTTAATCTTCTCCCTCTTGACGGTAGGTTGACTACAGAGGAGCTGTGCTAATTTATGCCAACAGAAAGGCTGCCTTGGAAACCTCATTGACCTGTTCTCCAACTCTGTGTGTGAAGAACATGCTAAGTTTCCCTAGAATTAGAGATGAGGGTGACTAGATGCCTTAATAAGAGTGGACATCTTGTGAGATGCCTATCTTTAAGAGAAAGGTGTTTGGCCACAAAACCATGCTGTGCATCTCATGTGTAGAACAGGGCCTGAGAGGGTGAGATGCTCATCAGCAGAAGCTGATGAAAGAAGAGCAGCAGAAGCAATAGGAGAGAATCTTTGCAACAGCTTAAAAAAAAAAAAAAAAGGAAAAAAAAAAAAAAGTTTGAAATATAATGACAGACCTCACTGGACTATAAAATAAAAATAAAAATAAAAATAAAATAAAAAGGGAGAGAAAGAAAACAGCAACCATCCCTGGCTGTTGTATTGTCTTGTTAACAGTGTGTCACTGAATTTAGCAGAAGGAAGTTTCTCCCACACATCTCCCCTCACACAAATGCAACTGACACAACCTCCTGAGCTCTGAAGCTTGGCTTTGATCCTGTGCAGCTCTGCCCCAGTTCTGCAAGGCACACGGAGTAGAGGATGGGGGAATTACCTACAGATTTTCTGGGGGAATGAAGGACACCATTGCCAAGGCATGGTTAACCGCCATGATGACAGCACTTCCCCAGCATCTTTCCTTTCTCTAATAGAGGACCCCTACTCCCCCCTACCCCTCCCCTCTCTCCCTCCCCTCCCGTGTCCTCCTCCCATCACTGCATGTGTTGTGTTAATCTAATTTGTTCAGCTCAGTGGCTAAACAAATAACTGCAAACACGGTGCTTATTCAAATGCATGACAAAAGAGGGTAGGTCTCTGAAATTTTTGCTTGATTATCTGATGAGGCATGAGGTTTTTTGAGGAAGGGCAAAGGTTGGGAATGGACTAGTCAGGACAGGGTGAGGGAGAAGAGAAAAGGCTCCTTAAAGGACTACTGTTTTTTTCTGCATCCGGCTGCAATTGAGCAGGTTGGACTGAGTGAAGTTGGTCATTGATGCATGATGTGGAAAGGCTGTAGAGGAAATCTACTTCACAGATTTCCACCAGAGTCCCAGCAGTTGCTGACCAAATTGCTAGAGAAAAGGAGGAAGGTTTCCTTGGCCACTGGGTCCCAGAACAAGATCTTATAATAAGACCTACTCCAGGAAAAACCTGGGCCCCAACCCAATAGGTTTTACAGCTTAGTGGTGTTCTATTGCAAGCAGCAAACAGTAGATCAGCTCTGCAAAATGCTACTCTTTGTTTCCCTTAGCTTTACTGTTGAGAAGAAGCACCTATCATCTCCGTAATGTCCAGATCTGTAAACAAGGACTCTCCTACTTTTATGTTAATGTGAAGTCTTCTCTGGGAAAAAAAAAAAAAAAAAAAAAAGAGAGAGAGAGAGAGAAAGAAAGAAAGAAAGAAAAGCTGGCCTGATAAAAAGAGTGCACATACAAATAAGATTCACTGCCTCTCCAAGAACAACCTTGTCCATGGTTTCACCAGTTTTGCATTTTAACAAGATCATCCGCTCATTGTCATCTTTGAGAGAAATTAACAGATTCCAAAGCTTTTGACCTTGTGATGGTTTGGGTTTTTTCACTCCTAGTGTTTTATAAAATTTGTTCTTGTTTGTGATTTTCTGTCCCAGAATTGCATCTGTGCTCCCCAAATCACCACTCCGCCCAGAGGCGGATGCTTTCTCTTGGAGGGGAAAAGACACAATGACACTTCAGCAGTCCTTAGTTTTTCTTTTCAGCTCTGTTACATATTGCATTTTCGTTCTCTCCTTTTTCACCATTTCTCCAGTGATGAAAGATTTGTGGAAGGTAGAAAAACTTCTGCAAACCTCCTGCTCCCCTTCCTCCTCCTTGGCAGCATGAGATGCTGCTCTCTCTGGATTCATACAGTGATGACCAAAGCATCAACATGCTAATCTCAGAGCCGTGGGCCATTTTTCTTACTGTTGTTAAAGAATACAGCCCCACTGGCTATGCCCTGAAGCTCTAATAGTGAGGAACTGAATTCTGATGCCGTCTTTCCCTCTTCTTGCCTTTTTTCCCCCCTGCCTTATTTTATAATTATATTTATTTGAAATTGAATTTTAAAGGTTCAGTCCCTAAAGGCAGTGAGATGTAATTTCTGGTGGATATTAAAACTGTATAAAACTGCTCATATATCCCCCCATGAAGAACAGCTGGTACTCAGAGAGGGGGAGAGAGAAAGAGACTGACTCTAACCTTCTTGCCAGCTATGCAAAAAGAAACCAACAATAGTAATAAATAAAAAGTTACTCTTTTTCTTTTTTTTTTTTTTTTAAAGCTATATCTACTAGAAGCATAAATGTTTGCTGTTGTAGATCATAAACAGTTATTCAAATGATGTAGTTTAAGTAATGCCACTGACTGTAGTGCCGTGACTACCTTGTGTCAGTAAGAGGTCTGGCATAGAACAGCTCAAGCTGTTATTGTCTGAGCAGGCAAAAGGAGTGTGCTGCCATGGAAATTGGGGCCTCTCTGTTTTTGTACAAACATGGAATAAAATACAATATTTCTACTGAAGGTCCAGCTTTAGAAGGCTGCATTTTTCATTCATCTTCTTCCTCAAGGAAGTAATGAAATGAAAGAGTGCAGATAGAACTGCATAGAATTATGGCAGTGAAACCATGAAGAATTTCAACAACACAGCAGACAAGACAAATAGACACTGTTGTCTGCTGGGGGACTGGGACACAGATCAGTGGTGGGATTTATCTGATCTACCTTTAGGTCCATACCATGTACCCCTGTACCTAAGCTCCTTTCACAGTTAATGGAAAGGTAGACAAGACAGATGGTGAGTTTTAGGGCATGACTCACACTGGCCTTGATCAGATGCCTATGTTTAGTTGGATGAATCACGATCCAGGCTGATGGGCTCTTGGCCACTATGGATGGTTATGAAGAGAGGTGTGGATGAGACTCCCACAGACTGTACACTATCATTGCTGACAATTACATTAGCTAATGCAGACAGTAACTGGTTTGCTATTTTCAGTGGCAGAGGCAAGAAAAGAACTCAGGTACGCTGAACTGAATCTGCTCGTTCATTCTTCATTCACTTCAACAGTGGGGAAAGTTTTGTTTTGGAATGGAGCAGTGTAAACAGCATTCATTCTTTTTCTTCAATATTTTCCCCCACTTCTGTTGCTTCCTATCTTAACTAAATTAGGTTCAATTTGCAGGCAGGCACTATGGAATGGAAAAACAACAGTGGCTTCAGCATCCAGGTACCCAATTGGTCCAAGGGGTAAAATATCTTCACTGGCCTTTTTGGGCCAAGGGGCCATATGTGTGACCTGGAAAGGGCAGATTCCTAGAGGATACAGAGTGCTATTCAGCTGATCAATAATTCATTAGGTACAATTTGTAAATAACTAAGTGGAAAATATCCTTTCTTTTCTTGTGATGATTCCAACTAATCTGCTGATCCAGAGAGCAGACAGTCTGCCAGGGAATGTTATCCTTATGTAGAAAGAAGAGGTCAGGCTTCTCACCTCTCATACTTTGGACTGATTTTGGTTCAGGTGGTTTCCTAAGCCATTCATTTCTCTTCAACCTCAGTCAAGGTCTCTTTGACAAACACTAAAACGCCAATATTCTCATGCCAATCTTGTAGGACTTCATAACCATAAGACAAAAGAGAGGGGAGGAAAAAGGAATGTTTAGAACTTACTGGTTGGAGAGTCAAGAAAGAAGGTAGGGATGTGGATTTTTTTGGTTTAGTGGTGAAGACAACTGCTTAGCAGTTGGCCATGAAGGTGCTAGTCCCAACTCAGACCAGAGGTGAGCAGTAGGGTCTTCTGAGGAAGTTATTTTTCCTGACATTTGTGCGGTTACCTTTTGCTGCAGAATCTCTATAACAGAGCAGAGCTCACTTTTTTTGGCATATTGATGTTTCTGCCCACCAGTGTTGATTCTTGTGCTGTCTTTTAAGGAGAGAGATGATTGACATTTGTGTGTGGTGGTGTCTCTCTAACCTGACATGGCCACAAACAGCAGCCTGTGACATCCTCAGCCCTTTCCACATCCCTTGGGAGAGCAGCTTTCCTTCTCCATCACTGGGGTCAGGCTGGGAGATGCAAGGCAGTCTGAAACCACACCTCATCCTCTGCTACCAAACTGTAAGACTGAACAGAATATAATGTAATTGTGTTTAAATTTCTGTGTATTTCCATGCACACAAGAATGTATACAGCAACACAGATGAGACATTTTGCCCTTTGGATGCTGTTCTCCTGACCTGATTTTTTTCCATTCCATTGACCTATAAACACAAAATATTATTTAATTAGAAATACACAGGGAAAGATCATTTTAAGCAACAGCAGTGTTACTAACAATACCAACTTGCTTCTTTATTCTCTTTCATGGTTTAAGGGGTTTTTGTTTTCCTTTCTGAGAAGTTAAACTGCAAATTAAGTCCAATTATCTTTTTTCTTTTTCTTTTTTTTTCTTTTTTTCTTTTCTTTTTTTTTTTTTTTTAAATGATAAATTTTGTGACACTGCAGATCTCACACTGACCTAAAGCAGCTCACACTGGTTTGAACTCTGCAGCCCCTGGTAGAAAATGTTTAATTACCTTTATTTTGCCAAAAGCTGATCAGTTTATTCTGCAGTTCTTGGTGGTCTCTTGGACTCCCTCTGGTGGCTAACGTACCACAATGTGAACGAAGGAAAAAAAAGTTTACTCGGAGTGTTGCATCTGGGTGCTGTTTGTGCTGCTGCTGTGGTTGGCATGAATCTCTGTTAGTATTTCCTGGGGCTGTCATCCTACCTCTGCCTAGTACTTTTCAGCTGAAGCACTGTGAAGGCATGCTCAGCTCAAGGTATTTTAATGTCTGGTTAGTGGAAATAACAAACCCAATCGTCGATTTCCTACAGCATTAAAAAACAAATAAGTGCCACACACAAACACCCAGATGTTTGCATCAGTGCCTGGGGAAATCATCTGGATGGGAAAACTGGGAGGTGGGACTCCAGATCGGTCTTGCAGTGCATAATCTCTCACTACCATTGACCACAGCAAGAAACTCTTGCAGCTCTAAGGTTTAAAGCCCAAGTGGAAGGTGTTATCAAGGCACTCAAAGCAGCTGTCACTTCACATTGCATAGGAATACAGACAAATACTCTTTTCCTGTTTTCTTGTTTTTACTTTGTTTTGATGAAAGAAACTTTTTGCCTGAAAAACAAAACAAAACAAAACAACAACAACAACAAAAAAAAAAAACCACTGTGTTAGCTGTTTTGCTTTGTTTGATATTTTTCTTTCTTACTTTTAAAGTGATAATTTTTCCTTTTTTTTTTTTTTTTTTTTTTTTTTTTTTTTTCACTTTGTTGCTTGCTTTTTGTTAGTTTGCTTTGTTTTCTTCTTCACACATACTAAAAAATCTGGCTTGAACTTGCACTCAAAGCCAGTGCATTCAAAGAGAGATTAGAATCTTCTAATGGTAGCTTCTCTTTAGCCATGATCAAAGCATTTCACAAACTAGAAGAAGTTTTCTTGGCTCAGACACAGATGTAAAATGTACCTGGTACAGGGACAGCTACACTCCCTCCACAACCACACTGAGTTCTCAGACTGGCTGAAGCAACTTCATCTGCATCATGGTGAGAATCAGGGATCACCTACTGGCAGTGAAATCTGCGGAAGTTTGCGGCACAAATAAAATCTTTGCCACTTGCAGCGGACAGATGCCCCACCTGAGTTTTGGGTACAGGATTTATTTAAATGACTAAGGGAGGCTGATAAAATTATTTCAAATCCTGCTGTGGTAAATGAATGGAGTGGAGAGGACGGACTGCCTGTAAAACGGCCAGTTGAAACGGCAGAGTTCAATAGCAGCTCATTGAAAACGAGTTGTTGCTGAGGTGACTCCCTGAGATTCAGATGGCAAAGCTTTGGCTGTCTAAAGCCAGATATCTCAGAAGGAACTGCAGCTTCTATTTAGGAAAAAAATTACTTATGATCTTTTTCTGATCCTCAATTTTTTTCCATTTGGGATAAAGTAAAATGTTTAAGATGCTTTTGTGTGTGTGTGTGTGTGTGTGTGTGTGTATGAAACCTGCTGTATGTTGCCAGAATTCAGTATTATGTGATCCATCATTGCTTGACAGGATGAGCTGGTAAAATGACATGTGTTCCTGCATGTCAGCATGGAGGAAGGGACTTGCTCAGAATGCAGATCCCTTGATAGTCCATTCAGCAAGTCTGTGACAATATGTTTTAAGCACAGGAGGAGGACAGCAACCTGATATAAGAGACTCTCACACCCCATAGAGGACATGGGCCTAAGCCCCAGTGACTGGCACTTGCAACATCTTGAATTCATGCTGTAGAATAGGCCACGCTAGGCAGTTGATTGCACGTTCTCTCACTTTTAAGGAAAACTGAAATGTGTGGTTTTTGCATAGTGACAGCCTTACACAAACCCATCTGATTGGAAAAACTGATAATATTTTTTTGTTACATTAGTACATTTTTGTTACATTAGTTACATTTGTATATTAGTACAAGCCTTGTTGGGCTGTTTTGTTTGTTTGTGTTAGCAAAACCAGAGGGAAAAATACTATGCAATAGAAGTTAGCATATATTAAAAATGATCTCTGTCACAGTTAGAGCTACCTGAACAACTTCCGAGAAGAGGTTGGGAGATACAGCCATAGCTTCATAGAGGTCATTTTCCAGGCATTGCAGTTTTATTACATTGTTACAGGGAATACTGTTTTTCTCCATTAATGGAACTCCTGAAATAGGTTTAAATTAACTTACCTTGTCTTCAATTTGTGGAAATTGGTGCTGTTTGCACTGATTAATCTTCATCAGTGAAGATGATTCTTTACAGACCTGATCCAAAGCTCCTGAGAACAGAGGGAATCTCTCTGTTGGCTCCAGAGGGCTCTGAAACAGGCCCTTGTTAAGGTGCAGATCCTGACAAGAAGGCTGGAAATACCCAGCCAGGAAAAGCTCCTCGATAACGTGGGCAGGAGTATGTGCAAGACGAAGGGTGGGAGGAGGTTTGGAGGAAGGTTGAGGTTCATGCCCTCGATTACTAATGCTGATGACCTGCTGTCCTTTTCTGCTTTCACAGCAAACTCTACCATGGCGTCTTCTCTTGGAGAGAATAATCTCCTTCAAGTGAAGAAAATAACGGTGAAGGGAGGGTGGAGAAGCAAGCCTTTCATTTGTAATCTCTAGACAGAAAAATAAAGTGTTTCTGTTTAGCACAGAACGAACAATTAAAGTGTTGGAGTCAGCCGGAATGCTGTTTGCAGCAGTTGCTGGTATCTGGCCAGTTGGTGGGCTGCTAATGGCTGATGCAGCCTGCTGTTTACCAAGCACAGGGCTCCCTCCTTCACAAAGGGAGGGCCAGGAAGGGCCAGGGAACAGGCCCAGCTCCCTGAGCCAAAGATCTGCATAACAATTGGCCAGATATATGAAAATGCCAAAATTGCACATGCAGATGCAAGCCCTGGGAGCAGACCTGAGGAGCAGAGGAAGCCGTACAGAGCAGCCACCCTCTCTGCCCCACTGTCTGCTACACGGCAGGCCTTGCCTGGTGAATTTTAAAGCATCTGCTGCCTTCAGAGAGGGAGACGTGAAGGGATTACTTTTCTCCTCTTCTACTTGCATGTCGTTACTTTTGAAGGCACTGCAAAAAATTCACCTGATATTCATTGTAGAGGCAGCCCCAGCAGACTTCCCCTATGACACATGCCAGCATGTGAAGTGACGTTACATACCTCCCTATTATTGCAATGCAGTGAACTTCTTTGGTCATTGAAGCCACATCAAGAAGAAGGAGCCTATTGTTTTCCTGCACAGTTATCATAAAATAAAAAAATAGTGGGTTAAATACATGTATTTACCATGGCATTTAGTGATGCTTCTTCTATTCTGCTGAAAGCTTGTGTTCAGTCTGCAAATTACTGACAAATTCTGCAATCAAATTGTCAAAATCATTCAAAAAATGATCCATTCTGGATTGAAACCTGGGATCCATAGGCTTGTACACATTAGAGATGAATTATTACATCATATTCTCTATGCAGAGCTCTTAAGATCACTCTTTATCAGATTTACTTGTATGATTTTGCATCTTTATTCCAACTGAGATTCAAATGATCCTTCCATCCCTCCTCTTTTCAGTCACCATAAAGCTTACAACTTCTCCAGCCTGATCAGATCTCACTGGAAATACTTGTCAATCTTTTAACAGATCTGACTTAATTTCAAGTCTTTAAGAAACCTCCAAAGTGAGATGGTCATGGCCTTAAGCTGTCTTGTATGCATTTTATTACCCCTCCTACTTCAGAGAGATTTACATGGGTCTATGGATACCCCTAGGATGAACATCAGTACTAATTTAGACATTCAGTTCACATCAGATTGATGTGAAATTTTTGATGGCATTTAATTACACCTTTGGAGAACTCTTTGTTTGTCTCTCCCATACACTCCCAGAAAGCAGAAACAGGATTTACTGGCTTCAGGCAGCTTTCTTTCTCCTCTGAGTTCTTATGCCAAGGTTCCCACGCCAGCTAGCTTCTCAAACACATCAGGTAGATGGAAACTGTGTGAGACTCAGCCCTTGGAGATGCAGAACTTTCCAAGGATCCCTGTGCATTGACTAATGAAGGATGCAGCTTTGCATACTGACAAGGAGGTAACTCTGCAGGATCCCAGGAGAGTCTGGGGGCTTGCACAGCCCAGACTGTGTCAGGCAGGTGGGACTCAGCTCACCTAGTTTTAGGGATTAGGCAGAGAATTTAGCTATGTGTGAAGCTTGGTTTGTTTCATTATATAAGGGAATCCAGAAAGTTTGAGTAATTTCTCCTTTATGTTTCCTCCTTAAATCAGAGATTCGGGTTACCATTAGGTAACAGTGGCACAGTGGCTTGTTCGTGAGTTGTGTCACCACAAATGACGTAGAAGAGTACAGTTCAAGCCACCAAACATTTCTTTTCCACTTGTGCAGCACCCTTTTCAGAGGGTTATGGAGAAACAAAGTTGTCTTACAAGGATAGCAGAAAGTTGAAAACTCCCTTATGCTTCTGCATAGAGAAGGGCAATGGAGCAATATCCAGGATGCTTGAATTTCTATTCCTTAGGGCTGACTCCATAACTCAAGTCTCCACTGTGCAGCTCTGTCACTCTACACATGCAGATAGAAACATGTTTACCCATTGTGGGCCCTCCTCGCTCTCTTTCTGAAGCAAACGTATGTGAATATACATGCTCTGCTTTCCTGCATTTTCATCACAGCTCCTGCCCTCCCTCATGCCTACGCGCTACAAAAATCTGCCTCAAATCCAGTTAGTAAAAGGTGACTTTTTCTTGCCATCTGGGTGTTCAGTGGCACAGATTCTTTTGGCCTGCCTACACACACTCACAGGCTCATCTCCCCCTCCTCCTTACCCTTTCTCCTCCTCTCCCCCTCCCACGAGCTGGCAGCAAAAACAAAAGGGAAATCTTCAAAACCACAATGTCAGCTGCCTGTGTCAGTGTGGGTTGAGAGGACGGATCACAGCACACTCATCTCCCAGTAGGCAAAGGGGACTGTATTTCAATAAATTTACATACTACAGAAGAGTGTGTAAGAGATTGCTTTGGGGAGCTCTCTGATGAGTTGCTCTGGGGACACCGAGCCCTTGACTTGCTCAGGAAGGATTTGATGCCACCTGCTCTAAAATTCTCATGTTTCTCCATACTTTTTTTCATTTCGGTACCTGCATGCATTGTTCGCTTTACAGCCTGGTTTTATTTTCTCTGGGTTTAAATGGAGGGTGGTTGATTAATAGATGTGCAAATGTTGGCCATGGGCTAACTGCTCAGGGATGAGCAATGCTAACTTTGCATAGCTCCTGTGCACACCTTGCTCCTAACCTGCCTGCATCTCCTTTACGGTGACTAGTCTTGAGTGGATCTCTCAGACAGTCTTTAATCTCTTGCTTCTCTTTTGATTACATCCAGTGGAAACATTCCAGCTTTGAATAACTACCTGTGAAATATATAGGGCTTCACTGAAAACAGCATTTATGTGTTCATTTTGTTTTACTTGAACATTACACATAATTTTTCCTGCAAAAAGGTAACACTGAAACTCTTTTTTTTTTTTTTTTTTTTTTTTTTGTGACTGGCAGTTCAGTAGAGATTATGTCTTTTATTTAGGAGACAAGTAGACATTTTCCTTAGACATTTCTGTATTTAAACATTTCTGAATCAGGTATTTCCACAAAGCAGAATTGTTGCCTCTGTTTTTCTTTTCCCTTTTTCTTTTTTTTCCTTTTTTTTTTCTTTTTTTTTTTCCTTTTTTTTTTTCTTTTTTTTTTTCCTTTTTTTTTTTTTTTTTTTTTAACACTTGGCTTTGAGAGAAGGTCAGCTGTAGAAATAGCAGAATTTTCTGTTTCCATTTTCTGAATACTTGTACTCTTAATGAAAGGTTGCTTCTACTAGGAACTTAGCCGGATTGATCATTGGCCTAAATCCCAGCCCGGAGCAGCACAAAGCAGAGGGGCTGCCTTCCAGATGGCAGCTGCTATTGCTTGTTGGAGGGCGTCATTGTGGTTCCCATGGTTGGTGGGGTTAACACCTCCACTTAGTTTAGAAATTACCGTGGTTACACAGTCTGCTGAAGTGTAAGTCACCTCTAGGCATGAGATAGTATTTCTCAAGTTTGCTACATGCTCAGTTTGATGTCATGGAAAAGCCAGACTGACACACTTTTCAAGCAGATGAAGAGATCTCTCTCTCTCTCTCTTTTTTTTTTTTCTCTCCTAGAAACTATCTTGGAATTTCAAACCAGCAGAAACTTGGTTTGAAAAATATAAGGAGAGAAGGGAGCTAGTCAGTGTTATACTCTCATACTGTTGACATGAAGGTAGTGTCTTCAAGCCCTCTCTTATTCCTGAGCTTCCTCATGACAAATGTGCAACAAGTTAATTAGCCTCCCCATTGCTCCATTCCCAGTCTATAAGGTGAGGATATAGTATACACAGCGGAGTGGAGGAGCAGAAGTGCACTAACACTGCTGAGACACAGCATAAGAAAGAGGGTGGACACATAGTTAAGATCAGGCAAAACACAGTTTTCTAAAGATTAAAAACAAAAAACAAACAAAAAACAAACAACAACAAAAAAAAACAACACATGAC
The DNA here is from genome assembly GCF_987193195.1 of Phasianus colchicus. Lineage (NCBI taxonomy): Eukaryota > Metazoa > Chordata > Aves > Galliformes > Phasianidae > Phasianus > Phasianus colchicus. The sequence goes on along the minus strand of NC_143476.1, from coordinate 85,557,692 downwards.
ATTCACCTTTAAAGGGTAGTAGTGACCTGTTTCTTTGGCATTTTCATGGCTTTGAGAAGTACATTGAGTGTAATCCATGAAAGGCCAAGGCTTGGAGCAGGTGGCTCTGAACCAGGTCATTTTAACACTTCCTGACAGAGGAACATTCATTTAATGCCGAGAGAAAGCAGCTGAGTAGCTGCATTCAGAGAGAAACACTGTAATCTATTACGGGGCTTGGGCCACCGCTGATCAATATGGCAAAGTCAATAATAGCTTTTGATTCCAGCATATTAGGTTGACAGTCAGATTTATGTTTATTGGAAGTTTTCACAAATAAGTCAGGCATATGACTCAAAGGGAAGAGAAGATGGACCCAGAAATCCAGATGGAAGACTGAATTTTTTTAGGATTCTGTTTAAAGAGCTGCAGAGATCTCTGAGGTGAAAGAAATGGAAGCCTTTACATTTACAGAATGAAATGAAAATAAAATTAATTACATTTTGATTTTCATTTAAGGAGAATGAGTATTATCTGAGGGTTAAAATGGTAATTACTGAGGACTCATGGTATTTTTTTCTTGAAATGTCCATCTGTAAATCAGTGAATTCATTAGTATCTCAAATGCAGCTTGGAAAAAAAAAAAAAAAGAGCAGAATCCAAAGTACATCAAGTATTACACTGAAAAACAAAAGTCTTGTCTTGTCATTTTCACAGAAATTTATTCTAAATTGTCAAAAATATTAGATGGCTATGTAAATAATGAACATATTAAAATATATATTTTTAAATGAAGAAAAATCTTCTTTTGATCCATCTTAAAATTTTCTTTCTCTGAAGTTTAAATTAATGAACACAAAAAATTTAGTCTGAGACAAAACTAATGTTACAATGCTAAACATATAAATAGTTCAGTTATTACAGATATTGTGCAGTTGGGGGAAAGATAAAAATACAGGACTGCTTGAATTTAATCTCCTTTATCTTTTTTAATCAAGCACGTTCCAGAATACTTCCTGAGAGTTAAGCTACACTAGTAAAGAGCCAGTGAATTAAAGAGAAAGGGAAATTAAAAGTTATAAGGAACGGAAAGAAAATATACTATAATAGAAACTAATTGAGGTGGATGAGAAGAAAGGAACACATTTCTTGATGTAAAAAAAAAGTACAGAATATATAGACAATGCTTGAACATAGCAGTGGCAAGATTGTTTTGGTAACACACAAAGGGTCTGTCCTGAATGAAACTAAAGTGATAAGAGCAAACAAAGGCAATTAAGATTTGTATGACTGGCAGGAAAATGCACGCAGAAACATTTAGACTTCAGTTCTTATTTTTTAATAATCAGTAGAACTCAGCAAAATGAAATCTCTCCATTAAAGGAGAAAGGCTCTTGAATGAACAAAGAGGTGAGCAGACCTGTTGGAGAGCTGGTGAGGCTGTGCGTCAAAGTTCAGCCTCAAAGGAATATATAAGAAGAGTTACTTGTGTCCTTATCTGAGTGTCCTCTGAGATGTTAGTGCATCTGATGCATTTTAAAATTTGATGGATTTCTGCAGGCCTTATCTTCTTTGTTCCGCTGGTGCTTTGCCCTTCTGCTTTCCTTTCATCACTGCTTAGGATCAGTTCTGTGTAACGCTGCTAGGGCAGAGTGCACTGGCCGCCTTGGTAGCCAATGACCCAGAGAGAGCAGTACAAGGACAATTACATGAACAAGAGTTTTTTTCAAGAGGTGTTTGATGAACAGGTTTATTATAATTTATGAACATGCACAGAGCCCTGAAACCTGCTTTTTCAAGTACTGCATCCCGCTTTTCAGCACATATTCTGCTAGGCTCAGGCATTTTGATGTGATCTAATGGGCAAGGATCTTGAACAACACTGCAGAGAATACCCAGAGAAACATGACATGCTCTTCCTGTATGCCAAAGATGGTTTTAGTCAAAGATCAGTAATGCACAAAGTCTCAGACTTTCCTGATGGAATTAGTAACTTTTAAAGTACAAACCTTCCAAAAGGTTCAGAAACGAAAACCTGGGAAGTTTCTAAACTGCTGATTGCAGGCATGAGAGTACAGCTGGGGGAAAGATCACACTGTAATTGCCAAGGCTTTTTACACTTTCACCAAACATCTGTTACAGGTCACTGTCAGAAACAGGTTATTTTGTTACAGACTTTTAGTCTGACCCAGGATGACAGTTTTTACGTCCTGATTAATAGCATTAATCTAACATCACCCACGCAAATCCTGTATACTCTCTTACATGCTCTTCAGCTCTTATCTATAAGAACCTCAAGAATAATGATATTAGGAAGAAAATTTTCTTTTCACTTGCAGTGAGTATCCTCACAACCAGCCCAGTTTATCACTCACTCTTCTTTCAGCCTAATCCCATCTATTTTCATCCCATCTCTCCAATCTAAAGATTTCTGCTAAAAGAATAGCTGGTTGAAACTTAAGCTGTTCTTACGTTTTCTTAGGAAGCCTAAAATTTTCCGTGATTTTCTTGATGCCCTTGGTACACACAGTTATTTTTTTTCCTCCTAATTCTGTGTAAGTCTATACACAAAATGTTTTTTAGAGCATTTTATTAGTTTAGTAGCATGTCCCAGCAATCAGACTATGGACAAGAAAGAGTGAGAGAGTCTTTCTTTGTGGTAACTGTCTATATAATGAGCCCCTTGCAAATTCTCCTTGCATACTTACTGACACCCCTGCAGTTACTTAAATGGGCATTATTGGTCACTGGGTCTCAAGGTCATCAAACAAAATGGGGTTATTAAAAATAGGAATGAGGTTTCAAGGCATAGGGTCAAGAGAGATTAATTGAAAAATCTTCTGCAGGCCTGACATCATCTGTGGAATGGCAGTGCCCAGACACCTCCAGCTGCTGTTGAGTTCCTTGAGAATGTAAATGAATGGTTTTCTTTGTGGCAGTGGGATGGTTTCCAGACTGGGTTCTTGATTTTCTTTCTTTCTTTGTTTTCCCCTCCAGTCCATCTTCTTAAAAAGCTGTTTTCCCACTGTCTGCTAGTCTTCCTTTCTGCCGTATCACCGGTGTAACCTTTGAACTTGTTGGACATGTTCAATTAAATGTGAAGTTCTGACTAATTTTGTGGAATGAGGCACTCAAAATTGAGGAACATGCTTACTTTAATACCTTCCTTTTTGAAATGGACTCCTTAGTAGATGATAGAGAATGTGCTTCCTCATTCACACTTGAATCAGGAATTCACAAGAAAGCAGAGTTCATTTCTTCTCTTTCAGACATTCTCACACACAAATCACATTCTCGGGGAGGCAGGTTGCTTTCCTATTATTCTGCAAAGTAAGTTAAAAGTTGTTGCTAAAAGGATGCAAAAATGTACTTTGTTTCATCAATATTCATCTTATTCCTGATCTAATGCTCTAAGTTCTAACAGATTATGGCAAAAACTGAGCTCTTGGGAATCCTCACAAGAAAGGATCTCGTAATTCAGAACTAGCCATTAGCCAGGTGTGGGAACATGACTAAACTCTAGACGCTTCCAGAAAGGTGCCTTAGAGTTCCCAACTTGTGATTCATTAATAAATGTGTGTGAAGAATACACATCTGACCTAATTACCTGGACTATACACAGTCAGTGGAGAGAAAAAGGCATTTCCAAAGAGAGATTCTCCTGACATGTACATTTGAATTAAGTGGACTGCACTCTAGAATTGACTGTTTCTCACTGTGGGCTGTGAGGGTGACCTAGATGACTATCTCAGATGTAAATGCCAATACTGTAGATGACTAAGTTCGTACTGATGAATCTACTCCCAGTGATCTGATGAAGATAAGTGAGTACTGAATTGCTTCTGAGTACTTATGCTTAAGAAGAGCATGAGATCAGGGACTCACATGTCTGCAGAACACTACCTCGTCATACTCCCAAAGTTGGTGTTGCATGAAGAAACAAGACAATAGAACATGTCCTTTCAACAGGTGTGAGTTAAATAATGTGCCTTACCCTGCGTCATTTTGAATATTTGTGGCAGATTTGATCAGAAGGCTCAGGATCCTGAATCCTGTTCCAGTACCTAACCCTCCAAAACAACTGTTCTGAACATGTTATTTAGGATTTCTGCAAATATAGTTTGAAGTCAGGGTCATTTAAATTTGAAGTTTCTCATAGAGCTGGACAGATTTTAGACCATGGTGGTTTTAAGAGTTGCTGAATTTATTTCCTCTTTTCTTCAGAGGAGAGATTTACCAGTACAGAACTTCCCTAAAATCCCACTGCAAGTGCCAGGCTTCTGTCTAATTAGGGTACAGCGCTGAATCCATCAGTCCCAACTTTTATCAGTCACCTCCTCCTGCTCCGATCTTCTCGGAAAGATCACTTTATCTCTCTCTCTCTTTCTTCTTTAAAGTAAAAATACTATTAAGCTTTGAGTGCCTAAAACCGTTGCTGCCTGCACATCTCTAAAAATAATATAAATCAGTGCCAAGGGACCACTTGTATTTCGGCTGCATGAGGAAGTTAGCAGCAAAAGAAAAAGGGGAAACTCATCAGTGCATAGATCTCAAAAACTAGGATGCTGTGTCTGCAGCCTCTCAGAAAGTTCAGAAACCCATTAAAAACTTTTTTGTTTGTTTGTTTTGTTTTGTTTTGTTTTGTTTTGTTTTGTTTCCTTGGGCTTTTTCTACCTGGTAAATTATTCTGTCTTAACACAGCTCTCATTCATACTTTTCACCAGGCTTGCAAAATGGCATACAGAAGCATCTCACTCACTGTTCTTCTAGAAATAAGTATGAGGCAGTTGTAGAAACATAGATATAAGATTTTAATTCTTCTTTGAATTCTGATTTTCATATGCACAGATTACAGTCTTCAGTTATAGTTGGCAGTGGCACACAAGCCAGCAAGGGGTTCCCCTGGTGGGTTAGGTTGTGGCTATCAACCAAAGGTATTTTGGAAAGGCAAAAAGAAGGTAGTCAGCATCATCAGAACATGAGGAGTTAAACAGAAGTCTACTTATTTCAGACTTGACCTCTTCAACCTTCTGCATTTTATCCATTAACAGCTATGGGTTGGGGTCATTGAAATTCACCTGAATGAGCTGAAAGTCTCTTCCAGGCATCCTCTTTTTAGTATCATTTGTAAACACACATTTAAAAATTTCATGCTGTTAATGACTCTCTTGATGAGCTGCTTGCTGAGGCAGCAGAGGATATTTAATGAATTAGAAATATCCTATCTGACTCCATCCTCATCCTCAGATGAAATATTGACATTCAGAGGACTAAATCTGACCTATGATCAGGGTCTATCAGAGTCAACTGTTGAACTGAGTTCTCTGCTGCTGCCATACCAACAGAATCAAATGAATGAATATGTTAAGCTTGTACACATCCACTTAGTCATCAAAGAACATCAAATAACAGAAGATGCTCTATCATGTGCAAGCTAGAGAAACTGATAAGCTAAACAATTCTTTTAGGTCAGGAAGCCAAAAATGGAAGGAGCAAAAACAACACGCAGGTTGTCCCTTCTCCTTGCTTTGTCTTAAATGCAATACAGACTTACCAATTTGAGTTAGAGAGCTACTTGCAGAGCTTCTTAGTGTTGTCGTAAGCAGGAAACCACACTTCTTGAATATCTTTTCTTATGGCTCCCTGAACATCCCTCTTTCATCTGTTTTTTTTTTTTTTGCTGTTGTTGTTTGTTTGTTTTGTTTTGTTTTTATTCAAACTCACAGACAGTAAATCTGTTTAAGTAACATGATAATGACCAATGGAATGGTTATGATGTCACTAAAACGATCTGTATATAACAATACTAGTATATTAGTGGGAAAAGACAAGACAAGGAGATGAGAGAAAAAAAGTGCTTGAAGTTAAATACACATGTTTATTAGCTATCTGCTTAGAGACACTACTTGAAAGATAGCTGGTCTGTTCCCTTGCAGTTCTGCTGCCCCCTCACCTCCTGTTGCTGATGTATGAAAAGTTTAATTTTCATAAAAGAGGTAGTTCCCCTCTTCCTTTTGGTTTACACTAGGGACCTACACTTCTGATCTGTTTCACTGGGGTTGCTGCTAAGAAATATTAAAGTTGGGTATTATCAGCTCAGTAGTGTAATATTATTTCTATCTCATCCTCAATAGATTGTCCCCATAGTGACATGCTGCCAAAGTGAAAGGAATGAATGAACCTGGAAAGGTTCACTGCACATTGAGTGCAGGAAATAAATAAAGGGAAAAGAAAACTAGTGTCAAGTAGAAACAGGGATATGGGATTTGGGAAGTCTGTCTTCTCTATTGTGCTGGAGATCAACCTGGTGGCTGTATGGACTTGAGTCTGTGTCTATGAGATGCACAGGGAAGAAACTGAAATTTTCTCAACATGGTGGAGGTGATTCTGCTGGGAAATGAATGATGTAAACCATCACATGGAAGATAGAGTATGACCAAAAATAGTATGTTGACATTTGGGAGATAAAGGTAGTTTTATGCTACAGTTTTTCTTCATTCCTTGAACAAATTGATTACCTCATTTTCCCTTTTTTCCTCAGTTGAATATCTGTCAATTGGATTTAAAACCCAGTTCCTTTCCTAGTGAAGCTGTGAAATTTCTTATTGTTTACCAGACACGTCAAAGTATGGTTTGAGAGTGTTTCCTTACACACACAGGGAGGATCTGAAATGGGAAATGTGGTTAGACCCCAGGGAGGAGATGTTGTTGGTAAAGTATGGCATGATCAGCTCAACAGAAGATCAGGACATGAGAATTTCATTATCTCAATCTGCTCACTAGGCAAATGGAATCACTATGTATAAAGATCCCTAACCGGCACTGGACTTTACCTGAAATTGTTAGCTAAGCTTCTGGTAAAGGAAGGTTATATCAGACTGTCTATCCTTCAGAATTACTTTCAAACTCAGCTGATTTCAGTTAAATTAGGCAATGGGAGGGAAAGACTAAAATATACTCTGTTCTAACATGAATTTTGGGAACAGAATGATGAGGAAAAGGCACTATTAGTGCTTTCGCTGAAGAAATAGCTAATTGATCTTGCCCTTTATTAGACATCAAAAAATCCAATCACAAGCAAGCCATTAGCAAGCCGTTCTCATTAATTTCACAAAATCTGGAATTACTTATCCCCATTGAGGAACTATGTTCATATATTGAGGTAGGAGCTTCCAGTTCTGTCTGTCATAACAGTAAGCCAAAGTACACTACGGTAAGTTAGCAAAATCAACAGTCAACCTTTTAAAAACCATGAGCTCATGACTTTAGACAACTTTTTTTATGGTCATGTAGGCTTCCCTTCCAAATAACCTTTGAATGTACTTGTTATGTAAATGTAAATAATTTCTTCCTAATATCTAGTCTAAATCTATCCTCTTCCAGTTTAAAGCCATTTCCCCTCATCCTGCTGCTACATGCTTTTATAAAAAGTCCCTCCCCACCTTTTCTGTAGGCCTCCTGGAGGTACTGGAAGGCCAAAATAAGGTCGCCCCAGAGTCTTCTCCAGGCTGAAGAGCTCCAACTCTCTCAGTCTGTCCTTGCAGGGGAGATGCTGCAGTCTTCTGATCACCTTTATGGCCCTCCTCTGGACCTGCTTTAACAGTTTGATGTCCTTCTGTGTTGGGAGCCCCAAACCTGAACACAATACTCCAGTTTCACAGGAGCCGAGTAGAGGGGCAGGATCACTTCCCTCAACCTGCTGGTCGCACTTCTCTTGATGCAACCCAGAAAATGGTTGGCCTTTTGGCCAACCTACAAGCACACATCAATAGCTTGTGTTGGGTCTTTCATCAACTGATACTCCCAAATCCTTCTCCTCAGGGCTGTTTTTAAGCCATTCTCCACCGAACTGCTATGTGTGCTTGGTTATACATTTGATAATTAATAATACATTTGTGATGTGTATAGGCTGAAGACTCATTTCAAAGCATTTCCAACTTTTTCTCTGCTTACTTCCCCTCTTCATAATTCAGTTTAACTACCAGAACCCCTTACAGAGTTGTCCCTGGTTTATATTGCTGCACTCAGCCAGGATCAGTGCAAGTCAGTCCCATTTCTGTCTTGTCTGTGCAGTCCAGTCTGCACACCTGCTGTCCTCAGTTGGAAAACCTCATCTGTCTGGAGTCGTCAGACTTGATGCTCCAACTGAAACCTGGCAGGAGTAACTAATTAAAGATGCATGTAGTGAAATCTGCACCCAGAAAGGAGCCAATTGGTACTTTATCCATTGCCAACAGGTCTTGAACTTCATCAGTCAGGCAGAGAAACCTGCAGAGAAAGGACCCACTTATCTGATTAAGTCTTCATGAACTCCTCTAGAGGCTTCAGATGAGAAAGGCTAGTTCTTGTTTTAAGAATATGCCATCTAAAACTGACTAAATAACAAAGTGTTCAGTACCCCCTCTCCCTTTTCATCACAGGTTTCTTGGAGACAATTCTTACTTTTAATTTTATCACAAATAAAAATGAGTGAATGTCTCAAAATTTCCCTCCAGGTCCAATGAAAAACTGGTCTATACTTCATTTTCATTTCATTGTTGATGGAGACAACATAAAAGGTATCCATGCTCTACAGCATGAGTGTGATGGTCCTGGGCACTGAACAGTTGAGTTTAGCAGAGGAGCAATTAGAAATAAAAAATTTATTTTGTCTTTTAGTGATCTCTGAAGGTTGTTTTTGGATTGATTGTGTTTAGAAAGAAAGATGAGATTCCTTTTAAATGAGAGTCTTCAATTAGCTAGAGGTTTTGTTTGCATTCCCATATAGGTGTTTATATTCTTCCTGGTCAGCTAAACTTTTCTTCCTACAGCAGTTCAGAGTTGTTCCTTAGAGCCTAATTTTGCAGAGAAAAAGTTCTACCAGATGATAGGTTTTTGAGATATAATTTACAATGATGTTAAGATATCTCATATTTATTGGAGACTAGGAAAACAAACAGAGAAATCCAACCAGGAGAAAGATTGTTGGTAGCCCAGAGGCTTACTGCATTTGGAAAAAAGCAGGAAAATAGGATTTTTTTTCTTATTCTTTTCATTTGATGAAGGAGAATTTGAATTTGTACCTTCAGACTTCTTAAATGAGTCCCCAATGACAAAGCTTTTGTGCCTGTGACCCTCATTTCCTAAAAGTGTTTCATTATTTATGCAATATGCAACTCTTCCAACTGTAAGGACTGACAGGTTAAGGTCCATAGGATGTTAGAACCTGAGGCAAAAGTTTCTGGTTTGTCTGCTACAGAGGCTTGAACCCAGGGAAATCATGTGAGTACCTTAACTGTCTGTCTATTCAAGGTCTCATCCATTTATTCTGGAATGAATAGAAGCAAATTAGACATCTGAAACAAAATACAAATACAAATGCCAGGGCACTTAAAAACAAAGCAATAGAGGTCTGATTTTAGACATTAGTGTTTTTCTTCTCTATGTTTATTGAGGGGGTTGGAGGGAGGAGCTGTTTGGTTTTCGATCAATCCTATTGACAATAACAGAAAATTGAATTCTATAAGACTTTAAAACACATACACACATCTTGTCTTATAGAATAAATATTGATTTTAATAATTCAGATCTCTAGAACTGTGTTTTATTTGTGTTAAACCCTTCAAACTCCAAAATTACTTTCTTTAAAATCCAATGGTTGAGACTCTGCTAAATTTTATAGATATGTTCCATAAGGTTAAAGGACAGTTTTGGTACTTTAAATCTCTTAAGTCTGTGGAGATTTGCCAATGGGAACTATTTTTGCTCCATTAGAATTTGTCCTAGAATAAGAAAGACTAGAATAAGACACTGTGCCTTCATTCATTCTTGTTGCCTGCTGCATTATTGATGCAAGCCAGGGAAATAGTAAGGAAGAAATGGCAAGTTAAATAGGGATGTATCAGTTGGTCCTTGCTCTCTCATAGCCTATCTCTCTGTTGAGGACTTCCAGCATCAGTCTCCTACGTTCAAAGGGTTTCAGAACTGTTTTCAAGGGCACAGTAGCACTGGATAATTAAAAAAAATACTACTGCTATTCAGCACTTTTTGTAGACTTCTGGAGTCGCTGTACTTCTAGGAAGTCATTGGATAAATTGAATTATGTTCCATCTTGCAGACAAAGCAAATACATATTTTCATGCTGACAAAACCAGTTAGAATCGGTGATCTTCTGATGCCCAAAGAAGTACCTTTTTCTCCAGAGCCAGAACTTTTCTAGGGCCTGGAAATCACCCAGGTGTTAGTGATTTTAAATATCCTGCCCTTGATCGCAGCAATATGGGTTGTATAGCTAACTGGCTTGATAAAATTGAGGATTACTATGTGGGGCTGCACTGTACGTAAACAAGAGAGATGACCACATTTAACAGGTGTTGAAAAACTAAAAATCAATGTTAGTCCAAAAGACAACACAAATGGGGAAGGAAAGAGAACACAAAACAGAAATCTCCTCAGAACGCACTTTTTCCTAAAAGACTTTTTTGACAAGGTGGGTTAAACAGTAGAAAGCTGAATGAGGGTGGTTTGAAGAGGCTGCTGCCAGTTGTTGATCATCTGATGGGGTTGACGGAAGGTTGGCTGACCCTCTGCCCTCATTGAGTTCATTAGAATTCACACCATTCACTGGCCACCTCCTTGCACCAAAGACATTTTCTGAACTTGCTAATTTTCATGAAAGCAAGTGGGGTCACTTTCCACCTTTTTTCCTCATCTCGACAAGGCTCGTTCCCTAGAGAGCTGAGAAGAAAGGCTCTTTCTTGTTGTCATCTGTGCAATTATCAGCTTTGAACATGATGGCAATTTGTTGTTGTTGTTGATTTCTTTTGTTATGCAAATGTACCAGCTCATTCTCTGAGTGTGTTTTTTTTTTTTTTTTCCCCACGCAGCATAAAAAGGAATATTACACATTTAATTTCATGTTATCATTTGTTTCCTTCTGAGATTTCTTCTAGCCATTTTTTGGTCTTCTTCAGGCTACTGAGAGCTAAGCAGTGACATTTTGAATTCTGACTTTTTCACTTCTATTTACTTTTTATCATATAGGTGTATTGTCAATAGGTCTTATGTGGCTCCTATAAAAACCCATTTAGGAATTTGAATCTCCACTAAAACAAAGAATTTATGCTTCCTTTCATGATTTATGAGCATAGAAGCCTAAATTCTGCTTTTAATAGTCTGCATATATTCAAAGCAGTCAGCTTACATTCTGCTTGAGCCTTAAATTTGTGAGTGAACAACTAAAGAGAATAAAAGGAGGATGTAGACAGAGGCCTAGGCTGTGAGATTCAGAGCAGAATTCAAATGGGAACTACTCTAGGGCTTTAAGATACCCTATCTCTGTGGTTCTTATTATGGTCCACCTCCTTTTTTTATCCTGTATTTTGCCCTTTGGGAAGGAAAGCAATACTTGAAATCAAGAAGAAGAAATCTTTTTTGAACACATAATCAAACATAACTGGTTCACTCACAAGTCAAAATCACACACAGAGTTAAAATCTTCCCGAAGTGCATTATTCAAAACTTACCAGTGTGTAAAGCAGACTAGAAAACTACTCAAAACCAGACTTTTTTAAGATTTCTGTTCTTTTCCACATTCAGCAAATAATTACGGTTGCAGCATCTAATGTTTTTTTAAATTTATTTTTAAAATCAAGGTGAACAATAATTCTTATAAGACTTGTCTGCAATAGCGCTTAAATTATGGGAAGGAGACTGATGAATGCTTGGGTAGTATCTGTTTTTATTTTTTGTCCTTTTTTATTATTATTTTTAATATTTTTTTCACTATTTATTGCTTTTCTTTCCTCTACATTTTGAAAACCAGTGAGTGGAACAGGGAAAACTCTTAACCTCATCTAGCCAATTAAAGGTAATTTGTATCTCTCTATGTCTGCAGGTCCGTATCTCTTGATTTACATATTTGGAAGGCTATTTGTTGGACGTCAATTTAATTCACTGGAACTCATTTAAACAAATCTGAAAGTCTTCAAATAAATGAATGACTCTGGATTCACACTATCATAACAAAAGTAGAATGTGCATAAGAAATACATAAATAAAACAACAATAAAGAGTTAAAGATGTAACAAAAATTCTTCCTGTAACCTGCATCTCATGGTCTGATGCTATTATCTTCACATGTGGATGCAATCTTTCAGATTTTACATCAAAAATGGGATCCAGAAGTTACCTATTACACAGTAAAGTTATCTATTTATTGCACAATACTTTTTACCGACAGACTCTGTTGCAAATGATTTTATGCCTGGTGGGTTTTAAAGGAGTCCTCACAGATGATTATTGAGGTTCTGAGCAATGAATATGAGAGACGATGCATCAGAACGTGGCCAGTTTGAAAATATCTTCTACTGTATTAGTACTGTCTGTCGACAAGTGTTGTAGTGTTTATAGCAGGCTTTATCCTCACTACAGATTTGACAACGTGCTGTTCTGGAATTGAAATAGGTTTCTTGGAGCAATTGCGGCATATTCAGTTGGCATACATAATAGTCTGGCCTGTCTCCTAATCATGAATATCTGCAGACTAGAAGCATGTGGCATGCAGTCCTCTAAGTTCCCTTCAAATTCTCAGCATTTGAGGCTCTTCCGAGAAACTATGCAAGAAGTGTGCATGGAAATGTCACATGGGCAGACAGGTGTCCTTGCGCTACGTATTGCTAAATGAACCATTCTATGTGTGTTTTATTCTTAGCAGTGAGCGGCAGAGCCTATAGGGAAATGGATTTATTGTTTCATTCATAACATTTAGTGCATTTGTTTGCACTCTTTCATACCATTGGTCCTTCATACCAATGGTTGTTCTTTTTTTTTTAATCTTTTTTTTATTATTATTAATTTCTTGGACTGTCCACTTGGGAAGAGATGCTAGAGCTCAGAAGTTCCCTTATTCTTTTCCCAGCAGAACTGCCAGTGCTGTGAATGTGGATCACAAAGAGCTTTGAGGTAGCTTCACTCTTTGGTGTAGCAATGGGGCATGATCCAGGTGAAAAGCTTGCGCTTCTGGAGAGACAAATGCAAGGAGAAAGGGAGCACAGTGGCACATGCATCTCTGAGAGGAGTTCATAATAAAGATTTTTTTGTAAAAAGAAGGTAGTACAGAGGACACCTATAGCTGAGACAGTGCAAGGTCAGAGGAGTTCTTGTTCTCAATGCATTGCAAGACTGCAACTGTGGACAGACTTCCATTTGAGAAGTGGGTGCCTTGGACCACCCAATCTTTCATGAGCAGTAACAGATGGCAAAATCTGTCCTCTTCCAGGATATAAAAGAGAAGCAGATAAACCACAGCCAATATATGCAGCCAAATATACTAAATGTATATTTTTATTCTTTTCTGAATGTCTTTTATTGTAATCGTGCCAAGGTTGACTTTTGCTCAGAGCAAACCTTGATGAGATCCAAACTTATTTTTCCCATTCTGCTGCAAGGAGTTCTAAGTAGGGCCTTTCTCTACACCTCCAACAGGACAAGAATGGCACTCTTTCTTTCCAGTACTCACAAAGGAGTAAATGAGGTCAGAATTTCACCCATTCCTCATTTCTAGTCATTTACACAGTATATTCTGGTTACCAAAATAGATTGTAATTCTACTCTATTTTTAGCATAAAGATTGTTATAACATCGTAACCAAGACTTCCCTGGTGAATCCTTGCTTTGGATCTATAGACTCCCTCTTCCATTAATTAGTGCTATGATAAAATGTCTTCACAAAGAACTAGCTATTTCCATAGCATCAGTCAATATCATTTAGACTCCAGTGCCCTTGCTGACTAGATTTATAAAAATGACACCTACAGGTCATCCCAAACTCTTGGATCATAGGAAGCAATTGCCTTTGAGAAGGAACATATATATATGTTATATATATATATATATATAACATTCAGTGTGATAAACAGAACCTCTTTTGAAATATTAATGCCACCAACCCACCTAGGATATAAAAGAAACATAAGACAATGAGATAATGTTTCAGAAAACATATCCTCAATCAGAAGCCAGTCTAGATAACACTGATTTGTCATATAACCATAGACAAAGAATTCACAATAACTTTGTCCTGCTCTGGAAAACAAGGAGTTTGCAAGAGAAGGAGTGTTGACTCAGTGTCTCAGAAGATAGCTGGTAGACCTTTGTCCCTGGAGATATCAGATTGTAATAAGATTACACTTACAAAATACTTTGTGGATAGACCTTACTGTTGTCACAGCTTTGAACTAGCCAAATGCATATCACATGCAGACTGAGCTGTGAAGTTTTATTAATGCAGTTAATACAATGAGCTTCTCATTGTATTCCCTAATTTTCAGTACAACTATTTAGCTTGAATTAAAATCCTGATCAAACATAGTTATATGGCATTTGACTCAAAACAGACATATAGTTTCTACCTTAGAATGGTGGGCACCAAAATGACATCTGACTTCAAAGTAGCATACAGATGTAAGAGAATAAGAAATGTCCATTGAACTAGACTGATTTTTCATCTGTCCCACTGTTCAGTCTCCAACAGAATCAGTAAGAGATCCCATGAATTGTCTTTGACTTTTACTTTCCTCTCAAGATGCACATGCCCCATTAAACCAATCATTTGCTCTGCCCTTTTTCTTGTGCCTTCCCTAATTCCAGCATGTTTTTCCTAAGATGTAGAGGCCTGGAAAGCATGCAGCACTCATGGTTTGGATGCACCACACCTTTTAGGGAGGGGGAAAATAATATATCCTGTCTCATTATCTACATCTTTCTTGCAGTTGGCAATATCTTACCAGCTTTTTCCGTTGCCACTATACATTAAGACAAGGATTTCAGATACCTGTCAGAAATGAAGACAAGATTTCTTAACTGAACTATAACTGGTAGTTCTATGTTGATTAATGAGAACCATCAGAGATCGTTTGGTTGCTGGATTTTATTTGTTTATTTGTTACTGTTTTCTGTTTGCTTGCTTGTCTCCTAGTTGAATTACTATATGTTTACCCATGTTGGAGCTAATTTATCAACCATTTACTCATAGTTATATGAGATTTCTCTGAACTTTATTTCTAACACGAAGGCATTTTGCCTTTCTAGGAGATATTGTTACCATCTACAAAGTTGGATGCTCTTCTGCTGCAGGTCATGGATAAATATAATGAATAAAATTGCTTTCTTTTGAATTTTTTCTTGAAAGTCCTGTTCTCTTGGATCTTTCTTGTCTTTTAACCATGTTTTTAGAACTCCAGCAGATTACCAAGATAGGTTTTCTCTTTGCAGGAGCCATGCTGACTTTTTTCCCAGCAGATATATAATTCATGTGCTCTATGATTGTGTTGTTTATTATAGACTCTGTCATCTTACCAGCGATGGAAGTCAGACTCACTAGTCTGTAGTTCCCAAGATTCTCCCTAGGGTCCTATACAATCTGAGTGAGGTCAATCTTTGATTACAAGTTATAGCCTGTCAGTATTGGTTTTGATGGCTGGGTTAGGAATCTCCTCCCATGAACTTTCTTGAATAGATAGCAGCAGAAGCAGAGAGAGAGAGAAACGCCTGAGAAATGTACTTGTATTTGGAGAAGACTGATGTTTTGCTCATCCTTAGTGGTTTTGAATGAATGAAATATATTAGCAATGATTTTATTATTTAAATAGTATGAAACAAATGCAGCTTTGCGCCATGTAAAAGCTCAGGGCCGTGGGAGATAAGTGGTGGCAAGCATAAAACTCCCTCTTCTATCATGACAGGAGGCATCATGCAAGAATTTATTCCCATGTTTTGATTTTGTAGAATAAGATTGTCATTCCTTACTCTATCTCTGCCTTAGAAATAATGTATCTATTTTTCAGACTCTTAACACAAAAATCATCTTGGTAATAAGCAGACGTGAAATAAATAATGAGTCTTTGCAATTGATTACTACTACAGGAGGAAGAGCCAGGACAGTCCAGTAAGACTGAGATGTACCAGTCACTTGTTAAGTACCTCATTTTGCTGATTCAAATGTCTCTGTAGTCAGGGTTGTTTGAACAGAATCAAATTTACTTGTAATGAGCCATATAGTGATTCTCTTGTCTTTTTTTTCTTTTCCTCTTGTCTTCACATTAATTTCTGCAAAAAAAGCACATCTGATTTTGTAATGAGCTAAGCAACTGTTTCTCAATTACACCAAATTTTACTGCTCCTCAGTTGAAGTTTAAAGGCATGACAACTTTAATATTATCAAAGGTTCTCACAATAAAATCTTTAGTAATTCTTCACTAGTTGCATAAAACTTTCAGTATCAAATTACTCTTTGCTAAGAAATCCCTTTTAGAATTGTTTCTAGAACATCACAAACCCATGGTGATGAAGCACTAATTGCACACAATGGCCAGCTGCCGAGTGCCACAGAAAGGTAACATCACTTTTATAGATCTGGTCTTTCTGATGCACCCTCACTAAGGTTTGTCTTGAAAAGCGTGCTAAAACTAGCAAGTGGTGTTTGTATCTTTGGACTTATCTAGATGAACACTAGGGTACAGGGAGTCCAAGGAGAGCAATGATGAGATAAGTTTCCCTTTGTTTCAGAATTTAAAGAGAAATGTTATGGTTTTTTTTCCTGTAAACTATGTCCTTTGCAAAACCATTGCTTTGAGTCTCTCTTTTCGTTAGCCCTCCCTCTGTCTATCCATCACCCAGTATGTATCTTTTCCAGCCACCGATTCTAGTTTCAAAATCTCTCTCTGTTCTGCCCTCAGTCCCCTGCAGCGATATTTCCATATGTATGAAGGACACAACTTTATTCCTATAGTTTCTTGCCTTCCTGTGCTTTCTGAGAACTTTTTTCCTTGCTGAGGGACAAAGAAGCCTTTAAAGCATCCGGAAATGGTTACATATGAGCCTACACTTTAGTGCTCAAATAATAAATGTGTGTATGAGAGGAGATGTGAAGAATTCCATGTGATCATGGAGCAGAAAGAATATGTAATCATGTAAAAAGATGTCAGTGTGTCCTTGATTTGTGTCAAGGTCAATAGGGGCAACCGATATTATTTACTTAGATTTCAGTACATAACAAGCCATAGAGATTGACCTTCTGGTTGTGCAGCAGGTGGGCAGCAAATATGCAGAAATCTGTGCATTTAGGAATTGCCTTGTTGTCGTACTAAAGATCATAAACGCTAACAGTCACAGATGAATTTCTCCTCCTCTCTCCATAAGGTATCTTAATCCTGAGTTAAATGAGTTTTCTTCCTGAAGCCAACGTGTGAGTTATGTTACTTATAGACAGTGTTGTCTTGCACCTTTTCTGTTTATGGTGGAAAAGAACATTATCAACAACCCTAGTGCCTTATGTTGGTAATTTTTTATAGTGCCACCCACCTTCAAACCTTACACTTCCCTTATGTTTATCCTAATATTAAATCTATCTTTGCTATGATAAAAGGACGAGGTGAATACCAGACAGTCCTGTAATTGCTAGTAGTGTGAGGACCCGATATTCAAGATCAAGGAAAGATGTTCTGGGCTGCAAAATCTTCCCAAACACCAGCAGGCACATTCATCATCTGTCCTGTGGCAGAAGCACTGGCATGAATCTCCACAGCTGGCTGAATGTCACGCTGTATTTAGTTATGCTGGGCCTAAAATTGGTTTTCAACACACTTCTGTGAATCATGGGCAGCTGGAGAATCAAAAGTTTCTGTTGGCAAAGAAACCTGAGTTTCAAATCATTTTTGTTTATTTATTGGAGGACTAAATCCAGCAGAGACCTGGGTTCTCTAAATTGCGACTTGAGATACATTTTGAAATAGTTTATACTATCTCTCTGATGACCTCTCCCCTTTCTGGGACTGAAAGGGAGTCAGTGGCCAATATGAGTACCTGTTTTGCTCTAGATGGAAATTAAAATCCTGTGAAGCTGCCACAGTGGGAGGCATTTGTCAGTGGAAATACAGTATAAGAATATGGCATTTTTCTGTTCCTGGGCACATAGCCCCACTCAGCTGTCACAGGAATAACCAGTGCAACGGGGTGAAATTCATATCTCTCAGCATACGCTGAATAATGAGAGAGAAGATTCCTGCGGATTCTCTATACTAACAGTTAGGTATGACCTGTCAGAGCTCAGATGATACATCCAGTACAGCTGAGCTCACCTGGCTTTTCACTGCTAAGATTGCTTCTAGAATATGACAGAAACTTTCACCACTGCAGCCCTACTTCAGACCTTCTCTTTGGATGTCTGTCAAGTCCCTGTGTGGCCATACAGGTTCTTTTTAAGACCTTTGTAGTCATGACAGTATTGATGACCATTTTGACCTTTTTTTAAGTTATTTGTTCTTCTTTTCAGAGTTCCCTTCTTCCATTTCTGCTGGAGTAACTGCTCCTTTGTTTTAATTATATTAACTTTGTGCAGTCTATCAATTGTCTAGAAATGGGTTCTTTCAAAAACCTTTTATAGAGTACAAGTTTGTAGCAAATCATTCATTGTAGAAATATATACAAAATTCCAAACTATGCCCAAAGGAACTGTCAATTTGACAATTTTTTCTTCCTATATAACCCAAGAAGGAGGTATCTTCTTGATGCAGCTGATGTCCAAAAGAGCTCTGACCTTTCTGTACATTTTCTCAGCCAAATACACGGAGGGAGACAGCCTTTATAGCAGAAAAGCCTGTGGTTTATAAGCAGTGCAGTAAGGTACGTGATCAGGAAGTGAAAAGAGTGTAGACATTATTTAAGTTCTTGTCAAAATGGGAGAGAAGAGATGAGATGCAATCATGGCTGAACATTGAATAACATGGGAACAGAAAATGGTTGCACCTCTGAGCATTTAATTGTTTTGGCTTTTACAGTTAGGATGAAGACCCTTTTAGGACAAATCTTCTGAAGACATTTTCAGTGTTTTGAACTCCTCATCAAGCTGAAAGCAATGTGAAAGGAGTGAATTGCCTTAGTTGTGTGGTACTTGCATGGAAATTATAGTCAAAACACATAAAATTCTCAGAAAGTATCTGTAATGGTGACAGGAAAAGTTGGGAAGTCAGTGTTAGAAAAGGGGTCTCAGAGTTGAATATGACAGTAGTTGTGAGTGTGAAGCAAATGTTTTGGCCAGACCAGACCACAGTCTGGTCTAAATTTTTTACTATTTTTTGTTAATCAAGCATAGATATACCAACTCTACTTCCTTATTTAGTTCTTGAAATGTGTCATGAGAAAACACGTCTTTGGCTGCACCAATGCCAGACAAGCGGAGATGGGTGATCAATGATGGGGGATCAGAAAGGATGAAGGCAGTCATTTTCTACCCCTTTTCATCCCTCACCTATATATTCCTGCAAGTATTTGTTCAGGTGTAGTTCTAGTTATGTTCAGTATACTTTCAGTAGCTAAAGAGGGGCTGTAAGAAAGAAGGGGATGAACTGTTTAACAGGGTCTGCCCTGACAGGACAAGGGGAAATGATTCCAAACTGCAAGAGGGGAGATTGAATTAATATTATATAATTTAATATTAATGATATTATTATATAATTTTATATGATAATATAATAGATTAAATATAAGGAAAATATTTTTTACAGTAGGAGTGAGGAGGCACTTAAACTGGTTGCCCAGAAAGCTGGTGGATGCCCCATCCCTGAAGACATTCAAAGTCAGGGTGGACCAGGTGCTGAGCAGTCGATGGAGCTATAGGTGTCCCTGTTCATTGCAGGGCAGTTGGACTAAATGACCTTTAAAGGTCTCTTCAAATTCAAATGATTCTATGATTTTGTGTTTCTGATAGGGCTTACCTAGGACAACCAGGAGTCAAAGGGTTGTTGCTTGTTTACAGCACTACAAACAGAATGAGTGTCTCTTTTCCTACATGTTTTTCTGAGCATTCATTTTTTCTCTTAATTTTCTTTCTTCCATTTTTTCTCTTTTCAAGAGAAACGGAGAAGCACGCTGAACATATCTTCAAGGGATACATGTTAGGAAAAATGCTGAGTCTGACACTTCTCTGCCTCATATCTTAGGTGATTACATACCCATATGCAATGCGGGAGAGTATAAGGTAAAAGGATAACAGTGATCAGTTTAGATTGGAATATACAGGATAATAAGAGGAACTGAGCCTTCTGTTAATTTGAGGGAAAACAGCAAAGTCTCATCCAGCAAACTTACCATTTACTTCATCTCTCCAGCAGGTACTTCTCTACATGACAATCTTTGGTCTGAGAAGACTAGATAATTTTCAAGCCTTAAAACCATCTTCTTCTTGTAGCAAAAAATTGTATGGCAACTTAAAGTATTTGTATACAAGCTGAGAATGCCCCAATGTTTCCTGACAGCTGACAAACTAAAAAGGACGAGGCTGTCAAATGCAAAGAATGGGTCCCCTCCTTTTGGCTGCTGTCCCTCTGGTCTATTCAATTAGGATTGATCAAGCTGTGTCAAAGGTCCCTCCTCTGTTTCAGTGGTCACCAAGAGCTTTCATGATGACTAATGATACACTATCCTTAAAAAAAAAAAAAGGGGGGGGGGGCGGGGGGGGGAAGAAATAGAGAGGATAATACAAGGATTTTTTTTTTTTTTTTCCTTTTCCTACTTCTATCCTTATGTTCCAATTAGTCACATTAACTTTATGACCTACTAAATGAAATTCATCTAATTGTCATTGTTCACTGACACATCAGCCCTCTCTGCCTCCCAACATCTGCCCCTCAACTACAAAAACAGAAACAAAAACAGCAACAACAAAAAACACGTAGTCAAGGAAAAAAAATGAATAAAGAAGAGGTGGAAAAGAATTTTTATTCTTCCCCTGGAGAATACTAAAATATTTGAATCCAAATACAGGTAGTGAAGGGGAATTTGCCAATACTGCTGAGAAGAAATACGTATTCATTGTGTATCCCACATAGATTTAAAAACTGCTGGACTGCTCTGTCCAAGGTCCTAGATTAGAACTGGTGCTAGAGGATGATACAATCATCCTTCAGCTGTTCCTGTTAGTCTCTTTAATACGATCTTTCAGGTACCATTTACACTTGATAGGTCATAATATTCTTTTTGAGTACATATTAAGGTTTTAGACCGTGGCAGCACTTTCCAGATTTTTGGCACTTGTCAATATTAAAATTGAGTTTGAGTTGTAACAGATATTTCCCAGATGTTAAATTAGACCAACACCAGAAAGACAGAATGATCTCTGCAGAGAAGCTTAGATGAAAGTGACAGGATAACACTGTGAACCGAATATGAATTTATGGAGATAATTATCATTATTGCTACAACAATATAAAAATTGTTTCTATGCCATTATCTTAGAAGCTGGACAAAGACTGCTGAAGGCTTGAAGCAAACATTACTCACAGAAGTTAGTCATCTAAGTATAAATCCTTTATTTATATTCAAGGGTTAATTTTCTCCTAAAACTAAAATGTTTAAATAAAGTAATAGGGAGATACTGAGAGACTTAAAAAGCAAATAGTTCATGAGCTAAAATCTGTTAGAATAACACAGCTTCAGGGACTAATCCTTCAAAATTGCAAAGAACTTCCTGATTTTTCCATCCTGAACTCATATCTAGAATAGATCATAGGCACTTCTTGCTCATTCTTAAGAATAAATCAGTAGCTTGGGCAAGAGACAGTTTCATTCACAACATGCCAGAAGTTAATTAGGAAAGACTACAACTGATCTAAAAATGCCTGAGCCAGTGTTCACATCCTGACATTTACATCAGTCCTTAGCACTAGATAAACCAGTGGATCTCTTAGTATGGTCATATTTACACGGCAATGGCATTGGCTGTGAAATTCAGCTATTTCATTTCATTTCAAAGAAGGTTATGATACCTGTTGTCAGGGTTTTGTCCTTTCTCTGACCTGAAAGGAGAATCTCTCATCTATTGCCACAAAGTTTTCTGTGATCACTCCTTTTGTAAGACTTAGTATCCTTCCAAAAAGGCCAAATGGTGACTTCCCATCTTCCAAAGAAACTCAGTGGCAACCCAGAGTGAAAATATACTCCTAGATGCAAGAAAATCAAGAGTATTAGAAATATGAGTGAAATTAAAATGAAGAAGTATTCTGATCTTTAACAACACAGAATGGAGTGGCATTTATCTTCAGCCTTTGTATGGAAGGATCCTGAAGCATGATGGAAACACTATGACTTTAGTCTCATAAACTTAAGGTATGACTAATTATAATTGTTCAGTGCATGAGAAACAGAGGCAAGGACAGAACTAATCAAGGTTCATGGAGGGAAAAGAAGGGTCATGGTAATTTTGATAATCAAAAGCTAAAAAGGATCATGTCCCAAGAAGGTGAGGGGCAGAGACAGCCACTTAATTACATACTTACCATATCTTCACTAAAATTGCGTATTGTAATTGTTACCGGGCTCCCACAAGTTATGAAAACCATCATAGTGAAAATATGTCATTACAGCATATCATCAGAGTTAAAGACCTTGTCTTGAAGTCTAAATCACTTTTTCCTGACGTTGAAATGTAGTTCACTGGCATCAAAAGCAAATTAAAGAATCCAAGCTAATAAGATTTTCCGCCACGATTAACATTGACTCGTCAAGGAAACAGAAATGCCAACCCCACCAGTGGGAGCTGAGGAGGTGGTGTTGCAAGGCAAACAGGTTTTGGGAGCAGTGAGAAGTCAGGGATTAAGAGATAGGAAGAGGAGGAGAAGACAGTGGTATGGAAGTACAACATATGAAAAAAAGAAAGTGAGGAACAAGATGTCCAGAAGCATTAACAGCTGAGGAGTGGGAGGAGAAGCAGAGACAGAGGGGAAGGAGTTGAGCTAAACTACATGGTCACAAACAATATTGTCACCAATGAAGTTAACCACCACCCTGGTGAGACACAGCAGCCAGCCAGCCATGCTATTATTGCACAGCAGACACCAAATGAAAGGTCTGATCTGAAGGAACCTGTACAACCCAGTGGTGATTCAAAACATGTCATGACTTGTTAGCTCACAACTATGCGGCAGCCCTCTGAATAAATTAGATACCAGGCCAAAAAGGACATTGCAGTGTAAGAAAGCAAGCATTTCAAGAAACAAAGATCAGAAGCTAAAATTAGACAAGAGGATCATATTTAATTTGTGAGCATCACTGACAACTAAAAAAAGAAGTAGCTTATTTTCTGTCTATTAGTTTCTTCAAAAAGAGTATATTTTGGAAGATAAATTTCAATTTAAAAAATCAGTACTTCATAAAGAGCTAATGGGAAAATTCACTACATTTGGGCTTTGTAAAGGGCCAGAGAAAAGAAATGATAGAGAACTGTTGACATTGGTGCTATGTCTGGCACTGATGGAGATCTGGGCCAAAACCAGCTGGTCTGATTTTATTAAGTAAATTTGGCAGGAAGCACCTGAAGGATTTACAGTTGCTGCACTTGATCTAAAGCTCTTCAGATTTTCTGAATGAATGCACTTACTTGCTTCGAAACATAACTATTTCGAAGGGTATGGGGAGAGCATCAGGCTTTGATGGCAGCTCAAAATCTTGTCGATCATATATCTAGCTCAGTTTATTTTCAATTACAGCTGATACATTCCATCTGAAGGTCTAAGTTATATTTATGTCTGTTACATGACTACATAGAAAAATAAGCTACTAACTACTGCCTGTACTAAGGGGGCAGCCCTATGGCTCACCTTTCCTAGGTAAATGAATAAACAGACAAAACTAAGTAGCTTTCATGCTCGGTAACGCTCCTAAGCTAGGCTTATCTTTCCATTTCTGCATATCGTGACTCTGCAATATAATTTCCTCTAAGATGTAAATTATGAAACTATGCAGATAAGTTAAGATTTCTAATCTTTATTGCTGAGAATCAACTTTTCTTTGCACACAGAGAAACCCATTCCTCTCCCTCCAGAAATTAGAATATATAGAAGAAAGGCATCAAGTCTCGCTGTTTAATGGCAAATTGGCGTGGGGCACCAGCAGTACTAGTTGTCAAATCATTAAGTGTGCTGCCACCAATGCATCCTTCACAGCCAAGCTGTAAACAAACGGATAAAGGTGGGATTCAAAGTTACTAAGTCCCATCTTCACTTTCAAAAATTTCTCCTTCAAGTATGATGTATGATGTTCAGGCAGAAAACAAAAGGCTGTGACTGCAGAAAGCAGAGAATAATTTTACTATCTAAAACAATCCACTTTTCTCCTGACTGCCACTTCCCTGTCTGTTAGGAATTTGGTTTAATGAGGAGAGATTAGATTTGTTAAAGCTTC
Organism: Phasianus colchicus; assembly: GCF_987193195.1. NCBI lineage: Eukaryota > Metazoa > Chordata > Aves > Galliformes > Phasianidae > Phasianus > Phasianus colchicus. The sequence continues at coordinate 85,533,500 of NC_143476.1, read as the reverse complement.
TGGAATAAGCAAGGAGGAGAAAAAAAGAAAAATGGTATGTGTTCCAGGGGCCAAGATGGCAGAGATGTTTGTGGCACTGGCAATATTGATCCTGAGGCAGATGTACCCCTCAGAATTCCCAGATTACAAATGACCATGTCTTTCCCCATCCTCATACCCCATTCATCCATAACCCTATTAAAGCAATAAACTCTATCCTTGAATCACAGGCTTGCTTCTGCTGCAGATCAGCAAAAAATACAGACAAGAATGTTGGGGGGGTGGGAAAAGATCATTTGAAGGCAAGTGTGGCATGTGCTCACCTGCCTGCAGCTGCTGTGGATCACAGCCCAAGTGCAGACCAGCAGATGCTGTGAATGGCTGGTACCAGACCTGATGGTTCTCCAGGCCTTTGATGACATGGTTTGATGGTAATGGCTGTTAGAAGGTGATTATGAAGTCACTTGAAAAGCTAATTTCTGCCCTGAAGATATTGTCTCCTACAAAAACAGAGTGCAATGAAAGAGAGAAATTCTGGGAAGGCATTGCTGTAGGTAACTATTTCCCTGTGGGAACTGATTTTCCCTTACATGGTTCAAGAATACTGTGTTTCAATTATTTGTTATAGGTGTCTAACATAACACTATGACTTATGCAAATGCAAGTTCAAAGGAGCACTGAATAGCTGGGAGAACCAGAATTGGACTTCAAGATTCCCATTACCTCTGCAGTTGACAGAAGTGTGTGGATTCCCTTTAGTCATCTGAAATAATACACTTAAGATTACCTACACTTATAGTATGCCAACAATTTTAGCATGGAATCAGTTGTGATCTTGGAGAAATACATTACTCTTCATTGGTTACAGTGTTGATTTGAACGACTATGTTAGAAAGGAGGCTTAAAATTTGGATAGCTTAAGGTTATTTAGACACTCTTTCCCATCTTCTCTGGACGTAGTATTTGATCTTGTATGAGAAAAAACAAAAACAAAAACAAAAACAAACAAAACAAAACAAAAACAAACAAACTAACTAACTAACAAAAAAAGACTTAATCATCTTGTTTTCTCCATAGAGGAGGTTCATAGTACAAGAGTCATTAGCATTTTGTTATTAGGTTATGGAATTTCATAAACAAAGTTAACAGTGAAGCTACCATAATGCATGAGCCACATATGCATAAGATAAATAGCTGAAACTGCCTATACAGGTACTAACTCCTGCCATTGTTGAAGTCATTGCCTATGCAGAAAATACATGCAGGTATATTTGGCAAGAAGCATGTGGAAAGTTGAGTCATTGTAAAGATTACCAACATAGGTACGGTCAATGAGGGATGACAGAGTTACAAAAGATGATGCACGAGACATTTTTTTATACCATATCTTGCATATCACAGATGCTCAGCAACATGCAGTCTTTGATGATGATTTGTGACCTGTTTGAAAGGACTTTCTTATTTACAGCAGCAAAAAGTTTTGCACCCTCCTGTAGCCTTCTACACATTTTTTAATTAAACTGTTCCAAAGAGCTATGCAGCTTCTCAGAAATATGAAGTTGAACTGTCGGTGTCTTTTTGTTTGATCTTTTCTTATACGCCTTTGAAATATTGTAAATAATATGATTAATTGTGAAAAGATGTTTTTAGCATGCAGATTTATCCCTTCCTTCTCTAGCCGACTGTCTATGTCAAGGAAAAAACTGATTTTCAAGAAGTTTCTTCTTTTACAAGAAGATCAAATTATGACGGATGAAATATGGGGCATAATTAAATAAGTGTCATAAGAGCAGTGTAAGTTTAAATTAGAAAAAAAATATTTCCATTGTAATAATGTTCTGGCTATAAGTTTCAGAAATAATATATTTTTGTAGCCTTATAATTCTTTATTCATGCCGTATCACTGAAAACCTGAGTATTTCTGTAAAAAGGAAAGGTGTCTCTTCGTAGACAAGCAAAGAGTGGAAAAGAAAACAAACAAAAATAACCAAAGCCCAACAAACCAACTGCCCTGTAAATGCGGCACCATTTTTAGAAATAAAAAATAAATGATGTCCTGCCTCCTGGGTATGCAAATCTGCTAAGTCAAGATAGTTAGTTTGACATAAGAAAGAGATAAGTATCCATGGGTTTGTCTTACTCACAGCATGTCCAGCTACCTTAGATGAGAGTGTCTCTCACACAACCCAAAAAGAAAGAAGAGGTTAAAGATTAACAGATTTTGGGAGAACCAGACTGTTTACAGATATCTTAAGATCTGAACCTGTTTAGACCATTGTTTAAAATGTGACAGAAGTTGACATTCTGAAAGTTTTCAATATCATACAGTACATTTTTTAGCAAGATCCCCATGGTTATCTGGTTTTATTTGTCTCAGAAATAGAAAGTAGAATAGGCTTTTCTAATAGCAGGCTGGCGTTTTACACACAATCCAATCTCCAAAAGTCATTGGCACAAACATTAATTTTGCTGTAGTGAGTCTGAGCTGTGCTCAGTGGTCTTAAAAATCTTGTGCATGTGTGTACATGTACATACCTGTTCATTAGTTATGGAGGTGTGTCAGCTGTTCATGGAAAATTTATTGCAGTCAAAGATGGCTGACCTAAGTGTCAAAAAAAACCAAACCAAAACAAAACAAAAAAACTGTTGGTGTTTTTCTTTCCTGCACATAATGAAGAGCATTTGCAAATAGGAGAATGACTAAGTTTCTTTAGACATCCAGGCAGCAGTGAAGTCTGTAGCTTTCAGGATGGGCTATTGTATTTCACACAATGAACCAACAGTATTTTTTTCCTTGTTTTCCTTGTTCTTTTCACAAATTCTTTTGGTGATTAAAAAATAATTAAAAAAAAAATAAAGATGATAAGCTTATGATGCTTTGTTCCCTTCTTATTATCTGTGATAGCAGTTATTTACAGATTGTTGTCGTTTTCAGCTGGCAGATGTTGACTGATGTTATATCAGTTAGAGAGAGGATCTAAAGTGACTGTACCCCAGTTTGTAAGTCTATTGCCACTGTACAAGCACACCACAAAGGTGTAGTATTGCCAGTAGTAAGTGTCACGAGTACCTCTTATTAGTGTTTATTATCATAACTGCTCATTGTATTGCCCATTATGTTAATGAATTAGAACAACAGACCTAAATGTTTGTTGTTGTATAAAGCTCATTAGTCTCTGAGAGGAACTCAGTGCAACATGAAGGTTGAGGAGCTGGGTTGCAGGAATATTACCAATTAAGTCCTATATGAACATGCAATTAGGTAGGATGACATGCTTGATTTACGTTGCTTTATGGCTAAGCAGGATAAACAGCATAGCACTGAAAACTAGCAACCTGCTCCCCCTTTGCTCATCCCCACCCTGCTGGAACCTATTCTAATGGTCTCAGTGGGAGATCAGCACACGAGAGGCAAGGTTATCGGTGCTATCCTGAAATACATTTAACTCTCTGTCAAGCTAAGAGGATGGGAACAGAATGTGTTCATGGTAAGGAACTTGCTAGTTTAGTTCCTTGAGCCCTTCTCACTGGTTTTGGTCTTCACGGGTCATCCTTCTTCAGTATCTCATGCAAGCTTTTCATGATCATCAGTTTATGAAATTATTTGCATTGTTTATATTGTTTCTTCAAATGGAGAGTTGGTTTTAACTCAGGTTTCTCCATAACTCCTTTTCTTCTCTGAGAGAATATGCTATGATTTCAGTGTATTATGCTGCACACCCCCAGATATGTAAGCATGTACCATTGGTCATGCTTTCTGTTGCATTACATCATCCTTCCATAGCTCCTTTGATTATAAATACATACTTATGTCTTTGCACACATTTATTGGAACTGCAGGGAGATGCAATTGAAAGGCACTTTCAGAAGTGCCCAGTTACCTCCAGCTTCTCAGTCATAAATTGTTAACTCCCAACTGAGACTTGGTAACTGATCATATGAGCACTCCTAATTGTTTCAGAGCAAGGTGAAATGTCAATAATGAATTAAACCATGGAATCAGCAACCATTAAATAGCAGAATGTTTTTTGTTTTTTTCTTTGTTTGTTTGTTAATTCAGTGAAAGGCACTTTATTTCCAGAATTAGAGGTTACACACACAGGTAGAATTCCAACAGGAGAGAGAAGAGTGCCACTGAAAGACACACACAGCTGATCAGCAATATCTTGCTTCTGTGTGAGGCACCTGTCTCACAAATGTGCCTTTCAAAAAGCCACATCTCCTTGCTCTTCTGGCTAGCTTCATGCCATCTTTGGCACTCACACAATGAATTGTTGAATTCTGTTTTCAATGACGTTGGCTTGGCTCTGAAACAAAGCAGGAAAGACTTTGAGGTACAACTGAGAGATAGTTTAAGATGCTGTCTCTTACCAGCTGAAACACTGCAGATTCAAACCTTAGCTATTCACAAGGCTTGAGTTAGCAATACTTTTTCTTTCCAGCATTCTGGCTGATCTAATCGAATGATGTCTTGCTGCATACCAGGATGTTTGTTTTGTGGATATCCAGTGGCTGAAAAATCTAGGTTACACTTGTAACTGTATTGATCAGGACAATATCAACGTGCCCTGAGAGTGGGTGACTACACATTTTTTTGCCCCTAAGTGTGCCTGTGTACACAGCATTAATGCACCATTTGCTGTTTCAACTGCATGGTGTTCCAGGGCTTTTCCATTCCATCTGTTCGTTAAAATTGGAATAGGAGAAACCATTTTCTGTCTTGTTCTAAATCATTGATGAATATTAGTTCTCTCATAGGCTTTTTTCCTCTATTCAGCACAAAGAACTTTACAGCACCCATTCCCTTGTTTGAAAGTTTTGACATTTCTGCTGAAATAATGTTTTTTTTTATATTATTTTATTTTATTTTTATTTTTTTAAGAAGAAAATATTGGAAACATAAATAGAGGAAAGAGTCTGCTTTAGAAGCCAAAGTAGCAACTGGGTTGGAAATGGAGTAAAGACTTAAAAAGAAACTGTAGAGGCACAGTATGTCAGTTTTGAATGGAAGGGAGAAGTGGGTGTTAAGGGGAGATCAGAAGTATCTTTTGTTTTTGAAAGAAAACTAAAGCTAGGAGTAAGGGGAGGGAGAAGCTGCAGTTGTACTAAAGAAAAAAGAGTTGAAAAGCAGAGTGACAGCCAGCCCTGATCTGATACTGTGCTCAGAGTCCCTTCCAGCACCTTTAGTGGAGCTAGCCTGGAGGCAGGGAAGGAGGCAGCTGTACAGAGTTCACCTCCCTACATTTGGTACACAGAGTATTTCAGGGAGGATTTCTAAAAAGTTTTTCACTTTTCTGTCTGTCACTTGCACAAGTATCCTACCTGAGAATTATACTGATGTCTGGTTTGGGATCGTCGCTGTTAGCACCAGCCCCATCGAGCTTGTCTCAGACCCAATCCTTAAGCATTCTGCATTATGATCTAGTCTTTTCTCCCAAAATGCTCATGCAGGTTTAACACAAGCACGTTATGATGTGAAATGTCAAGAATAGGGGTGACTCGGGAACACTCCATTAGAAATTTCTTGCCTGTTTTACACCAGAAAGGTTACTTCAACTTTACTCTAAGCTCTGTTGGACCCCCTTAAGCTGGATCCAAACAAGTGAGACACCATCGTAAGATTCATAAGAAACTTAAAATATTCCAAAATTCCTTGCACTCTTCTCTGCTTTACACAGGAGTTTTCTAGTGCACAAAGGCACAAAGACACTGTTAACCTGATACTTCATGCAAAGGAGGTAATGGCAAGTGAGAGGGAGGGCTATTACTTAAAACAAATAAAGATATCCTTTTCTATTTTCAACTTCCACCGAGGCTTTGCTGGAAGGAGTTTTCCAATCTGTGTAGATGCTAGATCAACTGTCCTTATTCCATCTGCCTGTGCTGTTTTCTCTTGATTGAATGGACTGCAGGTGAGAAACCTCTAATGTGGGCTGATGAAAGTAAAGCTGGCACTCCACAGCAATGGGAGAAAGCTGGCAGGTCTGATTTTTCAAACTTGTCTGAGAACATCTTTCCACTCTAATTTTTAACCTTCAGTTTCAAAGACAGGAAAATGACAAGAAGGAGGGTATAGAGATGCTTAAGCATTAATTCTGCACTAGTGATCTTCACAAGAATAAACTCCATGGAATTTATTTACTTTTTAAAGTAAAGGGTTTTTTACTGTTTAAAACAAGTTTTAAATCAAAATCTGTCTTTTGCTCTGATGCATGTACACAAAGAAAGAGGAAATCCTTTTAAAAAAATAGTCATTTTCTCCCATTCTTGTTACTTCTAGAAGACATCAGACTATCATTCTGTATAGAAAGGAGTATTTCCTTGTTCCATCTCATCTGGATTTGAATCTGGCATATCTACCATCAGTCTTTGATTTCAGACATTTGCGTTCTCAGAAATCTGCTGTGAAACATTTTGAACCTGGCTTTTATCTGCTGTCATCTTTTCTTAGTTGTTGTCAGTCATTTGGCATTGGCAAAGCTTAGGTCTTACATTCATCATGCAAAAGATCTTGAACCAATAGCTGATCCACAGGGCTGTTCCTGTTGAGAGACAGATCTTCAGTTTTCTAGACGAAAGTTCCAAGGAAGGTATGACTAAGACTGATTTGGACTGGAGTCAAGCTATTTGCAAAGTCTGGTTAATTATCATGAAGGAGGAGGAGCGAGGTAATCATTGCCATGTGCTTCCCAGAAAATTTTATGTGAAAGAAGATTGAAAGGAGTATCAAGAGAGTCCTGAGCAATGAAATGAATGCTGCAGCCTTTGAACTCCAGGATTTCATATTTCCTGGAGGTCAGGATCGTTTGAGCTAGAGGTGGATCCCACATGGGCTTGTGGCTTAAATTCAGCCCACCTAGCTTTATACAATTACCTGAGAAACTTACAGCATTTGCCTAATAACCACAGACCGCTAAAGGTGGGAGGGGGGAACTTCCAGAGGGAATACAACCACTTAATATTTGAATTGCTTATTTCTTTTTCTCTACTGACTATATTGAGAGATTAGGATGGCTGAACTCCAAGCTTTGGCATCTTAGCTAAATACCTGAAGTTACATGGAATATCTGGGCCACTGTCCAATTAAATCACTCTTGAACTTAGATGGATTTTACCCTGATTGTAATTCAGAGCCAGGACCACTTCCAAATCACAGTTCTGTATGAATTGCATGGCAAAGCACAGGGTGGTTTCCTGAGCTTAGATGAACAGCAGTATCTTCTGTGATATATACCGGTGAGGCAAGAATCCCTTTTAGTCACAGGACTAATACACCAGTAGTGAAGTAGAACAGCTTAGAAAGGAAAGGTCGACTTCTTCAAAACCAAACTAACGGTGAACAAACTCACTGCCTTAATGCATACCAATTAAAAGGAAATCAGGATGGGTAATTAACTTTTCTTTCAAGTGTTTGTACAATTCACTTTCCCTCTGTTACATTTCCTGAGCACTCCTAGTGCTAAGCTCTGAAGATGTTGAATAATGACTTAAACCACTGAGTTAAAAGTTTATACTCTTAAAAGATCTCTTCTCCCATTCAATCCATTTCACATACTGCCCTGCACCAAGAAATACAATAAAATGAACTATAACCATAAATCTATGGGTGTTTTTAATGTACCTCATTCATAGTTTCTCAGGCTAATGATATGAGTCAGACTGCAGAACAGGGGAGTTGTTACATTTATGTTGTTAAATCTTCAGTCTTACCACTATGGCTTTTCTCAGTCCTCTATTCTCTTTCCAGTACAGCTTGCTGATCTATTTTCTGTTTATTTTTCAAACATGGGCCTTCTGCCTCCCACACCATCCAGCATCCCACCCACCTCCCCTCCCGCTCTGACTTTCCCAAAGCAAATAGCGCATTCAAATCGAACCAGATTGACAGGTGTGTGACAGATGGATGGACAGAAAACTGGATCGGTCCAAACTCCTTGGCACTTGAAAAATTGACAACACAACCAAAGAAGCGTAACGGGGAAAGATAGATTGGCAAATGGAATAAATGGTCCCCAGAAAGTTTGCGATTAATCTTTGCCCTGTCAAGTAATGGCCTGATAATGCAGGAATTTAATGGAAATGACTTCTGCTAGTTCAGAGGCATCCATTAGTGTGGAGTAAAGCAGGAGACAGTAATAGTCATTGTTTCTTTTCCTAGCTTTTGCAAATGAGAGGAGATTAAAGTTGTATCATCTCTACCCAGCTTCATTCTCCCAAACGTCAAATTCACACCTTTGTACTCTTCTCCTCTTAAGGGACATCATTCATGAGTTTGAAGCTACTCTCCTAGAAATATGCAGTTATGTTTGATCCAATACTCACTTTTGCTCTCCAATATGAACTACATACTACCTAATGAAGTCAGCACTGAAAGGGAGTGAATGTTGTTTGCTAAAACCAAACACCTTTCAAAAACTAATGCACTCTCACTTGATGCACTCTCACTTCTGCCTTGAGAAAGACAGATTTTCCCATTTTTGTGCATCAGTTAGTCCTGCCTCAATTTCCCCTTTATAATTTCTAGACTGTTATCTTGTAATAGCTCACAGGCAAGCCCAGAATAGTTCTGCCAGGCAAGCCCACAATGAACATTTCGGGCCAGAACAAATGCTGACCCAGTATAAGAATAGACAATGACTTTTCCCATGAAATTCTTACTATAAGGACATCCCAATCTTTAATTATCATGCTCAATAGTTACTGATAGACCTGTGAATTTGCCTAATCTGTCTTTCTGAAGTTTGTTTCTGGTGTACCATATGAAGGGGAAAAAAAAAGAAAAAAAAACACAACTTCAATATGCTTGTCTGCTCACTTCATTAGCTTCAAGTATTCAAAGCAGGTGGTGGCACTTTTGTCTTCAGTCCTCTGATTCCAGCCAGGGGCTCATTACCCATGATGTCAGGAAGGAGCTGTTGGACAAAAGAACCCAAAGCAGCAGCATGCAGATGTGTTGCATCAGTGCGGTGGTGTCTGCACTCCAAGCATCTTGCTATTGACTGAGATAACCCAGGCCTAAGTGACATGACTAAATCACCTTCACGTTGGCAAGAAGGGGACTGGCTGGGGAGCAAAAAAGGGGATCCCAAGTGCTAAGTCACATCAGTGCAGCTGCAGCTCTGGGGGAGGGAGGATGCAGGGGGGCGGAAGGAAGCTCATTATGACTGATAAATAGAGGGCTCCTGTTGTCAGCAATGTCATTGTGTTCACCTTTTTCACAGTCCCCTCTTTCCAGCTGTGTAATTAATTAATGGATTGGAAGTGCTTAGTTTCTAGTGATCTACAGGTTGACCTTGCACCTTCCCCTGCATGTCTGGGATTGATGTCGGTGGGTCCAACTTTGACCAAAGCGATCTCCCTCTTTACTGTCTCACTATCAGCCCTTGAGATAACAATAGTGAGTCCTATGCTTTTCTCTGTATGGTCCTTTCATAGTGCTAAGTAAAAGGAAGCGACATCTTTATGTTTTGGTCAGATTGTTATACTAGCTTTGCCCTAGGAAAAATGTTGACATAAGATACAGGTCTCTGTAAAAGTGGAACTAGTAAGTCAAAAGCTAGAACTGAGATCACAGCTACTTTATCTCTTAGGCTGAGGGATCAGCACATCAGCTGATTTTGGCCTGTTCAAAAGTGTTCTTATAAATCCAACATAGCTTTTCAAGTTCTTTTGCAGACAGTGATGAGAAGAGTGCCCCCATCTTCCTCCCTGCTACAGGTATCTGTCTCAGAATGGGATAAATCTCCTCCAGGAGAGGTGTTTCTCCTTACTTAAGGTAGAAAGAGTGTATATAAGCTGGTTCAAGTAGATGCTTGATGTTGAGGTAGCTGAAATTAGGAAACATTTTTCATCCTCATTATCTCTGCTTTACACTTACAAATGAAACTAGAAGATCTATTACTCCACCATTTGTTTTTATCTTTATTCATTTGTGTAAACTAATGGCAGACAATGTTGCTTCACTGCTCTTTCAGGACAGAGTAGATTTTTCCTTCATAGTGCGGTAGGATGCTATATTTTGACTTTGGGAGAAAAACAGTGTTGATAACACACCAAAGGACATTTCAGTTTCTCATCTTGTGCTGCCCTACCTGTGAGAACTGAGCAGGCACAAGCAGTTGGAAGGGAACACAACCAGAACTCAGTTTAACCTCCTCCAATGAGTTCTACTTTGCTTTTTTTTTTTTTTTTCCAATTCTCTCCTCCATTCCACTGTGGGGGGGAGAGGGAAGAGGAGGGGGGAAGGTGAGTGAACACTACCTGCCACATTAAACCACAACACCCTGTTAATCAGAAAGTTACAATTGGTTATAGTGTCTGAAGAACCTGTACTGTCACTTAATCGCTTGAGATGGTTACACAACTTTTTTTTTTTTTTTTTTTTTTCCTGGTGTGTTGTGTGGATAAAATATCATTAGCTTTATAATCAACATCGTGAGTGAAAATCTGAGTAAGTACACTTGATGACCTGGCTGGTAAATCTTCCTGACAATTTTGCAAAACAGACTCAGGCTATTGATTAAAAGTTGGCTGGAAATGATCCTTTCACCTCTGGGTCACTGGACTCCATTTGACTTAGGGCATTCAGGAGCAAAAGTGGCTGTTATCAAATGATAAGAGCAGGCTGAAGGTCTTAACCTAGTCTCAAGAGAAAGAAGTTCGGGGTATGGAGATCTCAATCAGTTTAAGTTATACGAGGGATAGCTCACTGGGTTTACATCACAAAGGCATCCTTTTCTTGTTTTTACAGAGGAGTATGTAAGATTATAATTATTTCATCTCCGAGGAACCAGAAGGAAAAATTCCAAAAGAACACTCAAAAATCTGATGGTCTCTTCTTTCAATGTTTCAGTTTACCTGTAAAAACAAACGTTTCATTAGCTAAACATTTTCCAATCTTAATCACCTAAAGCCTTCCTAAAACTTGCTGGGTTGTTCTGATATTTACAGGATCAGGTATATGATCAATCTTGTGTTCAACTCTCATGATTAAAGGTTTTGTCTTACATTAATCACCTAAGCAGAAGCCCAACTTTTGCATGAAGAGTCAGACCAAAAACCCATCTTGTCCATTATCCTCTTTACCAACACTGGCTGAAAGTGGGTGCCTGAATAAAGGCAGGAGAGAAAGGCAGAAAGATTTTGCAAGTTCCTCGCAGTTTTCTTTCAGTAAATTCAGGTAAGGCATTTTCCAAAGTTACCTCCTTGCATCTAGGAGTAGTGGGTGGAGTTTTCTCTGTTGAATTTTCTTGCAGCTTTGGGACAGGTGCAGATTTTTTGCCTGTATTTTGAAGCACGGAGTTTCACAATTGACTACTGTGTGAATAATCAGCTCCTTTCTGTATTTTGAACCCACTGCATGCTATTTTCATGTAATAGTCCCTCATTCTTGTGCTGGAAGGATACTGGACAGTCATTCACTGACAATCTGCTCCATATCCTTCACTTCACGCTACTGAGAGTTTTACAGACCTCTATTACCTCCTGCTTCAGCTTGGTCTCCCATGAACAGATTTTAAAGAAAAAGCTCATTTCTTAAGTGAAGGATTTTGTTACATTTAAAACAAACAAACAAACAAACAAACAAAGCCTTTTTTTTTTTTTTTTTTTTTTTTTTTTTTTTTTCTCTGCCTTTGAGCTGCAGTCTGCAGGGAAAACCAGCCCAGGAGGCAACCAGGCCAGAGAAAACACAATTCAGTTCACTGAAGAAAACAATCAGAACTCCAAAGCCAGTTTCTGAGACCAATTTCATTATGGTGCTGCCTTCTTTGTAGCCTCCAATTATGGAGCAATTACGGGATTTGGGGGGAGAGCATCTGGCAGTGGTTTCTCTCTTACCCGCTCCATTCTCTTCACCCTTTTCTCTGCCTCCGAGTTAGATGCTGTTTGTATTTCTCCTCTTCAAATGTGCATCAGCATTTCAAATGAAACTTTGGACCACCGCAGTGGCAGCTTTTTAAAAGGATACAGCACGAGATTCCTCTGTCTCCTCTCCTCCGTTGGAGAGCAAAGGCAAACCAGAAGAGGGATATTAATGTGCAAATTAGCGCAACCTGACTGGCTCCAGATTGCTACTTAGAATTTGCATATTAATAAATGTTTTTGTGACAGCATTTAGCAGATCAAGAAGGGCAGAGATTAAAAAAGTCAACAAGATTTTTAAGCTTTTCCCTTCTATTTCCTTCTCTTCACACTCCTAGTCTCTCATATATAACTCCTTACACCATATCCGTACGTGCTTACGTAGCTTATCTATAGGTCAATTCATGTAAATTTGCCCAGCTCTTGACAGATGTGAGATTTGCAGAACTGCCCTTCGTGAAGATACAAACAGTTCTGCGTTGACAGGAGTGCAGCTTTGATTGTGTGTGTTTATTTGAATGAGTGTGTTTTACACACACACATGCACACGGAGTTAGGAAGATAGATAGATGTAGGAACTGGACAGTTTCCCTCCCCCAGCCTCCTTTCAAATCTTTTTCCAACAGCCGCTTTTATCCCATTCAACTGAATAAATTGGGACTCTTGAAACTGTGATCTTGACAGATGTGAGCTTTTTTTTCTGAGCTGCATTGGAAAAAGATAGATAGTGAAAACCTCCAGGGCATTTGGGCTTAGTGGAGCCAGTGAAAAGGGTTATTTCCAAGCGTGCTGAATAATGCATCCCTCTGAATTCCTTAGTTCTCTCTTTCTGTCCTCCTTTCTGTCTTTCGCTCTCTCTTCCTTTAAATGCCTGAGGATGAAATGCTGAATGCCCTCCCAGAGTTCTTCCACCGCAGCAGGAAAGTTGCGATCAAAATCTTGCCAAGAAATGGGCTTTCAAATTTTATCATGTAAGTAGTCTGGTGGCCAGAAAAGAGAGGGGCAGAAAAGACAGAGATACATAAACAGAACAGTTTAGCAATAACTGCTGCATTAAATATATATTCCCTATCTCTGTTAATTGTTTGACACATCGGTCTTAAGCAGAGAAATTGGCTGATAGCCAGACGGTTTTCTTTCAGATGTCTTTGTGTCAAGAATGTATCTTCAAAGAGACCCTCACACCTAAGAGGTCCGTCTTCCTGGATTACTCCTCTGTATCTGTGATAACAAAAACAACCACAAAACAAAATGCAACCTGAAATTATGTCATTGTCAACTCTTCCTTTTTTTCTCCTCAATTTCTTTTATACCTTCCTAGTCAGAGCTTGAATTTTGTGTCAGATGGGCAAAGCAGAATTACAGTTTGGAGCAGGGAGAAACCTACCTTCCATATGAATCAAATCAAAATATATAATTTTCAAGTGAAACAAAGAAGAAATATAACCTCTTTCAGGGGCAAGCTGGAATCCTTTGTTCTTGCTTTGCTTCATATGGAGTACATGCTGAAAAGTCATGTAATTATGTTTCTCTCCTCCTAAATGCCCCAGCTCCCCTCTCCCCCATACACATGCCTCCTTCAAAAAAGTTCTTGATTAGAAAAAGGCATTTTGCAAGGGAAAATCAACTTGCAAATGCTAAGGTTTGTTTTGGTTTTAGTTTTCCTTTGCCATTACCACTATGAAACACTTTATCTCTGACTGTGTTGAACTGCAGCGTTTTGACATTTTCCTATGTGGATGTGGGCCTAAGTGTCTTGCCTGAAGCCACAGAAAGAATTAAAATCACATTTCTTGAGCCGTCAGTTAGCCCTTTACTACTGGACCATCTTTCTTCTTGTAACCTTTAGGATTTTTTTAACAGTAGTGAGCCTGTGGATGATAGCACTGAGAGGGAGAGCAGAGAGGGCCGAAAGTGAATTTTTGAGGTAAAGGAGCAGTCAGCTACACCCCCATCAGAGCTGGAATAGTCTGTCTTTTCATTCTGTCTCCACTAGAAAAACAGAGATTTAAGAGAAGTACAACAGTGGCACACACACCCCTGGGCCACACATCAATGAGTTTGCTGGCGAGAGCAAAGCCAGCATGTCTAGGCAATGTTTGTGTCAGGATTATCTGACTCCCAGTCAAGATGCAAACAAACCGGAGGTCTTCTGTCAATAGCAGAGTGTGAGCTGAGAATCTCGATGTCCTCTGAAAGAAAGTTTGAGAGCTCTTCCAAGAAATAAAAGGGGAGAGAGAGTGGTGGGGCAAGGATGCTGCATTTCTAAACCTACAGGGTTTAGAAAGTGGCTGGGGGAGTGCTAGGGTAGTGAGGACAATGTGAGTGCCCTCTGATGTTGTTTGCTTGTGTATTTTTTTTTGTTTTTTAGCTCCCTAAGCAAAACAACCACCACCACTTCCCTTGGGAGCCTACTGAAACATGTCATTACCATGAGTCTTCCACCAACAATTCATGCTGCAATTTTCCCCTTTTTAATCCCAGCTTCTTATTCCTTGCAATAATTCATCCTTGATGTCAGCTACTCCAAAACATCCTTGTTCTAGATTTCTTTGTGAGTGACATTTGAATGATAGATCTTATCACAGTTCTCTCTCCTTCAGTCACAAAACCCCTTACATCTGTCTATGATGGCGTTTGCTCATCATTACTTCCTGAGAAATAAGGAAACTGGAGACCACAGGACCATCATAAACCTGTGATAGACTTGCAGGTTGAGTCCAGATGCTCTCATGCAAGGTCTGATTGACCTTGAAATCCATTTACATGATCCAAATATAATCTCTTTACCATCCGTTCCTCCTTATCACTTAATTATTCCCCGTTTCTTGCTTCACTCCAGTTTCTACCTCTCTCTCTACTTTTCCTCTTTCTAAACTTTTTGTTCAGTTGCCCTTCATCAGTCCATCTTCTACAGTCCCCCCCACTCCCCCCTTCCTCCCCCCCAAAAAAAACATTTACCACCAAATCTTCAGAGAAAAGTCTTTTCTTTCCATACACATTTCTTCTTCAGATGAAGAGGTAGAAGAGAGAGGGCACAAAACATTTTTGACAGACATCAGTTATGTCATTTTGTGTACGGTAGGAAGGCGCTTAAGTGCTGGTGACAAAAATAGGCTATCGTTGTGCATTGGAAAGAATTAAGCCTGGTTTCCAGTGACATACAGTTTCCCTCTTTTCTCTGAATGCACCCTTTTTGTAGATTCACTGGTGCCTGATATAAAGATGTTCTCGTACTTCAGCTTTTCTCAGAAGAGGTTTACAAAGGTTTCCTTCACTCAGCTGTCTAGTCTTATAAACTTCTTTGGAATGTAATATCTTTTTTTGTCTCAAAGAATTTTCTTTCCCTCAGTCTGTCAAATTTGGTTAAAATTGCCCAGCTGCTATAAAAAAAAAAAAAAAAATTACTGTCAGAGAAAGAATAGGACAAGGAACTACGTATTAAACACAGCGAGGCTCTGTAAGTCTCATTTCTTTAGGATCGCCGGGTACATCAGAACATGCAGAATTCAGATTGGTCTTGTGGTGGGTTTGTTCACTACTTCTGCTAATCTCTTGTGTGGAGGGCAGGAAGGAGAGATTGTCTTTGGCAGTCATCATAGTGGATTAGTGTCCTGACCACATATTTTTCTGTCTTGTTGTGCTGAAGGCAACAGCACAAAATCTTACACTCTTTCTCTTTAGTCTTTCCTCTTATTATTTTCTAAATCACAACGTTTCAATTGTCCTGTCTGAGTAAGATCTTGACGGAAACATGAGCTCACTGCATTCATTTTATTCCTTCACTGTCATACAATTCATGAATAGAGCAACAATCAGAAAATCACAGAATTGCAGAGTTTCAAAGGGACCTCAAGAGATCATTGGGTCCAACCCTCTTGCTGCAGGTTCCCTACAGCAGGTCACACAGATAGGCATCTAAATGGGTCTTGAATATCCCCACAGAAGGAGAATACACAACCTCCCTGGGCAGCCTGTTCCAGTGCTCTGCCACCCTCACAGTAAAATTCTTACATGTGTTTGTGTGGAACTTACTATGGTTCAGTTTTTGGCCATTACTCCTTGTCCTGTAATTACACACCACTGAAAAGATTCTGCACTCATCCAACCTCCTCCTGCGCTTTGGATATTTATAAACATTAATCAGATTGCCCCTCAGTCTTCTCTTCTCCAGGTTGAATAACCCAGGTCTCAGCCTTTCCTCATACAGGAGATGCTCCCTTTATCATATTTATGGCCCTCTGCTTGACTCTTTCTAGGACATCCCTGTCTTATTTGAGCTGGAGAGCCCAGAACTGGATACAATATTGTAAATGTAAAGCCTCATCAGGGCACAGCAGAGGGGGAGGACCACCTCCCTCGACCTGCTAGCCACATTCTTTTTAACGTACCCCAGGATATTGCTGCCATTTTGCCCACAAGGGCACACTGCTGGCTCACAGCAGAAGGGAGGGAGCTGTTTGAAGAGATCGGTCAGGGCCATCTATAAAAGGAACAACAGTATAATCTTTCTGTTTTCACCTTTTCCAACTTTCACTTCTTTTTGTCTCCTTCAATACCAACACTGTCAGCCTCTCTTTCTCACCTCTCTCTTGTGTTCATCAATAAATATTCAATTAATGTTTTCATATGATAAAGATCTATGGGTGCTAGATAAGAATTTCTGCGCAGGATGAATGGTGCTGCTAAGTCTTATGGCTAATTCTATGCAGATACAGAACGTCTGCTGGAAGTGATTTTACAAAATGGAGTGTTGAAACATATCTGTTTTATTTTTTAATGCAGATGAGGCTTAAAAAGCCTGTGTTTTCTGCAATTAATTTTATGTACTATTCTTTTCAATTATTTATGTTCTCTGAATGATAAATGGGTGGATGGAGAAGGGAAGGAGGCAAAGGTAGTGGGAATCCAAAGAAAGAATCTCTCTTCCTCATTAGTTATCTATTTATTTTAGTCTGGAATATGAGCTAAGCTGGGCTGATAATTAACAGAAGTGGGGTCCTAGATCAACTGATAGTAGGAGTTCACTTCATCAAATATTAAGGCTCAGAAGAGAACGCCATAAGAGAAGAATGAGGCTTTTTAGGAGGACTCCTAATTTTACCACAGATTTATTTAATACACTTTGGCAAAGTCCTCAACCTCCCCACTTCAAGTAAGAGGATGTAGCTTTTTTTTTTGCAAAATAGTGATGAAAAACACAAGTAAGAACAAATTCTGTGGCTGATGTCAAATTGGATTTCACTAAACTTTTTTCACATATATCTGTATTGATACTGGTCCAGGTGAAAACTGCATTCATTAGAGACATGTTTGTTCAAAGATGGAAAAACAACCCATTTTTTAGAGCTGGAGGTAGAAAGAAGTGCTATATTTTATGCCTCCTTGCAACTTCTTGGGGGAGTGCTTAAGCAGAAATAAAAATGTGCCAAGGAAAACTACCTTCCTTGATAAAGCAACACCTGCTTGAATCAATGGGTGTTTAGAACCTCTGGAGGGAGGGCCTGATCCACTTTGGTTTCCAGTCCATTTCCAAAGGTTTTGGAGAAGCAACAGGTTGGCATCTGGGGGCATGGAGAAATTGATTCTAAAGATGTAAGGGGATTATTTTAGAGCAAAAGGGAGGAGACCCCATCAAAATAGCACTGAAATGGAAAGGAAGCTGAACAAATGGAGAAGTGCTAGGTTGAGGACTGTTTGAAGTGATACATTTTCCTTGAGTTATTGATTGTTTTTTATACCGTACTTAACCTAAATCAGATCCTTAAAAACAAACAAAATCAAGCCCTTGAAAAACAAATAAAAAATACAGAGAGTTATTTTAGGACTGAAAATAACAGTCAGGATTTTCCTCTGCGCATTCTGCATCCCCAAAATAGTAGTGCTTGCTTGTAAAAGAGACATCTTGGCTGTAATGGATATTATTTTCTTTCAAGTTCATTTTTAAGGTTAAAATCAGAAGTTTTGTGAGTTTGTTTGTTTGTTTCCACTTTCTAAATTTGTTTTAGCACAAAAGAGATATGCTGGAGAGAAAACAATGGAGGTAAAAATTCTGCACTGGAAAAGTTTGGAGATGGAAAAATTGCCAACCTTCAGAGACAAATTCATACCCATTTTAGAAATTACAAACAATTTCAAAAATGTATTTTTGTTCACGGTCACCTCATTATGCATTTACAGTCACATTAGAAGGGATGGAAAGAGAGACCTTTTCCCACTTTGGGAAAAGTCTGGTAATCTGTCTGGTCAATTTTAGGGAGATTTGAGTTTGTGAAACTCAGAATTAGAAAAATGAGATATCAGTTGAGAAATGTAATAAAGACATGAACAAGCTGGTCCTTTTCAGAATGTATCCCTAAAAGCTGCTCCTACACAAACGTCTGGAGTAACTGTTTCCAGATTTTTTTCCTCCAGAAATGGGCTTCAGCCATGACCTTCAGAAGTGACTGAAATTATGGCCAGTGATATCCCAGAGGAGTTTCTTCAGGAAAAGAAATACAGGAGACAGTAACAAAAAATTGAATGTAATCCATCAGACTCATAGAGGAAATATTTGTCTTTGTCACAGAGACTGTTAGATTAGTTCAGCTTCCATAATCTGTTTAATTATTGTCTTTAATGGAACAGCTATTAAATGAACTAGTAACTTTTTGTGAACATGATGAGATGGATCTGTATTGCTTGCATAAACCTGCTGCCTTCTGACCCAAAATCATGTACCCGTCTCAGTGATGTCCTTCCTCTCTCTGCAAAAGAGATTCTGTTACGAGATGGAGGATGGGAATGATTTTCTACATAATCTAGCACTGATCAGTAGGAAAATGCCAGCTAGAAAGAAACTGGTGTCTTCCTTCCACTTTTCTTTCTTCTTGTGTCTTCCAATGGCGCTGCCAGTCCAATCTGTGAGTTCTGTGTTGAAGGCTCAGAAGGACAGAACCAAACTGAAGCTGTAGGTCAATGTTTGTGATGGCAAAGTGGATGAGATAAGAAAGTGCTCTGTTTTCCTGTTTATAGCAATGTCTGCAGAGAGATCTATCCCACTAAACTACTAAACTACTAAAAGAGATAGTGTTTGAAGGTGCTGTCTAGTGAAATAATAATTTTGCATGGTGAAATATTAAGAAAAGTGAACCGGGAAATGTAACAGCACTCTGAATAAAGAACAGGATCCATAAAACTCCCATGTAGCACTTTTTATTCACAGTTAATTTCTAAATACGTATTTTAAATTTTAAGGACAGAAAGACTCTAGATCTCAAGAGAATCTGGACTTGATCTAAATTCCAGTACACCACTCTTTCAACTTATGACTTATGGCGCTTAACTGTTTCCTAACTCTCCAAATGTTTTTTTCTCCTTGTTTCTGCTCTTAGGAGAATAAACAAACAAACAAACAAACAAACAATCAAACAAAAAACTTTTTTTTTTTTTTTTTCCATTTCTTGTATTCCTTGATTGAGAAAGGATGAGAAAATACCCAATTCCTAGAAGGGGTTTTGACCTGGCAGTTTTAGGTGATTAGATGTTTTGATGACAGTAAGTCAGGAGCAAGTGTGAAAATATGTGAGCAATGGGCCTCTAATTTTATTTTCTTCATCTTTCCTCTTGAGGCTGTGAAAATAATGCTTTAAATTCCCCTTAGCTTCTGGTTACAGCAGGAAACCAATCATTTAGCGCTCCTAATGAGGTTGGTGAAAACTGGAGAAAATGACCTTGCAATGATGCCCTGCACTCCAATGTAAGATCTAATTTTCCAGTGATTTCAAACATGCTGGTAGAAAACATCTTTCATAAATCCGTTCATCTGCCCTCACAACCCATCACAATGCTTTCTGAGGGAACAGAATGGAGGTTGTCTTAAAGACAGTTGATACAGAACCCAAAAGTCCTGAGAGCTCTAGTTTCTTTTTGGCTAAAAAACATCCACCCTAAACATTTTGCTGTGAAGTATCCTATTATAGTGTTCGACCGCTGAACCTAATCTGTGCTTTTTGCCCTACTAAAGACATTGAGACCTCAAAGAGCACATTTGTTGGGCTAGAAAATATCAGGGCAAGGGTTCCTATTGCTGCTAGGGTCCTCCAACATACTGAAGGGGGAAATAAATAAATGAAAATAAACTAAGAGTGGAAGAAGGGAGAGGAGGTTATAAATGTGATTAGTTGGGGATGCTCCATCTCTGGAGGTATTCAAGACCAGAGTGAATGGGGCCCTGGGTAGCCTGATCTGGTGTTTGGCATTCCTGCCACAGGAATGGGGTTAGAACTAGAAGATCTTTAAGATCCCTTCCAACTCAAGACATTCTGTGATATGATTCTATTATACAGTTCTTCAGTTCATACAGTTTTTGAGCACAACACTGGAATAAGAGCCCTGTAGGATTCATCTTTAGGACTCACGTGTGGTAGAGGAGATGTGTGTATTTTGATGATTTCTGCCTTGAACCCTGAATTGAGGGTAAAGAATTTCTTTATTTTTTTCCACTCAGGAATTGTTAATCCTTATTTCACCCTTTAGGAAGCACATACTGGGATGTCCTATGCAGAAGGCACAAGGAATGCCACATTCCAAGTCTGCTGTTTCCTGCTGAGTAGCAACAGGCTGCAGAGTGGACATACAGCTTTTTCTGGATGTGGCAAAGGTTTCTTTCAGCCCCTAATTTGCAGTGTCAGAGTAACCCATTATCAAGACGATTAAATTTAAAGAGACTGCAGTAAATGCTAGCATACAGAAGACATCAAGCATCATTAAAATGTAATTGGAAGCAAAGCTTAATGAGGTAAAAGGAAAAAATACCCAGAATCCTTTTAGGTTTGATGCCCCCCTCTCCCCTTGCTTTGCCTGAGCCAGCAACTACTGTATTGAAAATGATAATTTGCAAGCTGTGTTATTATTTGGTGTTACTTGCAGCAGCTAAAAAACACAGGATGCTTTAGTGTAGCTTACCAATAAGTGTATAAGAATATACTTGCTGTAATCTTAGAACAAAGATGGGAATGTTTTTGCTTTCACAAGTTCTAAACTATTTCATAGAAGTAAAGCAAATCTAGTTTTGCTCATCATAGCAAACAGTGAGGACCAACTGCAAACCTGTGCATACAGTTTTGCACTGATCAGTAGGCAACACTGGGCTTTGAAGCAGCTATGTCTTGGGTTCCCTTCTTCATGAGGGCAGCAAGGACAGCAACGCAAGGAAACACAAAAGAGGAGACTGAGAGGAGAGAAGTATCTATTGTGCCCAGCAAGCAAGGATGAAACAGCAATGGTTCTGTTAGGATTGTGGATAGGAAATATAATGTTTGTACAATAGGTAATAGCTCAATAAGGCAGTGGGCTGGCTTCCAAGGTCCTTAAAAGCTACCTGCTACAAAGCATCTACAGCTCAGTTGGTACCATTGTGATATGTGTTGGTAGAGCTTCCGGAGAGGGAGCTTCTGTGTTCCTCTCTGTCTTGCAGTGACGCCAAGCCTTGGTTTTTCAAAGGCTGAACTGGGATTGGTCCAGCTTCCTTTTCCTTTTTCTTTTCTTCCTCCCTCTACTCTCCCAGTCATCAAATCAAAACATTTTTTTAGAATAGGAAATGGGCTTGCTCAGTACATTGCCTATTGCCATCCTGAGCTTGTGCTGACGATTTGTTCCCTTGTACACAGCTGCAGCTTTCCTGAAAGCAGCATCATTCCAGCTTGAAGCCCACACAGAAGTAGGGAAATGGCACAAACATTTCTCCCAAGCCATCTGATCTAGTTAAGATGCCAGGACCTGGCCCTTAAACTAGCCAAATATATTAGTCTCAGTGGGATGTATGATAGATTTTTGTTTTGTTTTTATCCTTTGAAATAAAATGTCTGTGGTCTCCAATGGTAACTCTAGATGTTTTCTCCATAGCATTAGCAGAGAACCCAAAAACCTGACCCCCAGAGAAAGCTGTCTGAGCTACAAACATTCATCCAAACCTGCTGCACAGATTGCAGTTTAGCCCTACCTAACACTATTCACAGTCCGCAATTTTAGTGAAAGAAACAACAAATACATATATTTTGGAAGATATTACCTTTGTTTGCTCTGCTGTGATGTGGACTTTGGCCTGCTGTATTGGAGGCTTCCATTCTAATCCTAATTCTGGTGGGATTTCACTGGCCAACCTTGTGGATCAGTTGTGAACAAAGCTTTAAAAAGCACCAAAGCAACCTTAGAGTTCACACTGATTTCCAAGTGCTGCCTGCACTGTAGAGTGGAGAGTTACGAATGCCTGAGCCCATTTTGAGCCAGCAGATATGTCCACACAGCAGCAGACCACCAATTCTCATCCAGGACTGAGGTTTGCACCAGAGTCCTCTGTTCTCTGCTTGACAGTCAAAGGAGTTGGACTTTGAATTCCTGTATCTGAGTCCTCCCTTGAAATTGTGCCCTCCAACTTTTCTATTTGCTTTTTTTACTGTTCCTACTCTCTACTGTGTCTGTTTCAAGTCCTCTAGAGAACATAAACTGTTCCTTATTAAGATCTTGTACAATGTGTAAAACAACAGGATTCTAATCTTGTACATTCTAGGATCATACAAACTGTCCAAAAAAGGGAATTATGTCAAAATATGTCAACAGTAGCTGAACTGAGTGGTACTTCTCACTACCATAAAGATATTGCACCTGATATATGAGATTTCAAATGGATCTTTAGTTGTTTTTTGAATAGGTTCCTCTTGTATCCTCCATCTCTCCATTGAACTTAATTCTGTATGGGAAAGGATTAGTAGAATATAACCCTTTGCAACTTTTGTAGAGCATTCTTAGGGATCATTAACTGGGCTGTAGTGAAATCAAAGGTCGGCTTCACCAGGCTAAAATTTGTTACTGTTGGCTTCACTACAGAAGCAGAGGTTTTGAATAGGCTTCAGCCTTAATCTTCCTTTCACCTTTAGAATTGTTCCCATTGGCAAACTTTTCTACACTGTCTACAAATGTAAATCTTCAGGTCTCCAGCTGCTCAAACAAAACCTTTCACTGACAGTGTTGTCTTTAAATTGAGAAAAATGCAAAGTTGCAGGTCATTGCATTTTTTCATTTTCCTGGTTTCACCTTAAAATATCTGACCATTTGGAAAAAAAAATAAATCAACAAACAAAAAAACAAACAACAATTTTCATTGCTGCATGGATGCATTGTGATGGTGAATATAGTAATTGTTTTATTCTCAAAAACCTTGCTAGAGATGTTCAAACTTTTCTTCCATGAAACATCAGTGAAGTGCTGTTAATCTTTTTCAATCCAAAACATCTATGGGAGACAGAATCAAGCACTCAGTTTTCTGGCATTTTTGTAACAATATCATCTAAATTATTACTGGGTGTTATGACGGACTTGAAGATTCATGTTTATAGGACTGAGGAAAACAAAAAGATATATAGTTGGATTTTTTTTTCCATGTTTCAACCAGACCCTAACGTAAGGTTATATTCATGATGCCAAAATGGAGGCTTGTGTTTCGGATAATCTGGTTTTGAGCAGTATTAAAAACTGAAAGAGGATGAATTGGAGCATTTAGAGGCCTGCCCATGTCTCTCTGATTTTAATAGTTTTAAGGAAATTTCTTTTTCTCTCTTCAAACTGAATGTGCCTTCATTGAAGGAATTCTCTCCTTTATTATGCAAATGAGATCCAAAGATCTCTACAGATAACATGGCAAAGTTCTATATCTTGATGTGCTGATTATTTTATTATACATCATGCTTAGGTTTGCAGGGCACACTACACAGTTCTTCCTAAAAATAAGAATATTGTGTACTAGAAAACTTTGGTTAATGTATACATATATGTTTCCCTATAAAAAAATGAATTTCAGAGGGAGAGAGCTGAGAGGTTGTTATCTTTTGGGCATTACATAAGACATTCTGCAGTATTTCACATTTTTAAAGTTAATTTTTAAAGCTTTCATCAGAAATAAGAATGGGTGGAAAAAGAGAACTTACTTTTTAACCAACCTGTGTTGCAGAGGAATGAATGTAGAATTCAACTATGTAAACACTGTTTATAATAAGTTTCCATGGAGTACTACAACATATTGGTGCCTCATACACGAATGCTGGCATTTTTTGACGGAGTCTGAAAAATGATTTGGTTTCGTGTAATGTTTTACAATTTTATAGGGTGAAACTCCAGATTTCAATTTCAATCACTGTGTATCTGTGGGAACTCTTGGAGGGTGAAATCATTTTACTCCTGGAATTCAGAACCAGAGGTTTTGCTGCAGTTTGAAAGCATCTTGGGATAGATTGGGATTTTCATTTTAACAGCCTAGTTCTTTATAAAGATTAACTATTTTACACCCATGATTTTGCAATGGCAGCACTGAGCCTTATACAACTCAGATATAGATAAAGTCTCAGCCCCCAGCAGTGACCTATCAAAATTGAAGTTGTATGGTAACACCTGGGGCTCTGGGTATAACCTTCTAGAAATATTTAGGAAAAAGATCAGAAGTGAGGAAGAGGAAAAAGGGATAACATTTAAGCATCATTCTCCTCCCTGCCCCCACCTGGAAAAAAAAAAAAAAAAAAGATAAAAGCTCTGTATACACATTATCATAGAAATAGGTTGCCCTGCAGCTGCTCCACTCCAGATATATTAACAGCCCTGGGATTCAAGAAACCATTGGACAAGCATAAGCTTAAAGCCAGTAGGATGACCGCAATGGACTTTTTCATTAACAACAGGATCACAGAGGAAGGATTTACTCATGCAGAACAATTAAAAAGCATGGGGCTACAATAAAAGGGAATGAGACTTCAACTCTTTCTCTGCTTCTGTCTTAGAAGGACTCTCTCGTTTTCTCTCCTCTTTTCCTCCTTCTCTCTTTTGTGTTGTTGTTCTAATCCAAGGCTCCCAATGGGCTAGCATTACATCTTCCCTTGAATTACCATTCCTACTCCCAGGGGAGGGCTGCTGTGGTGATGACTAAGGAAAGGGGTGATAAATGTTAACAGAAACACTTTTGCAGAGTGCTGATTTTTCTGTTTGTAAAGCACGCACCTGCACAAAAGATGCCGAGTGAGAGAAAATAGCTCCATCTCGATGGGAGACAGGCGCACCCGAAGACACACTTATTTAACATACATTACAGGGATGCCCTGTAGTAGTATCATAGTATCACACTGGGAATTGTATGGCAGTGTTAGGAAGGGGGAGAGGGGAGGAGAAAAGCAGGGTAGTCAGGATGTTTGATTTGGGGTTAAGGCTGTAGATCACATCTTGGAATGCTGACACACAGCTTCATTACCACCACCTTGAATAACCTTGTGCATTCCACCTCCCTGCTTTCTGCCTCAGTTTGCCAGCAGCAGTGGGATTCTTTGAATGGTGATGGACAGCTGAGGTAACAGGAGATGCAGTCCCTGGATTCTGAATATCAGTCACACTCCAGTGGTGTGTTCACATTTAGAGACCACTTGAGATCAGTGCTGAATCTCAGGATTGCTACACATGGGATTTAAGGAGATGTAGGGTTCCCGTAGGTGACAAATTGGAAACTGTAGCACTGTCAGTGATGTGAGATCCCATACACGGAGATTAATGTAGACAAGCTAAAGCCTCGTCCCATCTAAAACTACGACGTGTGTTCTTGTTCCATACCATGAACTCTTAAGACATATGTTAGGGCATTTGTACCCCCCTCACACAACCTGAGTGAAAAAGGGAAGGGAATAATGTCTTGGCCTCTACCTTTCATACTAGGAGGTGCTCATCTTCAGGGAACTTCTTTGCCACAAGGACTGTTACTTCTTTTAATATATACAATAGATGCTGTTTTGGTATTGGAATAAAAATGATAAATATGAGCAACACTTCCACATTTGATGAATTGCAGGGCTAAATGTTCTTATGCATATGTCTGAACCACTTCCTGAGTCACCCATTCTTGGCAATATCAGCTTTTGGGCTCTCTATTATTCATGTCCATACTGTATTTGCAGCATTTTTTGCTGAATGGACAAAGTGAAGCCATGGACAATTTCTGGAAGAAAGGTCAGGGTATTGCCTGTGTTGTTTCATTGAGAAAAGAGTAACAAATACATACATGCCAGTGGTGGATCCTCAAAAACTTGGGAGAGGTCTAGTTTGATTTTGATCATAGCTATGGTAAGGATTTGACATAAGGATATTGTAATATGAAAGAGTGCCAGGGTGTTACAAACCTTGGAGTAGTTTGCTTTATATGAAAAGTGAAAGTCCCAAATTCCGAACAAGCACTAAATCATTGGGACGCCCCAGCCAGAGAATTTCTTTTAGCATCTTCTTATACATAGCGCCTTTCTTCAGAGGTTCTCAGAGCACTCTGCACAGGCCAGTGCTTGAAAGCAGATCGGTATGTTTGAGAATCATAGTCCTTTATCTTCCAAGGTGTTCTGAAAAGAGAAGTCTCCGAGCTGCAAACTGCAGAATGTGCTGTTGTGAGATGCTGCAAAGACACCTAAACATCCTGCTCAGAACAACTTTCAACCTTTGACAAACAGCAAGCACTCTGAGCCAGCAAAGCCACTGACTTCATCCAGAAAGGGGAGGGGAAGAGAGGCAAAGGCAATGTTTAATTAGGAAGCTAATTTCATGACATCATGCCTCCTGGCCTTTATTCCATTAATGAAGCTGAAAGTAGGCCACAAACTACAGGGATTTATTCTTCCCTGTTGGGACCATGTTATATCTGTCTGTCTGCTTGCATGGAAAATGCAACATCATTCCCAGTTGTTAAGTTATTCCATAAACATTCACCATCCACTCTGCTCTTCCTGTAGCCTCATTTATACTGCATGCCTAATGCCCTGTATAAATTGGCTTTCTCTGCATACTAATGTGGGCATCTTTTTGTTACATTTTTTAAAGCAGTGGGCATAGAAAGAGTACAGCCACCTCTGCGGATTTACCTGTGGGCTAAACTCAGAATATAAGGGCTGTATCCCAAGGTGCCTAGAGCTCCTGAAATAGAAATGGTGCAATGGGAGAGCAAAGAATTAATGTTGGCTTTTCCTGTACCGTGGGATGAATACTTAGATCCTGATAACTCAGTCCTTATATGGACAGGGAAGAGGGAGCCCTGAAAATAAGCTGGACTTCTACTTGGAAGAGTGCAGATTAAACTGCCTCAAGACCTGGCCTCTGCTCCATCTCAGGGCTCTTGGTGTTTTATGATAAGGAATCTGCAGTGCTGCCTGTCTACCCCTCTCCCTAGCGTCTGCTGCTCCCCACAGACACGGCGGCCGAACAGAAGGCACGTCTGCTCCATGCTGCTGCAGTTCACAGCCCGGGGTCCTAACACAACATGCAACAGATGCCAGCCCCAGATCCTGATGGAGCAGAGTGGCTGGGAAAAGAGCTGGCTTCAGTCCCCCTGCCGTCTCTGTCGAGGCACTTTGTTGGGTTAGAGGGGAGCGGTGTCTGAAGTCAGTCCCATGTAAATCACTGGAGTTCCCAAGTCGGGACAGCAAAGGACATGTTTTGATGATAGAAGTAAATAGCTCTGGTGGCGAGTTGCCATGAGAAAGGGCCGCCTCATCTCCTGGCCTCAGTGCTGTATCTGTGCTCTCTGCTGCACTACCGCAGCATGCAGTACACTCAAGGTGAACCAGCACAGGCAACTGGTCTGCTCATGCTTGGCTTGGGGCTGCTGAGGGGTCAGACAAGCACCAGGGCTGTCATAAGAAAAGGGGGGAAGAAGGGTCTTAACTCTTTCTGCTGACAAAAGGTGTCCCAGGGATCCGCAGTGACAGCTGAAGTCCCACATCCCTTGCCCAAACTTGCACAGAAATCTAAACAGATGTTTGAAAAGCGAGTGAGTTGGGTTGTGAATTCAGTATCTCAGCACTGTAAATCATGACTTAAAACTAAAAAAATCTGTTTCTCTTAGTGTGGGCAAGCACCCACCCTCTGCGCCTGAGTAGTATCAGCACACGTTGCATCTAGCCCTTCCAAAGGCCTGCTCAGCAATCAGCTGGGTATATTCATAGATGGTAAAGCCCTGAGGACTATAGTGATAATCTGCTTTGACCTACATAACATGGGCTGGAGAAATTCACCCAGTAATTCCTGGAGTGAAAGGAATTGTTCTTCCCATTCAAACTCAGACTGAGCTGATTGTGTGTTTGTGTTTAGCTATCTGTTATGTTGTGGCCCCTTTTTAATTCATTCTCCGTCTCTCATTTGTGGTCTTTTCCCTTTTTTTTCTGAACATTTAAGCCCTTGAGGACTTTGCGGTATTCAAAGAATGCAGAATTCAAAGCTGTGTGAATGACAACTTCAAATATCACCACAAAAATCTCTCTCACTCTCTCACTCCAAAAGAAAGGACTCATTAGGGTATACACCATAGTCTGATCAACCACAGCAAGAAGTTGTGGTTCAAATTTCAAATTTGCACCTTTGAAACTGGTTGTTCGAACATCACTCTTTGATGTTTGCCTGTTTAGGTACACCAAATATCACTGGCAAAGTCTGCTCTTATTCTCCATGGCTTGGGTTCCTTTGGTGCTGCAACAGTGTAGATTTCCAGTTAGCTTCTGAATGCAATCACGAGGTTGATATCTGTGTGCCCTAAACAAGGCATTTTCGTCCATCTGACTTGGTTTGATGATGGAAGCAGTTCTCCCATGTCTGCATGCAGGATACAGTCAGTGGCCGCAGCTTTGGGAAACCTCTGTGTCTTCTAAGCCACTACCAATCAAGGAGACACATTTAGACTGTGATGAAAAATGTAACAGTTTGTTCAGGCTTTGGCCACAGAGATTGCATGTGGGATGTTTGCAAACTGTACTTGTTATTTGCAGAAATAAGTTCCTTCGCTGTTGTCTTGAGAGATGATGAGCTGGATGAGTCGATCATTTACAGCAGGGCAAAGATACAATCCTAGTGGGATGGAAGCCTCTAGATAGGAGTACTAGCTCCTCAGTGCCATGGCATCTCTTTGCATTTTGTTGTTTGGGGACTAGACCCTCCTGATGGACATGGAGCAACAACTGAAGTCCCACTACAAGAAAGATGCCACTGCACTCCACAAAGTGCTAAGTGAGGGCTTTTGAGGTGAAGAACCCTTTCCACTTGGTCCCTGCCCCACATCAGCCCTGAGGTGGATATCCTTCCTCCCATCCAGAGCTGGTTGTGCCCTCTGTCCATGACTGGGTGCAGAATTTTCCATCCCATGCACTATCCACCCTCTTCATATATTTTCTTCTCACAGCATGTCCCCAGCACTGAATGTTTGCCCCCTCCGGACTCTTGCATCCTCTGCGTGCCCCTTCCTTGGGGTGAGAGCAGAGAGAACCAGAAATCCAGCACAAACCCTTCTGCTCAGCAATGCAGAGCATTACGATGGGATCAGCCCACCTGCCCCCTGTGTGTTGTTTTATAAATACATCCTCCAGTCACCGGGTCATCCACATAAAGACTTCTTTCTGAAATATGGGAGCCTGACAAGTGCTTAGCAGACGGCCCGACATCCTGAATCCGGTCTCCGTGAGATTCTCCTCTCAGCAGCGCCGGCACACGCTGTTCTGATGGTGCGCTGCCAAGTGACTTCTGGGTCAGTGCTGATCTTTGGAAATAAGTCTCAGTGGGGGATTGATGACAGAGTTCTTCTGACCTGAGGGAAATCGGTAGGAGGAAGGCACCAGACGTGGAGATGGTCTGCAGGAGGGGGAGAGGGGAAGGGGGGCTGGGGGAGGATGGAAGACGAGCGAATTGAATATTAAATCCTCTTGAGCCACAGAGCACGGTGAGGCAGCGGAGCCTTCAGCTCTCACCCTCACAGGCTGTGTTCCAGGGAAGGAAAACAGCTTTAATCTGCTAGAAGAATCCCAATTTGTGTTTGAAAGCATATGTTTGCACTGGGAATCCAGCAAACGACACTGCAGTGCTTAACTACTAGGTCAATGCTGTGGACTGGGAATTCAGCTCTGCCTTCAGTGTGGAGAGTTTATCTACACAGATTTATGCTGCCGTATGGGTAACGAGGGGCAGCACTTTCATGGGAATGGCCTGGATGTTGCTGGCTTTTTCAGAGACCTGTCCCTCTCTCTGAAAGCTGTTGGGCACTGAGGGAACCACTACACCTCTTACTGCTTCTACTGGGGGACTGCTCTTGCTGAAATGAGGGTTTCTTCTTCTCTCAGAACTTAACTTTATGCAGCTCTCTCACAATAGAGCTGTTGGCCAAATGGGTGAAAGGGAAGCAGCCTGGTGGCAATATTAGCAGCTGATCTCAGGCAGCAGCCTGTGCTCCCTCCCCAAAACACTAAGGGTGTGTAGATTTAGGTAGATTAAAGAGTTTTTTTTTGTTTGTTTTTTGTTCTTTGTTTTTTGTTATGACAGATCTGGATTTTGCACAGTTTGATGCTAAACACTCATGGTCTCCTCAGAAGAGAACGGCACACAGTAGCTTGTGGCACAAAAGCCTGTGTGTCTGTGCTATTGGTGAACAAGTGCAGTAACCACACCAAACAGAGATAATTCTCCATTCAGCTCACTGCCAAACTTGTGGGTGCTGTTCCCCTGCTCCTGATGAGATGTCTGAAGAATTTGTCGTTTTCCTACAAACCATTGCAATTCTTCACCTCAAATTCTTGTTTCTACCAGAAAGATTCCACCACTAGTTGAAGAGCATAAAATGGAGAAAAAAAGAAATGGAAGGGCTTGTCTGTGTACAACAAAAAAACCCAAAGTTTTGTTTAAGGTATGATATGCATTAGACTAACCAACAACACAACTCCCATGTCGACCTTTAAGTATTAACCAGGCTCATTCTAGACTAGTCATTTAGGGGCAGCCTCATTTGTGCCATTGAGCAAATGTTTGCATTGGGTGTTTTTACTCAGCAAGCAAAGACTACTCAAAAAAAAAAAAAAAAAAAAAAAACCAAACAAAAACAAAACAAAAACAAAACAAAACAAAAAAGCATGAATTATATATAATATTATAATATCTTTACAAGAAAAGACTGAGTTGTGCTTCCTCCCACATCCTTTGCGAGAACACAGTACAGCACCATGTGCAGAAGCTAACATGAAGTATTAATTCTTCATTACTCCTTTACTCTTCAAAGCACCTCCAACTTTGCATTCTAACACAAACATCAGTATTTAAAAATGCGGATATGGGAGCAGATTCTCAGCATTTCCATAAAAATTGCATTGGTAGATACAGTCTGCTGCAGGCAACGCTAGAAATAGGTTGCTCTCTCTGATTTGCCCAGCTACTTCTTTGCATAAGACAGACAGAATCTTCCTTCACCTCCCATAATGGGGGGCAAACATGTATCCCCTTCTTTAGGGAGATTTGTGACCATCTTCAGTTTTTGCTCTCCTGAACATTACCAGAGTACATGCTGAGGAAGACTTCTAGAGAAAGACCACCTTCTGGCAGGAGGGAGATTTTCTCTGCTCTTTGGCTGTGGTAGCAGGGGCATCAGAGGTGGGGTGAGTTTTTATGTCTGAAAAGTAAAGTGATACTGTTGCTTCCCTTGTGGCAAGATCTCTCTGTGGGTATCAGGGCAATTACGTTACTTGGAAGTCAAAACTCTAGCTAAGGATTCAAGCAACTGATTAATTCAAATGTACTGTACTTAATCTCCTTAACTTTGTGTTGGATTTTAAAGAATGAAGGCACAGTCCCATGATATCATGGGAATATGTCAGTTGACAGCTAGGGAGAGAAGATGAATCCCAAGGCTGGTGGTGTTTACTCTCAGACTTACTAAATGGACTTGGTGTTGTTTGTGTCTGCTATTAGGAAAGATGCATAGATTGGCTTCTTCTCACTCCACCCCATAACGGGAGAACAAGAGGTGACTTGGTGAAATTAATGTCTGGTAAATTTAAAATAAATAAAAAGAACCACTATGCTGTGTGCTAGTCCCCTGTGGGATTTACAGCCACAGGAGGTCATCGAGACAAATACTGTGGCTGTATTATTAAAACAGGCTAGATAATTTTATTACCATTAATAATGTTTACAGTTATGTAAGCTGAGATAATGAGGCTAATCAAATCTCATGCTTCAGGGCGTAAACTGATTGCCTGCAGGGGTCAGAAGGAAGTTTCTTTTTCCCCACATGCAGCACTGCACAACTGGCTAAAGTACTGCCCATGTGGGAGCCTTTACTGGGACACCACCACCAGAGTGGGTGTCCAAGCCCAGCACCATGGCAATCTCCAGATCTGCATCTCTTCCTCTGTGCATCTCTTGGCTGTTTACATCAGCCCAACACCACACTTCGCCCCTGAAACCCTCTTCCCAGCCCTTCCACTGGATGGGAGCCCCAGCTAAGGAGGCTGAATGGTTTTGAGTCTTCATGAAGAACGAAAATGTGTTTGTGTGGTTCATGGCATAGGTTGTGAACCTCCTGTAATATCTCCTTCATCTTAATGACTGAGTGCATTCCCTGGTAATATGTATTCCCTGCTGAAAAGTTTTATTGTAAGCAACCTTAGGAAAGTGAGGTAACATTCTATGGATGCCCAGCAGACAGAATTTCTTTCTTGGTGCATAAAAAAGATTCTGAATAGAAAGGAAAGGTGATAAGTAGTCGCAAAAGTACTTTTGGACGTCTCCTCTTGGAAGCAGGTGAAAATAGCAATCATGTCTATTATTTTGGACTGGACAGGGAAAGGATAAGTGAGGGAGAAAGTGTCATCTAAGTCACATGTAGTGTCTGGGATCTGCAGCGATTACTCATGCAGATATCAGGCCTGGTGTCTGACAGCAGATGAACAGGCTGTGGGCTCGCAGAGCTGAAGGCAGATAAGACCAAACCGCAGGTGAAGAGGTTTGAGGTCTTCACTGTGCCAATATCACTTCTTCCTGAAGCAGCTCCAGGAGCAGCTCTTTCTTCCCTATGGTGGGCAGAGCAGTGCAATGGGCTCAAGGGTTGTGACCACTCATCAAGTCCATCTTCTCACAGATCAGTGAAGTTATCCTCTGATGTTCACTTCATGTGTTTAAAAAGACCAGAAAAGAGCTTAAACAACTGTTAGAAGAGGACTTTTATAAAGCACGTTTCCTCCTGCAGAGCCAACTCCAGGGCATACAGTGAAAGTTGCCACTTCTCTTCTGTGAGCAGAGCTGATTGCACGCTCGCTCTACTCAGACAGAACCACAATGATACACATTCTTCCTTAAACATCTTTCCAATTAAGTCAATTTGGTGGGGAAGCTGCTGCATACTAAGTCCCTCCATTCAGATTTTGCCCCTGAACACGCATGAGAGATGACAGTGAAAAGCACATTTTCCTCCTCAGCCACGGGCACCCTCCTCACCTCCAGGATTCGTATTCACCTCAAACAAATTGGGAAGCTGCCAGACTTCGTCGAACCCTGTGCTTGACGTAGCAGAACAACCTGTCGTGTGCACTTTGAAAGGGTCTCTAATATAGGCACAACATGGGGGTGACCTCGTCACCGAGAAAGTTTCTTACTGAACCACTATTTATTAATGTAGACAGATGCAGAACGCACCTTCCAATACCCCTTTCTAGCTGAATGCACTGAAAATTACTTCTGCTTTATGTAACTCCATTGGGGGCCACTGAGATTTCAGTTTTGCAATTAGCTGCTACAATATATATGAATAAAAATATATTATGGAGATGGATTCTTTTCCCTACACCTCTTTAATTAAGTCTTACTGCCTTCGATTTCTCTTACCCGTCTGCCTCCATCACTTCCCCAGTACATCACCTTCATGTCTGGGTTCACCTTAGCTGCGCATGTTTCTGGAGTGGCACTGCCAGTCCCTAAAATGTAAATTCCCAGGATCATTTGCTGGAACTGGAGATGAGAGACATCTTCTGAAAAGGAGTGATGGTCCTAGGCATTATCTCTCACCTGATAGCATGTTTTTCTTCTTTGTGTCCAAAAGTATCCTTGGAATGGAGATTGTTCTGACAGCTGGTATACCTTGGAGGATTTTGTGGAAGATCACCTCGTGAGAAAAAGCTATTTGCTTTCCTACCTAAGATTTCCCAGTTAACTGAGATAGGAGAGTCAATCTTGATGCAGTGGGGCTGATTCTTAAATATTTTAAAGCCAAGTTTGGTTGGAAGAGACCTTGATTTAAATTTATGGTCCCCTTTCACATATAAAATGGTGGATATGGGATTTTGCACGCTAGGAATTGGGCTGAAAAACAGCATGGAGTGCTTTAGAATTAGGAACTGAGAAGTAGTTGGAGGGGAAGCATATCTTCTCCTAAATAAAATAAAGAAAAAAGAAGAAAGAAAAAAAGTTGTTTGCTAGAGCCAGGGTAAAATAGATTTACCATAAGCAGCAGCAGGGTGTAATTGCCCCACTGCAACCCCTAGGTAGGCAGGCTAAACTGCTCTTTACAGCAATGGTGTTTACTCCAATTTTCAGCTCCACTGGTGCAAATACACCAGAGGTTGCACTATTAAAGCTATCCTGTTGGCTGCTGAACAGATAACCTTCCTCCCCCTGTCCTCCCCAGAATGGAAAACATTCTCCCCATCCAACCTAGCAAAAACACTTTTTCTTACAAAACTATCTTTTGAGAAGTTCACTGGAAGATTAAGTACCTCCTTCTGCTCCTACCCTCCCCTCTTTATATTTTTATCGCTCTGGATGGCCCAACCTTTCCCTCCTAAAGCTGTGCTCGGTGGTGATATAAAACCCAGACGAAAGCACAGAAGCACCAAAGACGGCAGCCAAGTTAGAATTTAGGTTGCGTCCTCTGAGCTCTTTCTCAGAATACTGCAGGCTTAATTTGTTGTTTGAGCATCTCCCATATTTATAATAATACCCTCTATTAAACAACATGCCGTTAGCCATAATTTCCAGTGTGATTTACATATTTATTATTTTTATTTTTATATATATATACAGAGGGTGATTTTATCTCTCAGAATCTACTGCTCTCAGATGGCTGTGGTTGTTGCATTTTTTTTTTTTTTTTTTTCCTTTATCAAGTGATTAGAGGCAGATTGCACTTTTTTTCTTCACCACTTTTTTAATAGTGTGGCCTGGCTAAAGATGGGTAGGGTAAAAATGGGTGCAATGCAGTAAACCTGGAACTGACACAAGGAACCCAGAAGGTCTGCTAGGTTCTTGCCTCATTAAGAACTCCATATCTGCTCACTGACTAACCTTGCAAATGAGTTCACGCTCAGTAAAGGAAATTGATTACTTTCCATTGCAATTAACATCTGGTCCTGGGTCAGATCATTAGGATAATTTGTTATAGAAAAAAAACAAAGAAGCTAGCTACAGGGTAATAAAGTTTCTTCTGGAACCAATTAAAGATGCATTCTCTAGCTTATTTTGCGGGACATCAGCCATCTCTTGGGGATATCGCCAGGGAGATGGACGCATATGGAGTGGACAATAGGTGGTGGAATACCATATAGGAGAAAGAGATGTCAGGGAAATCATTTACTCCTGCCTCTAGGAAATGCACATTCTCAGCTCCCATTTGTAGTCTGAGTTTCAGAAATGATGTATGACATCTATTTGGTGAGGAATGCAGGACTGAAGGGTTAGCAGGGACTAAGAATCTCTAGGGATTCTCTTCAGAGGAAGCTATGTTCCAGTTTTGGACAGGTTCATAGGTAAAAGCAACCGAAAAATAAAAACAACCACAGGTCTGAATTTGACATCCCTGTTTACTCTGGGACTCGTAATGATGTTGTGTTTCACTAGCAGAGTTTTGCCCAATTTGAAATGAAACTCTGAATCTTGCCCTACAACTAATAAACGGTTTGCGGATCTGAGACCAAGGTGTTTTTTTTATCAAATTCTGAAGGCTCTAAACATCCAGGAGCCAAGTTTCAACTCCATGTCTCGATCAGGAGAAAAAAAAAATCACCTCAGAAACCTAGTTTCCATTCATTTTCTTACAACAACATGTTTGCATGGCTCTAGGGAAAACATTTTAGGAACTGTGCTGCAGTTAGAAATAGTAACAATGCTGTTCAAATTCCTAGCAGCAAATGCTTTTGTAACAGAACCACTGGTGTTTGTGACTTCGTGGTGTTTGTTATGCTGCTTTCTGCAGCCACTTAGAATTTCATGGTGACAAGGAATCTCAGAAATAGGTTTTCCTGCAGCACAAATGCTACCCCCTACCACTGAGCTCAAGGTGGTTCTTCATTAGCAGTGGAATGGCTAAATAACATTGTTCTATATATATCCAAAATTGGGAAGTGGCGTGGCAGAGCTGAACAGGAATTGTTTCTTCCCATTTGGAAAAGAGTTTTTGAGATTGTTTTTGTTTGTTTGTTTTTTAATGTAATATTCACTGTTCTAAATGTTATGTATGGAAAGTGAAACTGGAAAAACTGTGACAAAGAAATTTTAGAAAATCAGGTTAGAACATGTGAATGCATTTTAAGACCATGATTTTAAACTGCTTAATTTGCTTTTTAACTTACTAGATTTTAGACCTTCAGGTGTGAAACAAATTTCAAAACTAGTAATGAATTTGTAGTGACATTTCCCCAGTCTTCTTGTCTTGGAACTGTTGGGTCATTATTATTTTGTAATTATTCCAGCACGAGTTTTTTATTATTTTTTCCATACAACATTCTCTGCACAGAGTTGGAGAATATGTTCTCTTTTAATAACATATTATGCAGATATTTTTGGCATGGAAAATCAGTTCTTTCTGACCAACAAAAGCCTAAAATGCAATGGAGAGGAAAGAATTAGATCATCAATCTTGTATCTACCCAATGGAAGTATATAATATTGACTCTTAAAATTTATATAGGTATTGTTATAAATTAGAAACTTAGTACCATAAAATAAGAACCAATCTTCAAATTTGTCCTAAAATTCTGAGCCAGATATTGCTGATGGTGAGAATAGTTTGGGTTGATCTCATTGCAGCACAGAAAATGAAAGAGCAGAGCCCAGCTGAGTGCTTAGGTAGGACTCAAGTGATGCATAGACCTCATGATGGCTCTGTGCAGGAGATGTAAATATCAGACCCCAGTGGATTTGAAGCATCTTGCTGATAATTCATATGGCTACAGATCTATAAACCTGCTGGTTCTCATGCACCTTTGCCACAGCTATCCATGTTAATGGGAATGGGAAATGAAGCATATATTCTTGTAGTAATGGATAAACATCAGGAGGTCTGGTGAGTTTGAATTCTTATTAGAGAAGACTCTACACTGCTTGTGAAAAGCCTTTCCGACTCTGGAGGAGTTTAGATCTAGATTCACTGAGCTCTTTATAGCCATTATCATTTTTTCTCATGATTTCAGATTTCAAAGCTTCTGAAAGCAAGAACAAGCTTG
This sequence comes from Phasianus colchicus, assembly GCF_987193195.1. Classification (NCBI taxonomy): domain Eukaryota; kingdom Metazoa; phylum Chordata; class Aves; order Galliformes; family Phasianidae; genus Phasianus; species Phasianus colchicus. The sequence goes on along the minus strand of NC_143476.1, from coordinate 85,496,370 downwards.
CATTTCTAAGTCTTGACTCTGGGACTTGATTTTGCAGATACTGTCATAATCACTTTACATTTTATAACTGTGTCAAGGTCAGCCTAAACCTATGGTCATTTAGGATGAAAGCTCATTCTCAACACAGTGAAATAATCTAGTAGGAGTAGTTTTCAAACACATCAGATGTCATATATGTTGTTTTAAAGAGCCTGTGGCAGTGGGACAGGTGTTGGACAGACTACCTAGGCTGGGATTCATCCAAGCCTATTGACATTCCATGGTAAACTCCTGTATCTCTAAACAAGCGCTATAGTAGGTGGAGAGGAATTGGAATTTGCACAATGATTCTCATATTAATGCAGACATTTAATAAGGCTGCAGCCCTCCCATCTTGGAAGGTCCTTCATTTCCTTTACTGTCTCTGGAGGAAGTCTAGAGCCAGTAGCACCAGAAAAGAAGTTCAGATATGGTAAAACAGTTGAATGCTACTCAAAAAGAATTTTCTGCCTAGAACTTGCATATCTTCACCCAAAGAAGTAACTCAAGGTTTCCGTCAGAGAGCAGGTGAACAACACAATTTATGAAGTTTAGCTCAGTGTTCATCCCATCCTTAAGTGGACAATTGCAGTTCATCATCTGAATAGATTGAAATGACATATGCAGTTTATAGGAGGAGCCTAAGAATCTACTTTCCAGTTTCCTAAACTTAAGTGACAAGAATCTCATCCATGATAATTACAGAGCTTGATTATTTTACTGCAAGGAAAACAGGATTGCACCTAAATCCCCCACCAGAAGGAGGAGTGGGTGAAGATTCTGCTTCAGGGAGTTGAACATGGGTGGGCGAGGAGGGTTGCAAATGAGCTTAGAACAGTTTTATCACAATCTTGGTAATTCCTCAATAAATAAAATTAATGAGTTTTATTGTCATCCTCAGCCCTGCCAAAGTGGATTCAGACAATCCTCCTATCTCTGGAACCACTCTCCAAGTCCTGCTCCTCATCTGCTTTCTGATATTTGCTTTTAAAGAAAGGTTCGTTTAATGTGTTCCTCCCCCAAAAGTATCTGCAATTAATTCTTATCAAGGGCAACAGCTGATATGTAAGATTACTTCTAAATTGGTAATTAATTAACCTATTACCAAAGGAGGGAGGGGTGCCCCGTTTGTCAAGAGGTTAGAGCTGATAAGTGATGAATGGTTGGGTTATATCAGGACCTTGGCTCCCCTCTCTGATCAGTTTGGATGTTACCTAACCATGCATTATATTTGAACATGAATCACAGCTCCTCAGTCTTTATATTTCCTAAGCTAAATTCTGGTGCACAGAACTATGGGTAGATCTCATTTATTATTTCTTAATTAAAGGCTCAATGCACAAAGAGATGCCTCTCACTTCACTTTAGCTAGCCAGCAAGATCATAATTGTACTGATGTCGAGGCCAGCTTTCTAAGAAGCTATTGGAAGTCACTGTGAGGAAGATCTGAGCTATTCTGTAGGGAATTCTACACAATAAAAGTAACATTCATAATTTTTAATTAAGAAATTACATTTTTTTTCTCCATTGTGCTGCACTAGGTTACATCATTGATTCCTTCTCATTCCTCACATTTCCAAAGATGAGCATTTCAGTTAGCATAAAACAATTAGTTTTTTTTTTTTTTAATGTTTTTTATTTTTTTCTGACTAAACAAAATTGTATATTTTTTAATGCTTTGAACTAACCTGGCTGAAATCTGCTAGCACAACAGCAGTGTGTTTCCTCAGTGAAAAAAAAACAAGTATTTCAGCTTGACTGTAATGTATCTTTACAGTTTTCTGATTTGAATATTTTTAAATACTGTTACAGAGTTCCTTGTAATAAAAAAAAAATAATAAAAAAAATCAAAATGGCAGGTTTATGTGACTCAACTATAAAACTATAAAACAATTGTCTATTTCACTCTCTACCTCCTTGATTGAAATAATTTTTCCCAAGTGAATTAGGTGCAAATGAATATTAGTGTATTTAGCCCCTCGTTGCATTTTGAATGAAATTCCACTGTTTTGCAAGGTGGCAGATAAGGTAAAAAGGTGAACATGATCAAACTGCATTTTTTGGCGGAATCTTTCCCCTGTAAGATTATGTAAGAACTCGATAATATATGACCCATCCTTATGGGAGTGTGGTGGAGCTGAGAGATGGAAAAAAAAGTCTTTTTGACTTAACAAACTCAACCTGGAAATGTTATGAGAGAGAGAAAGAGAATAAAATATGGAAACCCCAGATGGCATTTTATACAGTCACTTTCCTGACTGTGAGTGCATTTTAAGGAATTGTCCTACACTCTGGGATGTCATAAATCCAGCTTGATATAGTGCCGCACTGTTCGTTTGCTGTCTGAAACTTGCATCCTTGGCTTTTGTTTGTTTTAGGCTTGGGGTTTAGCTTTGTTTTCTGCCATAAAGAAATAGAAGCAATTTGGAGTGAGACAGTAAGAGAACAGGCAGGAAGTGTGCACTTCTTGCTTCATCTGACTCTGCAACACTCCCGAATAAGTGAGATATCTCCATAATGTGCAAATAATGAGAGGCCAATTATGCCCGAGGAAGGAGGGCAGGGGATAGGGGTCTGATGGATAGCAAGCAAGACTGACTTACATGGAAATCAAGCCGAAAGCTGCACTCAGCTTTCAAAGTTATTAACTAGAGCTGCCAACTGTGACCAGCTGGCCCTGCAGTAGCATTGCAGGCAGGACTTGCTCAGCCTTACACGTGAGGATAGGAGATGAGGTACACCACACAGGGATGAACAGCACACCAAAAGCTTTTCCTCAGAGTTAAGAATGTAGAAATGTGTTTTATTCTATGTATGAGTGGATGAATATGGATGTTTTTATGTGTACGTTCACACACAGTTATAGCTGTATACATTATGTCCTTGAGGTCCATTCCATCCCAAGCCTTTATATGATACAATGACTATGATATTTAAAAGAATAAACATACTAAGAGATATGTCATGTTTTACTAATCTCACTTTCTATGACTGATGACCAAAACTTTGAGAGGAACATGTACTTAAAAACAAATACTTTTACATAGCATTTGGAAGAGAGAGTGGAAACTGTCTCTGTGAGATGCTGCAGTCCTTTGTCTTAAGCTGAGACGAGAAACAGGAGTCCTAGTGAATTTCTAATAAAAGTAGTAATAGTAATGGAAACAAAATCAATTAACTACATGGAAATGAAAGGATACATGTTAGATTTTTGTTTTATTGGAGTCTTATCCATAACATTGAAGAGGTCTGTGTAAGAATCAGAAACGGCTCTGGAGAGGTGAAGCCCTGCACTGTGCTTCTGAGTGGATAGTCCTGGGTTCATCTGCACATCCTTGAGGGTTTGTTTCTGTTTTCTATCAACCTCTCTCCTATCCAGGCAGGACCTGTGGCTCTGTGTGCTTTCCACTGAACCCAGTACTGGTAAAGCAACTGAACAGCAGCCGTGTTTGCAGATTTTAAAGATATATTTCATGGGACAGAACAGAGGAAATGTGACCACATCCTTTAATTTAAAAACAAAACAAAACAAAAAACAAACAAACAAACAAACAAAAAACCCCACACTTATTTCCTTACAACAGGCAGAAGAATTTTTATTATTATTATTATTTAATAAGCCAGAAATCAGAGGAAGAGTAAGACTTACAAACAATACTATATTTTAGATACTCCAGTGTACCCCTCTACAATCACTCTTTAACTCTGTGCTTTCGAAGTACTACAGGAGATAACCCATCTCACTTCTTTGATCAAATACAGTAGCAAACACATATGCCAAACCTTTTTTTGGGGGTTTGTCTATAATGGAAAACAAAGGGAGGGTAAGCTAGACAGGGATTTACAGGGAATGGTGCTATATTCAAATATTAAGAGTGTTATTACATAGACAGCTTGTTATAGGAGCCAGCAGAGACAAGTAGGCTACAGGTGAAGAAACCCAGCTGCCTAGCTTACTCTGGAAAGACTTCTCTGTGCAGACGAATCCTATGGAAAAGGTGATTTCACTCTTGAAAACATCTCTGCAATAATAAACTGTTGTGCCTTTTCCACCAGCTACAACAAAGCAAAGCTGCCTGTGCAGCTCAGTGCCTCAGAGCAACAATGGCAAAGACTTGCTTGCCATGTATTCAAGCAAGGTTTCAATGAGGAAAACATTTTCCTATGGAGGACGTTTTTGCAAGCTGACACACATACAAAATCTAGCTGAAAATCCAGAAGGCTCCTCCAAAACCAACCACGGTGTAGCACAGGAAAGCAACAGCCTTTGATTTCCGAAGTGTGACTGCCCACGCTTCTCCCACAGCATTGACCCCGATTTAGTTTTAGTCACAGTGTTACACTTTCATCAAGTCTGTTGTACTTACACTGTGCCCATGATCGCCAACACGCTGTCTGCTTCATTTTCTCAAAGTTGGGATAACTAACTTTATGATAGTGATGTTGAGTAGCCATTAATTCTCATTTCTTTCAGCTATTCCTCAACTCCAGCTTATGAGTTCTTCAATAAAAATCTCCCAAAGTTACCTTGGCGACTCATACGTTTGCCAAGCTGACAGATTTATGACAGTTACATATATAAATATTTATATGCTGCGGCAATGCAATTTTTAAAGGCAGATATACACACTCTCACTGAGACTTTCAAACAAGGCAAAACACACTTGCACAACGTGACATAACCGTATACAAGTCAGTGTGTATGAGTACGTGCCTGAACACGAAGATCCACATGCTAACGACCATACAGACTTTCTGACAAGCATATAGCCTTCATACTCCCAGTTATCTCTCAAGGGCTTTTCAGTAAGCTAGAAGATGCTAACATATGTGTAGTTACAGCACACATCCATAAATTCCTCAGACTCCAGCAGACACCCTTGTACCCCTGTGCTTTGCTGAACAAGGCAGTAAGGGAGCACACCTTTTGGAAGAGTAGGCATGGTTCTTCACCATGAAGTTCATATGCTTAGATCAAACTTCTACACTCAGGCTCATTATTTTATGAGCGAGGTAGACATAGGATGTGAAAGAATCTCCTACTCAACAGTCCAGAGCTCAACCATATATACATGACAATGCACATTCACAGCTATGCCTATCTTGTAACCATTTTAAGAAAATTATCATTGGAAATAATTCTCTTCAGTTTTTTTTTCCCTCCCACATAGACATGCACACACACTACTTCCTTCTCTTTAGACCTGACTGAACCTCTTTGTGTTGCGCTGCCCTAGGCTGGTGACCAGAGCAAATCCTTGGCCTATAAATTCTGGTGATGAGTTCAGCTGTTTTATTGTCTGGCGGAATAGATGGAGATGATACAAAGTCCAAAGGAAAGAAAGAGGAGGGGAGTCATTTATATGTAAACGACACAGCAATTTATAGGAGAAGCCAGGAGATCTTTTTTTTTTTTTTTTTTTTTTTTTTCTTTTTTCTTTTTTGTGAGGCTGAGGGCTTGCTTTATCAGCATCCCATTAACCCAAAGCATACTCTGAAGGTACCATTTTACAAGCTCATTCTTCCCTTTCTTTGTCTAAAAGTCTAAAGACAAAATCACCTTTTTTTCCCCTTCTCTTGTTTTAAAAATAGAACTGAAATGAAGGTCTTCCTCCTCCTTTGCTTTTGATGGGAAAATCCTGGTCACTGTTTAGATTTAGTTTACACATTAAAAAAAAAACAAACCTTACAAGTAAGTGGGAGAGAGACCAAAAATCTTGCCTGTGACAACAAAATTCTTTTTCATTCCACTGTTTCCACTCAGATTCACTGCTGCTTCTTCTAATCTACAAAAATGTTGGCCTAGCATAGAATGTGCAACACAAGGAGGGTTATATATGTGCATATATAAAGGGAATGTGTTGTGTCTCCTGATCCCTTGCATGCACTGCGAATGACATGGTGTGGCACAAGGCTCAGGAGAGCCTAGCCTTCCCTCTGTCAGGTCTCATCTCTGCCACATCTGTCACAGCCAGGCAGCTGTGGACAACAAAGCAACAAAAGTTGGCAGGTTCCTAATTCAAAACCCAGCCCTGGAGCTTCTTTCTTCTGTTTACTGCAGATTCAAGACTTTAAGCAAGGTGGGCTCTGACTTTGTGTGCTTTACAGTGAGTTGCTTGAGGTGAAAGGAAGAGAACATAAACTATCACAAAGAGTAAAGACAATGTGAATTTTTTAGAAGAAACAGGATTCTGAGCTCCAACAGAAATCAGTACACCTGCTTTACTCTAGGAGGCTCACATTGAACACCCAAAACTGCAATCTCATTGCAAAATGAAACCACAAAATTGTACTCTCTTGGGCCCCATTTCCCCTTCTGCAATCTGAAAAGGCAGCTTCTCGAACACTTTATGTACCACGCCTTTCAGGAGCAGGAACAGAGCTGGTCAGCTGTGCTACTCACCACTCTGACTGCTGACAACAAGGAAGGAGCCAATGGCAGTGTGACTGCAAGTTCTGTCACCTGGCTGATCCTCCACCTGAGCCAAATCACACAGTGTAAGAGCTAGAGAGTGCTGACATTAAATATTTGTGCCATTTTCTGCTCACCTACATGCACCTTTCTGGATGTAGCAGCATCTGAAAGCGTCATGGGTTCTGACAACTACTGTTGTTAGAAATAATGAAAACTTCAGTGATATTTTTAGGTTTTTTGTAACACTGAGGTATGTAAAAGTCAACTACTCACTCAGACTGTTGAAGGTCTGAGGTTCATTCATCAGTCTTCTGACTTGTTTCCCAATTCTTCAGCCATTTAGGTACATTTAGAGTATGGGCCAAACCCATTTAAACTTCAGTAGGCAAGTATATATACTCCATCCTGGCATCGAGGTACGGTCTCCAGTTTTCCTTCTACATCTGTGTATTAGCAAGTATAACACTGTAGCTTTTCTTTCACTTTCCCCATCTTTTTTTAATTAAGGGAATCCAGTCTTTTCTGTTACTGCAGCATTATACAGTGTATGTGTATAAATATATATATATACATATAAATATGGCCACAGATTTACAGTTCAGCTACTAACTTTTCCTGACTTAACAGCACAGAGCAGTTTTAAAAGTTTAATTCTGCTTCATATTAAATACAAAGCATCAATAAGGCTACAACCCTCACCAGAGTGTTTAAATCTAGGAACAGGGCCATGTTTGAATGGTTTGCTGGAAGTCATCGTTAGGAATGTTCCCATCTTAAATCACTTTCTAGGAATTAAAAATGATCGTGTACTGTAAGTGCCCATTGTGCTTTTGAGGTTTGGAAATTAAGGGAGTACAATAAATTTGCTGAATAGGGCCTGCTGTTTCTTGTCTTATTTTCTTCAAGATAGTGAATCTTAAAATATACTGCCATGTTTGCTGAATCTGTTTTTGTGTGTGTGCGTATAACCATTTTGATGTAGGAATAGAAGTACATAGAATCCTTTAGGAATTTACTGTAAGTCGGTAATGGATTTTGCTTGTTTTCAGGCCTGGTTTTAAAATGTCTTGTAAAAAAATAATATCCCCAATGCATATTGTGCAGGAATTAATGTGGAACTAGAGCAAAATTACTCTGCCTCTTATGCATTAAAAAAGTCCCAGTGACACTAGGTTCAAAATATTGCAAAAATGTGTATCTCCCTCCTCCTTTCTCTCTAGTATTTTAGCAACTCTGTGTAATTCTTCATTATTTTGTTGTTTGATATATAGGAAAGGGGACCTTGAGCATGGAATAACTGCTTCTAGTATAGCTCTACGATATGTGATCTGCAAAGCATAGTATTACATAGGTCTGATAAAGCAGAATGTTTATAAGCCATTAGCCAAAGCAGATTTTGTAATGATGGCAGTTTAACTCAATAGTGTGCAATGAGTTTATACAGATTTAACACAATCATCCATATAAAGAAAACCATAGATAACTCTCATTTTGTATCTAAACAAATTTTTACCTTTAAAGACTTTGGTTTTTTTTTCCCATTTTTGTCATGTCATGGTTGCATTGTGAAAATAAATACATTGTACATATTAAAAAGAGGCAATTATTGAAGGAACAAAATTATATGAAAATAATCTTTATACTATAGAAATACATGTCTGATAGGGAAAGGACCAAACTGGTGTTGCTGTAGACAGAGCCTAGACTAGAAGAATCCTTCTGATCTAAAAGCTTCCAGTTTTGCTTTTCTAAGAGCTGAACTGTACTACTTTAAGAACTCTTGCATTGAATTCAGAAATTGGTCTGCTATTCCTGAGCACATCTTAAGTTTGCAGTGACCAACCAGATCAAGTCAACCTCAAGACATAGTACTTGGGTTATCCTTATTTAGTTACTGGTACACTCTGAGACCTTGCAGAAGATGCTTCATCTTGCAAGCCTTACATTGGCCACTCACATAATATTAAACCGTCCACATGCTGGTGCATGTTTTTAGAAGCATGGCATGCAGGCTCTATTTCATCGTGGATAAAAATGCAGAGCTAGCGGTGATGACTACACTGAAAAACAGTGTTTTTTTAACTGAGAATGCGATCTATCAGGCAGTGCTATTGAACTCATTGTCTCTTGTAGTTTCCATGGAAATAAATAGGAGGCATTACTTTCAGAGCGACCTACATATAGGTGACTAAAGACAATTCCTCTTCACCCCATATGGCCTAGGCAAGCTAAACTGGACACCCAGGATGTCGATGAGTTTGGTTATGAGACAAACTCAGTTAAAGCATCAAGCATTATTATACAAGGTCTAGTGAGTACTGGGAAAGATGCTACTTAAGGTTTACTTTTACTAGGACATGTCACAGTCTAGACTTCTCAAAACATGCTCTATTCACTAACAAGACCCGTAGAAGAGGATCTCCCTTCTATATATATTGGCCTTTTGTCTTCATACAAGTAAAATTCATTTCCTTGAAATATTGTAACTGAATTAAGCAAACACAGCAGCCACTTTATGGTGTTGTGGGAGATAGTGTTTAGAGTGGGAGGATGACTAGAGGAAGTAAGATAAAGTTAAGCAAGGAAAAAATTAGACTGAATATCAGGAAAAATGTCTTTCCTACGTTACGGTCTGATAGGCTGTGACTGTGATTTCATAATCCAAGAGAAGTAGTGAAGGGCTTTTGGTGGTTTTGAGTAACACAGCATATCAGAAATATGGTTTTGTTTTTATGTACTGGGCTTCTAAGTACATTGTGATCTGGTCGGGCTTGAATTACACAGTCTAGTTAAAACAGACCTTTATTTAATGGGGTAGATACACAGAACATTTAAGTACATAAATGCTGGTATAAGCTTTGCATGCAGTTGCATTAATTTGCATGCCCACTTACAAGAGTTCTGCATAGAAATTGGTTAATTGCACCAATTGAGTCACTGAATGGGCATAATACCCTGCACAATAGCCTGATTTGCATATGCATTGATGCAGACTTGCATGTATAGTTATATGTGCAATGGTGCTCATATTTTGTATATATAAGAGGGTATGTAAATTGCTTGAAAATCTGTCCCAGTAGATCTCTTCCACCTCTACTTTAGATCATTCTGTTTACTAAGTAATAGATCATTCCAGTCTGATACTAAAATGCGTCAGCTCAGAGAGTGAATATCAATTAAATGAGTAAATAAAATGCTGCCAAAGGTGCATTTTTGTCTTTTAGTTAAAAATCTCCTTTTTTGTAGCTGTCATAACTAAAATTCTGGATTGTTTAAGGCCCTTTTCTGGCTGTGAAAGGCAGTTTGCTCTTTCAGTAATTCTCTTATTTATTAGCCCCTATTCACACAGATATGTTTATTAAACTATAAATCTGATTGAATTCCATGTAAGGCACACCCATGCTATACCCCCTAAATTCCATAGGATATGGGTTTAATTGAGGTCAAGACCTCACAGTTTTGGGAACTACTGAACTGATGATGTGCATATCAAGATTAAGGTCCCATCTGACACTGTTATTCTGTCCAGTAAGTAGTCTCCAAACTGTGAGCTTAAAAGGACAAACATTCGTAGAATCATAGAATCACTAAGTTAGGAAAAGACTTCAAGATTATCTAGCTCAACCATTCACCTACCACCAGTACTGCCCCACTAAATGGGAGAAGTGGCTGATGTCTACCTCATCATGATCTCCTTTCCTTGAGAATGAACAATTTCAGTTCCGTCAGCCACTCCCCATAAGACTTATACTCCTGACCCCTCATCAGCATCACTGCCCTTCTCTGAACGCACTTCAAGGCCTTATTGTAAACCCTGTAGAGAGGGGCTCAAAACTGAACACAGTACTCAAGTTGCTGACTCACCAGTGCTGTGTACAGGGGGACGATCACTTCCCTGCTCCTGCTGAGGAGGCCACCTGGGCACACTGCTGGTTCATGTTTAGCCAAGCACCAACCAGTACCCCCAGGTCCATTTCTTCCACACGTGTTTCCAGCCATTCTTCCCCAAGCCTGTAGCATGGTTTGGGGTTGTTACCAAAGTGCTTGGACCCAGCACTTGGTCTTATTGAACTTCATCCCATTGGCCTCAGCCTAGAGATCCAGCTGGTCCACATCCCCTTGAAGGACCTTCTTATCCTCAGACAGGAAGCTGCAAAACCATCTCAGTTTATGTTTGCTTTGATTTTTTCAGGTAGAACAACAGAGATACAAAATACAGAATATCATTAACCGAATAAGAGCTCTTGGTGAACTAGATATTGATTTGCTGATGAATCTCTTAGGTCTCCTTTTCCTCAGCTGTCTATAAAGTGCAGCCAAGTAGCCTGCTCAGCCTCCTTTCTACAACTCTTCCCTGGCACCAGAAAGCCAAGAGCCCTCATGTGGGCTTCTGGGTTTGTATCGTATTCTTCTTTGGCAAACTAGAACAAGTCATCCAATAAAAGGGAGAAGAAAAGTTATCCAAAACTTTTAAATCAACTAGATGTACATGGTGATTTGACACAGCAAGCTGGAGCATTCACTCATTTGATCTCCGTTTTCATAGCATCACTGAATGGCTTGGATTGGAAGGAAACATAAAGATCACCCAGTTCCAACCTCCCTGCCATGGGCAGGGTTTCCTCCCAGCAGATCAGGCTGCTCAGGACCCCATCCAACTTGGCTTGAATATCACCAGTAATGAGGCAACCACTGCTTCTCTGGGCAGCCTGTGCCAGTGCCTCACCACCCTCTGAGTGAACAACTTCCTCCTAATATCTAATCTAAATTTCCCCTCTGTTCATTTTAAACCATTCCCACTTGTCCTATTACAATCTGCCCATGGATAAGTGGTTCAAGGATGTGGGAGAGTCCGGAGGAAACTGGAGTTTTTGGAACTGTCTGGTATTTTGTTTATTTGTTTGTTTTGTTGTTCTTTGGTTTTGGTTTTTTTGTTTGTTTGTTTTGTTGTTGTTTTATTTTCCTTATTGCTATGTTAAGAAGAGGAATCATAGGGGAGGGGGAGATAAGATTAAATCTACCTGCCTTTGTTTCCCTAGTAAGACTAGGATGAAATATGCCTGAACCAGTCTAGAGAAACTTCCCACTGTTTGTAACTTGAGTTCTGCTTCCTATACCTCTGTTGGAAGCAACTGGAATTGATACATGGACACAGTACATTAATCTTCCTGAAGCTGAGGAATTTCTCCAGCAGGGATTTCCACCCATAATAAAATTATTTCAGGCTACCAGGATGGATCAATAGGATCAGCAGAGGTTGGACCCAATGAACTCACTGTAGTAAAATGAGACTGCAGTTCCTATGAGTAGAATGAGCTCATTTAAAGTGCCTGATGGTTCAAGGAAAACAATAATCTATATTTTAAAATACAAAATACTTTGCAGAACAGCTTCCAAGCAGTGAATTTCCCAGAATAGCTAAATATTGTCACACTTCAGGTGAATGAGATATCAGTTCCTTCAAAATGAGGACAGTGAGAAAGTGAAGCATCCTTAATAGCTTGAGTAGAAATTGAGGTACAGAGCCTCCAAGTCTAGTCACATAAATGTAGAGTAAAATAAAAATTCAAGTGAGATTTGAAGTGAATACATGAGGCAGAAAGTATGAGAAACTGCTGTTCAGAGAACAAAATAATAAAAACTCTAAGGTTACTGCTTGATAAATAGACAAGCAGGAAAAAAAAAAAAAAAGACTGGAGACTGAGGAAAGAGCACCTGGGTAGGCATGCATACCACCAAGAATGCGAAAGAAAGTGCCACCATTTTCTTTTCATCAGCTCCGGTGTGTCTAAGGCAGGATACACCATTTTCCACAAGTGTTTGTTACGCTTCCTGTCTTGAAAAACGAATCTGTTCCAACACTAGTCTTCAGTCCTTATAAAAAGTCAACTCCTACCATCCAACCACATGCCTTGGAGTAATGAATCCTGAGAACAGCTGGAGAGGAATTGATAGCAAAGCCTACCTAGCTTTCCCAAATGCCAGTCTGCCAAGTTTAGACTTAGTCAAGAGTTTTGAAAAGCTCAGGTGAAGAAATAAGAAGTGGAAAGCTTCATTATTATTGATTGTTGTGGCTAGAGGTAGTAGTCAGCTTGCAGCAGAAAACTGACAGCTTTTCAAATCCCCTCTAAAAAATTGAAGGTGCTTTGCAGGACTTTTTGTTCATTCCAGCAATGTCTTCTCTTTTTCTCTGCGTGTTTTGCTATTTCCACTGTTGCTGCTGCTATAGTAATAGGGATGATTATTGGCAAAGACTAAACCATCACATAATAACAAAGTAGTAGATAGAACAGAAAGAAAACAGAAAAAAAGGAACCCCCCCCTAAGATGAAGCCATACATGATGAATCTCTTGATCACATGAAAGTGCTTAATTCATGTAAATTTACAAAGGCATAAAAATGAATAGGATTCCTTTTGAACTCAAGGCACTTGACTTCATCTTGGTGGTCATTTCTCAGAGATATAACTCTGAGCTTATTAATAATGAAACTGAGAACTGACAGAGGATGCTTTTGCTTTTTACTTTTTTTTTTTTTTCCTTCCCATTTCTTAAGAGAAACAACCTAAATCACTTGAATTATAGAATGTTCTGGTGTCTAGAAACACTGAAATTCCTTGAAATAGCCCTATAATCTCTATAAACTCAAATAAATTTTTGTCTTAGTCATCTGCTGTAGTCACTGGGAAGTCTACAATGCTCTTGTTTTGCTGATTATCAAGCACTACATTGTAATTGTGTCCCTAATGTGATCCAGGGATCCTCACATAGTTTTTACCCACTGCTAGCAACAACAGTCATAGTCACCAATAAATGTTATGTTACTCTTGTTGTAGACTGCTCTGTGCTACCAGGTCCTTTCTGAGATGCTGTTGTGACAATAGTAGCAAGTGAGTGAGATGCCAGAGACTTACTGGATATGATTTTGTGCACCACAGAGCTGCAGAAGGAGGGTTTGTGCCCAGTGTGGGATATCTGAACTTGTCACAAGTGATGCTGAGGTGAGATTTGCTTTAGGAGAAACAACGAACATGATAAGTTGTTTAAAGACATATAAAACAAATGAAAATATATAATCTTTCATATGAGAAGAGGTCTCAAACATACAAGTTTATTTAGAAAATGGATATCTGTTCTCATCTTGCTTTCTTTAAGGAACGCATGTCAAACCATAAAAGGGAATTCAGCAAATACAAAACAGCATCTGGAATATAATTTAAATGATACTCTTGGATTAGGAACAAACATATTAGATCCAAGCCCTCTGTTATTACTATAATGACCTGAACAAAAATGGTTCAGTGGTTAAATTACTGCAGCTTTTTTTCTTGAAGTCTTCTTTTGCACTCAGCAGTCCCCATGGATGATGTAGGAAATTGATGGATGTATTTAGAAATAACTCTGTGTTATCAGTGCCTAAATTAAGGTATCAGTCTGGTCAGTTTAACATAAGACCACTTTAGAACTTCATTTGAGCGATTGCAAGACGCTGCAGAAGTTCTTGATTCCATGCTCAACAATTTTCCCTCTACTGAGGATATATGATCTTTCCCTTCTAAAGAAAAAAAGTGGAACCTGGGGTGACATCTGTCTGTCCTAAATTTGAAGGCTAAAAGAGAGACATCTAAGTCAGGTCTAATTATACTAGCCTCCATTTATGTTCAGTGGAGAGAAATAGTCCTCTTTCGAGAATGATTCATCACATCCTGAGATACACATCTCAGATAGCTAAGATGTGTGTGTTCTCCCAGGGGTATTGCTTCTCTCTATTGTCTAGTAAAACAGTCCTGACTAACTGACTGCAAATGTCTATGTACAGGTGGGGTTCTCACTATCTTGCACCCCCCTGAGAAGTCCAAAATTTTCCCAGTCCCCTGTTCATATATATATTTTTAGTCGTCTTAGCCTCTGTGAGGTACCCACCATCTCAAACAGAATCGCAGAATCATAGAACGGCTTAAGTTGGAATGCTGGCAGGAGGGCTTAGCCTGTATCAACAAGTCTCCTTTGATGTCACGGGCCAGTTTAATAAAACAGGAGGCATTACTTTTGGTGCAGGCCCTGTATATGTATATGCTGAATTACATATTAAAATTTCTCAGTCATCAGCACCACAATTCCAAAAAGTCTGAGCAGCAGACAGCTTTAGATGTCATTTCACACCAGACTTTAGGTGCAGCTAAATCTTGTTTCTGTGTATGTGTGTGTGTGTTTAACAGCACATATGACAATATAGTGTGCACGGGAAGAACAAGTGAACTTTACCATTTCATCCAGGCATTGTATGCTACAGTAAATATCAGAGATAATGATATTGACTTTAAGGTATTACAGCTTCAAATGTCAGTTCTACTCTATCTAACACTTCCTTGGATTTGATTTACATCTCTTCCTCCCTTTGCAAATGCTGCAAAAGGAGGATGCTGGCAAGAGGGACTCCACACAGACATATTCTGTCTCTGCTTTCTATCTCCTGTTCTCATAGTTTTCATGTTGCAGATTTTTGGCCAGGGTTAAAGAACTAACTCAACAGCCTTGGTCGTGTGCTTTAATACTGACTGTAAATAAGTGTGCTTTAGGCTCAGGAGTGAATCAAAGGGATGAAATACCAACAGCTTCTAAAGCAAAGTCTCTTGCCAAAGGTGCTGCAGCTGAATCAAAAGGTCAAAGAAGTATTAGCAGCAGTTTCAACAGAAATGAAACCAGCCCAAAGAACCAGATAGCTCATAAGAATAACATTTAAACAGCACTTCTCAGCCCTTCGCGAACATTAACTAGGTAATCTTCATTGCACCTCAGTGATACCGGAGGAAGTATCGATACTGACATCTAGCACTAACATGCATTTTGCAACCAAATCTGCACCCTATAATTGAATTGAAAGCCTGTATTTTAGATCCTTAGAAACTGAACTATATAGACTTAAAACTGAAATTGGGCAGGGAACAGGTTTTCCATACAGCAAGAACTCTGCTTCTTTCTGAATCTGTTTAGAGAAGTTTGCAAACTGATCATTTTGAGGGCAAGACCAAAAAACAACAAACCAAACACCCTACTTGATTTAGCCCACATTTTTGTTTTCTGCTCTTAAAATTTTATTTTCATGTCTTTTTACTTATTACATGCTTTAGAGGAGTCTTGCAGTATAGCATTCACCAAACAAGGTGATAAAGACCCTTTTCTTCTTTTCCTGAGGAGGCCAGTTCATTGTAGGTTGGTTTTGCTAAGATTCCACAAAAATTGGTACCAGTGAGTTCCTATAGTTATGGCTTTTAGACTACTGAATGGATCTCATACATTTATTGTAAATCCTTTTCTTTCAGCTGTTTCTTCTAGCACTCCTTCTGTGAATGGTAAAGCTTAACCGGTTTCTCTAAACTATTTTTTGTGTTTATTGCCAAAGAATTTACCTGTATAGCTCTTTGATTTTTGGAACAGGAAAAAAATGACCCTAAGAAGGTACAGACTTCTCCTCTATATCTCAAGGATGAAGGTGCTGAAAAACTGTAGTTTTCTTAAAGGGTGATTAATGGGACAAGAAATAAATATACAAACTTGAAGGGGAAAGATGCCAATGACGGAAGGAATTATTTAAGATGGTCCACGGGGATATAACTAAGAGTAATGGGATACAATTAAGCTTAGAAAAACTCACAATAAATATCAGGAATAAAATACTTACTGGCAGTGAAGTATATCAAGCCATGGTCTCCCAAAGGAAAAAACGGAAAATCTGTTGCTGAGGACAGTCACAGACACGTTGAGCAAAACATATACAGGAGAGAACATTCAGACATTGGCAAGGGAAATGGCTGGATGACCTACAAAAATAGGTCTTTTTCAGTTTCTTTCTTCTGGTGCTGGCAATTACCATCCTATAAATCTAACTTCTCTCTCCATTAAAATAATGGAATGTAAAGGCAGAGAAAATATCATGAAACTTCTAGAGGACAATGGGATCGTGAGCCGTGAGCAAGATGGGGTTGAGAATTATTAACATTAGAGAGCAATGGGATAGCAGAGGGAAGGTTGTGTGATAAGACTTCAGTTATCAGTTTGATATGATGCACCTGAAAATCTTGCATCCAAAAGGTCATGAAGGAAGATGATAAAAAGGAGCAGAGTTTCCAACTATGGAAACCTGTTTGAAAAGACTGCAGTGCCTTTTCTCTCCTGTTGCTTTCATTCCTGATGTGGGAAAGAACCAGCATGATAATGATGTTTCTGACCAACAGGAAGTTAACTGTAGTCCTAAATGCCTGTCATGGCAGAGAAATCTTTCCAAAAGATATATCCAAATTTGCAGAACCATTTGCTTGAAGAATGTTATTTCAAAATTGTTCATTTTCAGGTTTCTCACTCTTTCTATTATTCTAGACAGTGCTAGACACAGCTGGTGGTAATATACTACTGTAATTCAGAGGAACACAATTTGTCGTATTATTGTTACTTCATCTTTTTTTTTTTTTTTTCCATTAGGAAAAATGAGGCACAAGAGGTCATTTCACTTGAATATACTGTGGTTGATATAGCTGGGAACAAACAGTCTGACTTTCAGGGCTCTAAAGGACTTCTGAGATCCCCTTATATCACTGGAATTGTGCTCACCGGTCAGTGTGTAAATGAAGAGTTCGGGATAGGATTTCTCTAACCAATCTGTATAAATCTAATGGTTGAAAACTATATTCAGTCTTGCTGTTCATATGGATTGAATATTCATTTTCTCTCCTCTGACTATTAAATAAAGCTAGAAGACTAGTTCAAGTGCACATAGAGATGAAGATAGGTGAGTTCACTCTAAGCACTGTCCTGAAGTCCTGTGTGCAGTAGCTTCTTGCTCTTTTAGTTCTTTCAGAACAGTATCTGCAGCCACTAATGAGCATCTTTAGATACCCAGTATTGTTGCTCTGCATTTTCTCTCCAAAGTGTAAACTTGTCTCTCTTGCACTATATTTTCTTGCAGCTTCCTGTAAGCTGAAGTCCCACAAGAGGTTTTAGACAAACTCCTATGGGCTAGAAGAGATTCTTGCAATTAATTCTCAGACCTTTGATCTGGCTACACCCCATCTATTCCTAGCTTCATGACCAAGAGCAGCTATACTGTCTGATAGATAACTTGATCAGGCCAGACTATCCACCACACATGCAACCTTGTGAATTCCCTACTTTTGTGAAGAGCCTCTACCCTTCCAAAGACTATTGTTCAGACCAGGAGCTCCTTACAGCAGGACCTCGCCTTCCTGCTTGTTACTCAGTGTTTTGCCCATTGAGTTCACCTTGCAGCTGGGGATCTGGAGGTATCCCATGCCCAAAGGGTAGCTGAAAGAGCAAAGCTGCCTTCATAGTATTCTGCCACACTTCTTATCAGTATTTCAGCATGGAGTGTGTGGTGAAATGTAGGCCCAAGTGGAAGCAAAGGCAGGGAGTATGTTTTAATCTGCACAGACATGCCCTGCTTTGTTGCGCCGCACTCCGATCCCAGACATTTCCTGGCCTTGGTGGTCTGTGCTGGATTCAATCTGAAAGGTCAGCTGGAGAGGGGAGGCCAGGTTGCCACAGAGACCTGGCATGTCGGAACACTATGTTTAATTACACACAAATTTACTGCAGCATGTCAGGAGGGAGGCAGGGAGCTTGTCCCATGGAAAGGTCAGGCATTGTGTGGTGGCTTTACCTAAATTACACTAGGAGGAATGGAAGTGAGACCCTGACCTTGTATAATGAATATACAGCCAGACCCCAGCGGGCACAGTGCATTCATGTGTTCGGTTCATCTTAACTTTAACTCCTTCCCTTGCTTCTCTAGACAAAACAGAAGCAAATTTTTTTTTTCACACCTACTGAAATGTCCTTGATGTTACTTTTCCCAAGAAGTAATAATATTTGAAGAAATGTGGTACTGTGTAGAGTAGGAGTCTCAAAAAAAAAAACCGTAATACAACAGAGTAATTTTTGGCCACACAAAGTAATCTCTATGTGTATGAAATGAGCATCTAAAATAACCCAGGGAACTATGACCCAGAGAAAAGTTAAAGCAGTCAGGATGCTAAAATTCTTCTTTCAGAATAGCTTCATATTTTTTGGTAATCTTTGAATTTTCTGTCTTCCAATATTAGTTTCTGAGAAGTTCCCACTATGGATTTTTGGTATTTTTGTTTATCCTTGTACTGGCATAATAATCTGAATTAGGAATTAATTGTTTTATTTCTGTACTTATTATGCTGTTTGTTTGTTTGTTTCTTTGTTTGTTTTTCTAATAGAGGGGAAGGTGAGATGAGAATGAAAGGATAGTTGCTTTGCCTGTTTTTATTGGTTTATATTTCAGTAGCACCCAGTGGTCACCACCAAGATCCAGCTATGCTAAGTGCTGTGCATGCATTTCAGGTGCACTACCACATTCAGGTGGATTCCCAACAGCAAAGACAGTCCAATTCCAGGTAAAATTAAGACAGAGAATGCAAGCAAAAATTGAGAGAAATGAAAAGTTTCCAAAGATTGTAGCTGATTCTTGATAATGGACAGGAACTTAGTTTTCCTGTTTTTCAGTCTAATCCTGAGTTTATTTCTAGCCTTGACATAGACTTTTTCAAAGACCTGATAATGATGTGAACACTTATCTAGGGAGGGTGCCAAATGGAAATTGTTGTAGGAAATTCACAGCAGTTAGGTTGCAGATTACATGACTAGATTGACATGACACATCTGCTTCTCTAACTAACCAAATCTGATGGAGCCTATAGATTTCCTTTTCCTTGGAAGGGAAAATCATAGATTGATCTCATTTTATTCAAAGCAGTTGTTCTACTACAGTCTTAAACAATGACTTTTGTGTTATTATTTGGCAGCTTAGCCTCCTGGGATATTCTCTAGGTCTCCTTAAATGAGGAAAGATAGCAATGGTGACACTTACTAGCGCTATATTTTTGAATCGTACCATCATACCTGTATGTACACTGCAAGAAAAGTAAGTGACCTGTCACATATAAATGAAAGTATTCAGGAGCAGTAAGATATTTATTTCTGTATGTTTGAATTTACTCATTCAATGAACAAATGCAAAGGTAATTTGTTTTATCTATCTCTTTCCTGATTAACTATAAACATTTAGGTAACTTTATAAAGAAAAGTGATGACATGAGGAGCAGAAATAGCACAGGGAGATCAGAATGAATTACACAGTAAGGAAAAAAAATAATAAAAAATAAACTAAAATGAAATAAATAAAATTGAAGGCTACAATTGGAGACTATATATCAAGAAATTTCTCTGTGATCACCATCACAAAGGCTGGAAAATATCAAACCTGAGACTCAAAGTTCTTTGGTAGCTAAGAAGTAGCAGGAAATTAAGCAGTATCATTTTGGTAACAATACAGCATTAGCTGAAGATTGGAGCACTCAACTTCTTAGGATGTATCTGTTCCTTTTTCTTGAGATTACTTCTTGATTTATTTTAGCATTATGGTGTTTTACACTCTCTAGTCCTGCAGACTTTAAGAGGCCTGGGAGATTGTTAGCAACTTAGATCAGTGCAATTGCATTCCAACTCAGTGAGTGAAAGTATATTTTCCAGGGTAATCACAGCAATGGCATGCATCTATGGCAATGACATGAATAAGTGTTATAGTGTTGTGAAACAAACACTACAGTTATCAAAACATGTAGAGGTCAAGATTATTGTTCAGCAATCTCTTTGTTGAGGACTTTGTTGATGTTTGTAGTAGATAGATAGCTGCAGCACAATAAAATTGTTTAATGCCCCAAGCTCATTCTACCAAACTGAGGAATCTTTACATGCTGAAGGGTCAATAGAGATCCTAGAGGACTGAATATCTTGCTGAAGAGGGCTAACATTCATGCACTTCTCTCAATTTGCCATAAAGTCAAATGGCGGAATCTAGTTCTCTAAAATTAGGTAGTGTAAATCAAGTGAAAACCCTTCATTCTTCAAATATTGTCTATCTAAAACACTTGTGCAATTGTAGAATCTGAGCATCTTCACACCATTATATATTTTGGTGAGTCATGGGAATGCAATGCCTGCCTAAGGGAGGGAAATGAAACAGAGAGAGGCTCAGAGAGTGCTAGGTGTCCAGGTCCATGAGTCCTGTGTGCATGCCTGCAATGCATACACCTATGGTGTAATTTCTAGAAGAACAGAAATGAGTCCTCAATCTGACCACAGGAAAAGGTAAGAGTTAGCATAATTGATCTAAGAAGAGATGAAAGTAAATTCTATTCTGTTATTCTTATCAACAGACAGCATGGAGTTCATTTCAGCCAACTTGGCAGGTCTGTGTATCTGAATTAGTTATGCAGAGACCTCCCTCACCATGAACAGAGAGAAATAATAATCTATTCTGAGTGACGTTCACATGGCTTCTGCAGTGCATCTGCAAAACTGCTGGTAATTCAGTGATTGCCCTGATCACTCACAACCCATCTCATTTCCTCCCCATCTTGCTTCTCTCTGCAAGGAAAGCAGAAGCAGCCCTTGTTTCTTCTTACCTCGGTCAGGTCACAAGTTCGAGTTAGTGACAATCTGAATCTATCACCCCCTGAAAGGCTGCCTGGGAAATGTGACAGTCTATCATGTACCTGCGCAGAGGTTGCAAGAACTGTGTGAGAGGAATGTCAACCCCATCCACAGCTTGTGACCAGCAGAAGTAAATGCAGCAAACCCCTCTGGTTGTTCTTAGGACTGACAGGAAGTGATACTGATGTGGGATAAGTCTGCCAGGGCAGAAAGGAAAAGAGAGCAACAATGTCTACGCACGTCTGAAGGCCTGAGACCCTTCTCTAAAGCTCTGCAAAGACCGGTTGGTGTCTTTCATCTACAGACACACCTGCTTATTTACATGTCACTGATTCAGCCTGAATATCTTTACCTAATATATAGGAATCTTTCTCCTTTTTGGTTCACACATTTGGAAAAAAAGGCACAAAGAAATCACAGTTATTTAACCTATTTATAAGTCACAATCTGAAGGTTAAAAGAATGACAACAAACAACAAACTGTAAAGCAAAGAAATAACCAAACATACACAGACATGCACACAAAATGTTCCTCCAGAACAGAGTCAAAGCTGAATTCCATATTGAGAACTCTTTTTCTTTTTTCTTTTAAACTGAAACCTCCAATAATTGCCTAGTGTTTGTAGGAATGTAAATTACTCTTTTTGGTCTCTATATGGGGAGCAAGGAGATGAATGGGAGTCTAAATTGGTTTTGCTTCCTGTTCCCTGTAGTGGATGCAGGATTAGTCCACTGTGCCTCTTTGCCCTTCCATTTCCTTGAAGACATGGGGAAACCTTCATTTTGCCAGGAGTTACTTACTCATTAAAATGAATCAAACAAGCTAGATTGTAGCAGGCATTTGAAAACCTGCTATCTGTCAAGAATTTTAAATTTAAAATTAACATTGAGTCCTCCTTTAAGACAAAAACCTTGACCTTAAGTTGCGTAGTGATTGGCAAGCACTCCCCATCCCCTGACTCAATTAACATTTAAATGCCATTTTGTGTGAAAATGAGTGGCGCCTTTGGAACAAACAAATTACTAATGTCTTCCTGCAGGAATGGAGCATCAGAAGTGCCTTATTAATTTGACACCTAATTGGAAATCTCTTTCAGAGAGGCCTGTGGTACCTAGGGAAGGTTGCCAAGGGGTGCTTCTCAGCCCCTCCAAGTGATGTCCCACTTAAACTGCTTCTCTTTTATTTGTATTTCTAGGCAGTCTCTACTTTAGAGGTAAGAGGAAAACATGGGAGAAAACTTCTGTTAGATGGAGAAACAAATGTTTTATGTTTGCTTCTTCTTGGAATGAGCAGTAAGAAGTAAGAAACATTTCATGATGACTAGACTTTGCAGCTTGTGGTTGGTGCACAACTACTGCACTGATGAACAAACAAACTTAGTGAGAAGTTGAAGCCTTTCAAGCAGGTGGAAGCTGGGAGCAGAACTTGAAAGTTCTGATTTTTGGATTATTGAAGTCCATGACGTAGAAAGGAGAACTTTGTGGTCCTAACCAGTATCCATATTGCATGTTCAGCTCACCCTAAACAGTGCTTTTGGACTTCACACTTCTCTTTGTAGTGCATATGAGTTATAGTGTATATGCAAAGTATTGATGAGTATGCATTAGAGGTCCTCCCATCCTATATGACCCACAGAGAAAAGCTGCTTTTACGATGGATTATGATCCAAAATTTACAGGTTAGCTTATCAATAACATGCACTTGCTATGTGTTTCAACAGAATATATGAGGGCCTATGCATTTGGCAGGGGAGAGGATGGAAGAGAATGCTTCACCAGCCAGCACATGGATCAGCCAGCACTAATTGTGCAAATAGGGAGAAATTTGTAAGTTGCAAAGGTGCCACTCAGAGAAAAGCAGAATTTTCTGCTGCATTGAATAAATAAATATGCATATGCAAAGCTGCTTTTTCTTTTTATTTTCTTTTTCTTTTTCTTTTTTCCCTAGGATAATGCCCACCATCTCCTTCAAATTATGTCAATCTGACATTGTAAATTTGCAAGATACACACAGGAATCCAGATATGCCAAAGCTGGTGCTCGTTCTGTTTGCAGTGTTTTCCCCCCCATCTCATTATCTCTGTCAGTTAATTGTTGTTCAGCCACTTTACCATATTCTATATTTAAATTTTGCATAAGAAAAGATGAGATTTTACTTAATTACTCCCTTGTCCCACCTTCTCTTACTAGAACTCCCATTACAGTCTGTCTGTACAGACATGCCACACATCATCTGTAGCTGCAGAGATTTTTAGTTACATACATTTCAGCTAATCAGCATGGACTTCTGCTACAGTCAGCAGAGAGAAGTATACTCTTCTCTGATGTGATTCCTTTCATCCTAATGTTGAAATCTAAAATCAGTCAAATGAATTTTGTCCCAAAAGCATCCATTTTTCTTTG
Organism: Phasianus colchicus; assembly: GCF_987193195.1. Classification (NCBI taxonomy): domain Eukaryota; kingdom Metazoa; phylum Chordata; class Aves; order Galliformes; family Phasianidae; genus Phasianus; species Phasianus colchicus. Next base: position 85,472,999 of record NC_143476.1, on the reverse strand, counting down.
CTGATTATAGAGAAAATCAAAAGTGACTAACTCAGATGGATTCATCTACATTCATTGACCAGATCCGGGTGGATAAATTCAAACTCACTCCGGCCTTCTAGAGAGGAAATGCCCTACAGGCACTAAACCCAAACAGTGTTCTTCTGCTCCTTTGCAGGACTCCTTAGCTGATTGCAGTATGGAGTTAAAAGAATCCTATATGCTCAGAGATCAGTGAAGGTGCAGTTATATCTGGATATGAAAAACAAATAGACATGTCCAAAATACTGCTCTGGCTTCAGGTTTACCAGTAGGGGTTGATGATGTTTGAGTGTGCCTTCCTTTTGAAAAGATATAAATCAGACTTTGTGATGACACTGTGATCATCAGTTTGAGGGTCAAAATCCCTCTCCTCAGCTAAGGCAAGGATGCTTACTTCAAAGAATACTTAATCTTCAATAATTCACTTCAGAGCATTGATGAAAGGCCCCCTTCAGATCTACATGTTTTGCAGAAGACTTAGGGAAGATTCCTCAGTGGCTTAACGAGGGGCTAAAACAATTTGTTTTCTACATTGCAAGCATCATGATTTCATAAGTGCTCAGGAAAACTGAATGATCTTCCAATCATATCTCCGTTTTTTAATCACGTTAATTTAAATAAATAAATAAATAATGAAAACTGTACATGTATCAATCTGTGTCCGGCTTACCATGTGATGTTGAAGTGTGGTAAGTTTATTGCCCTGACTTCAGCATCTGGCTCTTGTAAATCCAGAGATCCTTGTGCCTGAGCTCTTCAGGGTTGATATGTCAGCAGTTCTGGTATTTTCCTGAAATCCTAGGTTTGACTTTCTCACACGAAGGTGATAAATCAGTAGACAGAGTGCAGGTGATCTGGTCAGAGGTGTGTAGTTAATGCAGTTAATTACCTGGTCTGCTCTTCATCATGCAGTTGTGTAATTTACAAGATCACTGCTGTAAATCTATTGACAAACATGCATGCCATTGGTGTTAAAGACCCGTTAAAGGTTAGCTGCAGCACAGAAACCTAAAAAAGGTGTTCCTATTATGTTGGCTTTTTAAAAGCTGGATATAACTATATAGATTATCGTGCTAAGATATGCTGACTTAACCTTTTAAGTAATATCTAAACATAAAGGGTTTCCTTTGTAAGCAGAATGATCTGAAATAAAGATGTGTGTATAGGTGGCTTTGTGGACTGATGTTCACCTCAAGCAAATGTTCAATAGCACATCTTGGCCAGCCACATTCAGGAGAAATCAGCAAAATCAGCCTTCCAATTTTGCCAATTGTTTTGTTATGTGTTTGATCTTTCTGAATGAGTATTTAAGATCCCAGACAAAAGGGCTTTCTTTGTTCCTCATGGTGGTTACAAACTAATATGCTTTTCAATTAACTCATTTAATTCTCTTTGGTGTTCATCTATGTTATTTTTGCTGTTGTTTGTTTGTTTTTCTCTATTTTTTACATTACTCCATTGGCAGATTTTCTGTAAAAAAATGATGGCAGTTTGGAACATGGGCAGGATTTTGTTCCTCCAGAACAGTCAGCCAGTAGCAAAAAGCTTGTGAAAAGATCACTGGCTTCCTTTAAGATTTTATCTTTTATCAGTTTCCAAAGGAAAGTGATAATAAGCCACAAGTCTGAATGAGAAGTGTCTTTATGGGCTTGAATGCCGTGACTTCATCTGTCTGTGGAATAGCCCATTTTGAAGGATTGCCAATGTGTGGAGAAGAGCACAGGAAAATACAAAGCAAATCAGGAAATAGCAAATACCATTCTTCATTTCCTTTACAAGAAAAAGGTCTCTTCTATATCAAATTGGTAATGACATTAAAGATTTCTTATTATAAACGGAGAGGAAAAAAAAGATCTTAAAATTACCCTCTCAAAAATTGAAGAATTCCCAGAAAATGTTTATGTGATATTTAACTTCATGTTTTTCAAAACTCCTTGCAAAAAGAAACACCTGATTGGAAAACAAAACAAAACAAAAATATACACTAAGATTCTAGAAAAATAAAGAGGATCCACTGTTTATGAAAGTTTACTTCAAAATACAGACACTTACTGCGGTTTCTATCATATCAGTTAGCATTCTGATGTTGGTTGTTTGCAGCACAAATTCATTAGGTTTTCATAGAAGATGGAAATGAAATAAAGTATTGGTGTGTGCTATTAAATAGAGGGCAGAAGTTTTAGCATGTGCATATGTGAGAAGAGTGAGAGTGAGTCATACTGTGAGAAGAGGCAGAAGGATCAAGGAGTTGTTTCTAAATTAGTTTGCTTTTATTCAGTCACTTGCCCAGCATCTTTCTTAGTGCTTCAGAGAGCTTTCAATAAAAAACAAATAAAATGCATAATAAAATATGGAGTCACAACAGATATTCAAATGGCCATCCCAGTACAAGCCCATAAATAAAAGATTGAGCTAGTGAGACTCCCACAAAAAAGCATTTTCAAAAGGCTTTTAAACTGATTAGGAAAGTTGAATTCATGTATATTGATAGTGAAAAGTACATTTCCCTACAAAGGGCAGGCAGGCAAAGAGCAGTATAACAAGGGTAACCCACACTGCAGGTTTGTGCAGCTATCAAAACAGCTCTCCCAACAGGTTGTTACTGGAAGTTGACTGTCATTAAATCTTAAAGAAAGATTTAAGCATGTGTTCTTTTTTCTTTCTTCCTCATCTACCTATTTTAATTCCAAAAAGTTTTACAGTCCTTACTGTAATAGCTCATCTATCTGTGAAGTAAAATGTAACTTATTCTGTAAACTATGCACGTGTGAACCTTTGACTTTGTGTCTGATGATTTTGAGATATCTAAAAAGATTCATGCAGTGTTTGAATCTTCTCTTGTGTCTGAGAAGTTCATTATGATTGTCACTATTTTTTGCATTATTTGGTGTCTAATAAGAACAAGCTGCTAACATTACCCATTCCCTCAACAACAGTGCTAACATCTTTTTATTTTGGTGTTTTTTTCTTATTTCCATCCTGCTCTATGTTCAGTTAAAGCATGCAATAATGTAATCAGGATACAGTGAAAGACCAACACACATATATAACATGATTGCACCAGCTTCATTTCTTTAGAAAATCAGATTTTAGTCATTAAGATAAAGGACTCTTCCACTCATTTCAAACTACAGTTGTGTTCAATAACTGAAGATTTTATTTCATCTTAACTTTCAGTCAGTCTCATGTTTTCAGGAAGATTGATTAGACATTTAAAAATCCTTTAAAATGAAAATCTTTCATTTTTAATGAAGAATAAGGATAATATCAGAGTATTTTTTGATACTGTTATCAAATAATGTCACAATACTGCCAAACATAATACATTCATATCACCAGTATTAAAGAAATACTTGTATACTTGGTGGGAGAGATGAGGCAAGCTGTCAATCTCTGTTTTCATCCTTCTCCTTAAATTCTTGATACATCTCATCTGATCTTGCTGAGGTGATGAATGTAGACTCCATATTACTTAGAATTAGATTTTTGATAAACACATGGCTATCGGACAACTTGCTTTTCTTCCTCTTTTCACATGTACAGCATACCAAATGGATAAGGAAATGCAGTGAAGTTTACTGTCTGCATACATACATATTTCAACTCTGGAATCCTCTGAATGGAAAATGTCTGGAGTTTAGGAGGATATTGAGGGAGAACATAACCTTTACTATGTATATTTGCCCTAAGCACCTTCTGTTGGAGACTGCTGACAAGAGGACCTTTTCTCTGATCTAGTAGAGTTGATCTGTTTCCCTAAAAAATATCCAATAACATTTAGTGTCTTGGCTCTGCTGTGATAGGTGAGTGTCATCTGTCACCCTATGAAAAGAGCTGAAGGAAAATCTTAGGATGCTGTTTGCCTAACACATTCATGCAGTTGAGTTGCATGCCATGGGTATATCCAGAATTGCTGACTGACCCAAAATCACAAGCAAGTTGTCCATGTCCTCTAATCCCATTTGCCTACACTGGTGTTGTATGGATAGAAGCAAGCTGGAGATGTGACAGCCAGTCAAAAATCCTTATCCACAGCCACATACATTTACAGGCCTTTGCTTATTTGATGAGAGAGAAGGTTTAGCTATGTGTTGTGGAAAGGTCCAGCTCTTATCCAGCTTCACTAAAATATGCTTGCAACCCAAAGCACTCAGAATCTGAAATAAGACAGGCACAGAGGAGAGAATTTGAGCACAGGAAGATTAAGTGTCTTGCCCACAAGCATCTCAAGAGACCGTAGCAGAGGCATAGACTAACCCTTGCTTTTTAGCCCTTCCTCCTTGCTTCAGTCCATCACTTGTTTTGTTTTCATGTTTCAATTGGCTCTTCTTTCCCTGAGGGCAGAGAAATTTCCCAAGTGACTGGATCATTTTGTCAAGGGAGACAGATAACTTTCCAGTTCCTTTGTCTCTCCACCCTCTTCCCCCCATTAGCCAATCCAATTATAGAAAATCAAATATCTTGCTAGAGCTGACCAAATTCAATTACACAGGTACTTCTGGGTAAATTTTGGCAGTGAATAGTTTGCTGGCTTTACCTAGACTTTTCTCTTTAATAAAATGCTCCCAGTTAGTCAATAGATCTTGTTATAACATAAAACAAAACAAAAAAATACCACAAACACATAGATAAGCAGAGATATGTTCTCCGTACACTTACTGAATACAGATTTTTCAGCTGTTTCACAGGACCTCTAAACCACCTTGCATTTTCACTGCTAAATCTTCTCCACCTTCTTGTGGTTGGATGACAGAAGATTCTGCTTTCCAAAGTTAGGACTCAGAAAGTGAATATAAATATTGCATCTGCTCAAAATATGTTCCCCCTTTACCTGGAGAAGCATGGCATTTCATTTATAAGTACATTTAAAAAATATTTCTTCTGAAAACTGCAATTATTTATTAAAGAACGTCAGAGCAACACCTCTTGGGAGTTAGAATGACTCATACTCTCATTTTCCTCTGTAGACTCAGTTCTGTCTTCATCACCAGACATGAAGTCTATCTTGGGATCATTACCCACACAGGGAAACGGAGACCTCTGGCAAATTGTTTATAAGATTTAATGGAAGGACGAATTAATGACTGGACAAGTGAAAGGACATAATACAATAGAAGAGTGAACTAACCAAAAACACAGTACCTCAAAAAGTAATGCCTCATATGATTTCTTCAGGGTTCCTTGCCACACTTGCCAAAGCTTTGCACACACTTTACAGATTTTATTAAATGCAAGCAGGTAACATTGGCCAAAAACAAACAAGCAATAAATAAATAAATAAAAACAACAACAACAACAACAACAACAAAAACAAACCTCAACTGTCTGGTGGTTTTATTGCCTAAAAAATGTTCTGTTGTATCTTTAAGCCTTTGCAAAGCTTCATGCAGAAAAATACTACCTGTATCCTCTGCTCCCTGAGCCCTGTGGTTGTGTTCTTGACCTTACACAACTCATCCAGTGAAAAGAGACACCAGCCTGGCATTTGAGGCAGAGTTGATATCTTTCCTATTCACCTGGATAATACTTCTTCCTCTTCCTCTCAGTAAAAGCTTATACTATTCAAATGGGGTATAAAGCCCAGAGAAACAGCCAAAAAACATGCACTTAATATATCTAAAATACGGGGTGCTAACAATGTCCCCTGGATCACTTCCAGGCGGTTTAGATACTAGACATGTTTCAGAGCAGAAATGGATGCTAAATGTGAAAAGTAAAACTACGTAGTGGGATATATTTCAGGCTACTTTAACGATTACAGGCAGATAACACAAAATTGTTCATCTCTGATTTCAGTGACTGAAATCCCTTATTTCTTCAAGGCCAGCCATAGCTACTGCAAACTGTTATACTCAGTCCTGCACTAGCAAAAGCTGCAATTCAGATTTTTGAAAAATCAGTGGTGTTCCTGGTGTATGAAACCAGTATTTTGATAGTTTGGGTGGAGGAGGGGAAGAGGGAGAATGGGATTAGACTTCTATTAGGTAGCAAGAACATCCAGATTTACAACTGTGGGGATTATTTAAAAAAAAAAAAAAAAAAAAGGAAAGCCCAAAGCTTCAGAGTGGATATAAGCTTCCCTGCTTCAGTGCTTAAACCAACTTCTAATTAATGGGGTTTAGGAAGACACTGTGCTTATGAGTATGTTATCCCCATAGCTGCCCACTGAAGGGTGCCCTGACTATTGCAGAGGAGCAGTTGGTATTGACCAGTGTCTGAGACAGGATATTGAACTAGACTGACTGTTGATCTCGTCCACTCTGTCTGCACTTGATTAATCTAATGTCATTTCTTCTAATATAATCTTAATGCATTTTTCTTCTCTCTCTCAAATATCCCAAGCATATGCGCAAAATCTTGTTTAGTAAACTCCACTCCCATCTGAAAGTGACCTTCCAGTATGAGACACCCTCCCGTCTTATCAATTCAGCTGTAAAATCCTCACCCCCAACAGTGATACCATCCATTAGGGGCACAATGTTCCCATGGGAAAAACTGGCATTCCAATGAAGGGACCAATTAGAAACACTTCATTTTGAGAGGAAATCCTGATACAATGTGGGGGCCAAAGTGGAGGGGTAGTCCAAAAAATGTGCGACACACAAGCATGTCTCAATGTTATAGGGTCAAGATGAGCCATCTGTGACGAGCTGTTTGAGGACACTGCAGACTATAGATGAGTGATCATTCCTTGGACACAAGATATAGAGAGAGAGTGTGACTCGTACAGCCGGGTATAAATCATGCCATGATTTTTTTTTTTTCTTCCACTAGTCAAACAGTCAGTGTTTTAAAGAAGACTTTGTCATATTTAATAGTGCTGTCAACCTTGCAGTTTTGCTGGCCTGTTAATAAGAAATTCCAAAATGACATTATTAACCACTCTTCTCCCAGAGCTGAGCAAAGCCAGTCTGTACAGAACCTTACTAAAAGCAGCATAAAAGCCTCTGCAGTGCAGTAGTGATAACTACAGTCACGCCAGGGGTAACTGCAAGAGAACTGGGAAGACACTCTTCCACCTACCTTGACAGCAGCAGTTAGAGGAGAAGTGAATTTTAACCCCTGTGAGCTGATATGAAAGTTGAAGTAAACATAGGCTGAAGTCCTTCTCAGAGTAAATCATTTATATTCTATATATTGCTGCTTTATTTTTTTTTTCCTCTGGGTGCTATCACTGTGGGAAGATACACAGAGTTGGCAGGAAATATTCTCTCGAAACAGAGCAAGAAAAGCCTTAAGGTACTGGATAGATAAAATTTTACTTGTTTTTCCCCAGTTTACTCTGCTGGGAGTTTTAGTCTTCAATAAAAAGTATGGTGGGAGCACAGATAGACAAGTCCAAGTAATGCCAAACTCCTGCCAGAGCAAATGAGTGATTTGCATAGTCAGAATTTAGTTTCTATTTTGTAAGAAAAGACTGTCCTAAAAGACAACTTCACTTTAATATTTGCTTTTAAGAAGCTATAGCAACAAGATTATGGGTGTCTACGCAGACATTTTATGCTGTGTTTGCATATACACTTTCACCCTGTTTGCAATGCCATCTTGCAATAAAGGAAAAAGGAGAAAGAAAAATACATATTCCTCTACGTTCAGATGATCCAAAAGTAACGCACAGCTAGTTGGAAACAATATGATTTGGGTTGTTACTTTCATAGAATCATAGAATGGCCTGGGTTAAAAGGGGCCACCACGATCATCTATTTTCAACCCCTCTGCTATTTGCAGGACTGCCAACCACTAGACCAAGCTGCCCAGAGCTTTCACTAAACCATTCTCACTCAAACATAGATTCTCTTCCTTCAGATTCTATTCAGCCATTCTTTTGATGCAGGTGATTTGATCTTATGTGAGAAAAAAAGAAAAAGATCTGTTCAGAGACAATGGTGTTCTGTGAGTCACAAAAACCAATAACCAATGTGAACTTTCATGGGGATGCCAGCTTTATTTTTTATTCATCACAGTGTTGACCTGGTTAATTGTGCATTGAAAACAGCACCGTTTGCACCATTAACATTGGGCTCATCTGTTCTATCAACAGACAAACATTGCTCAAATGGATGTAAAACGCCTTTCAGCTGAAGCTTGCCATGTGAGAGTTGGATCCAAAATAGATCATCCTTCCCATAGCTCAAAGAACAAGGTGGTGAAAAAGATAAGAATGCTCTTCCATTTATGAAAAAAGAATATATATAAAATAAATAGAGCAGCTCATAATAATAATAATAATAAGTACAAGAAAAGGAGAGAGTGAAATTTTACTCTTCTAACAAATGTTTGGTCCAGCATTCACTGAAGACAGCAGGATTCTTCCAGTTCACTCCCTTGCCCAATTGCAGAACCATTAGCCATATTACTTCTAACTGTTGGGCATCTACATCAAGCTTTGCCCTTTCAGTTGTAGCAAATAAAAATAGAGAATCAGAGAACTCAGCTTTTCCATTTCAGCTCCTGAGGAAGGGAACTGAGTGAAATTTTCACCTCACTCGCCCAACTACCTTCATGCTCAGATGCACACAGTTTGGAGCATCTTTCCCTCAGTTTAGAAAGTATTCTTTGCTGCACAGAATTTTGCCAGGTGATGGTGTGAATAGTAGACCTTCCTATGCAAGATGCATGGCATGTTGTTCCTGAAGCTGTAACCTTTGCATTTTCTGTCTTTTTACTGCTTCATATTTGCAACATTAATATTGCATTAACATAGGGATTGGGTGTTTAATATGGGTATGCAGTCGTTTGTAAATCAGTTTGCAAAGCACTTTGGGATCCTTCTGGATGAAAGATACTATAAATGTCAGTCATTATTACTATCATTATTATCATTATTATCTTTATAAGTTCACAAGGAGACAAACAACAGCATTAGAATAACACTGGGGGTAGCTTTTTTCACCCTATAGTGGAGATTTAATCTGGGTATGTGTGCTATGAATACACAGTTTGTGGTGATCCTAATGTATTACACAACATGGAACCCTGTGGCCTTGTGCAAGAGAAAAATAGTTTCAGAATTAAAACTTGAGTCCTTAAACTAGTTTAGGTATTTCCACATAATTCTAGTGTCCTCCTTCCTTACCATGAGGACAATTTATAACAGGATGCTTTGGGGGGAATGGTGCAGGAAGTGAAGGGAGGAAGAATTTGTGGAAGTCTTGGAAGCTGGATTCAGGACTTCCAGAACGTTTTAATCATGTTGTATGCTGTGCATGTTCCCAGATAGCACTGGAGAGGTTCATTTTATCCATCATTCAGTACAAATTCATGACAGGATAAGACTTTTCCTTTGGGCAGGGAAAAAGAAAGACAAGGTGGAGTTCGTAGCATCTTAAGAAGAAGGGCATGTATCAGGATTTACAGTCATTTGTTGGCCTCTCAGAAAGAGATTATATACATTATCATCATATATCACCAATCTTCTGTTGCCTTACTACCACTGTAGTACAGAGGATTACTGCCCTTCTCATTTGTACCTTCTGAGCTCAGTTTCTTGTTTGAATGAAATTTAAATAAAATCCATTGCTCATGATATTCCTACTTATGATTTTATTTATTTATTTATTTATTTATTTATTTATTTATTTATTTATTTATTTATTTATTTATTTATTTATTTGCTTTTGCATTATTGTTTTGCCAATGATGATTTCACGAACAGTTAAGTTTAAATCTTTTCTGATGGCTCTGGAACAACATTCCAAGTTATGCATGGAAATACAGTCTTGAATTGTGAATACCTTCATGGATGACACAGCTTTTGCTTTTAACATTGCAATTTCATGCTACACTCTTTCTTTCTGTTGGCAAGACTAAAAGAGTTTGGCTTAAATCAGACATGATGTTTTAGAATACAATTATAACGTAATTGACTGAAACCAGAAGTTATTGTTAGGTTACATGACTGAAGTAGAAATGGTTATAAAGCTTACCTACCTACCTACCTGGATATATGTGGGTCCAGGGCTCTTTTTATGACATAATAGTCTGTAATGATATAGCAGACTTGATTTTGGTACATCTGCAGTTGATTTTGACAACAGCTCCTAGCCATATGTGTTAGTATTCAGGCACCTACTTTTAAATAAAATTAACCCCCAATCTGGACTTCAAAACACCTAATTTTAATCTAGTTTCTTAAGAAGCAGGATTTATGCAATTGGCCTCCTTGTGTTCCTGTCCATCTGTTACTCCTCCTCAGGAACTGCAGAGCCACTAAAATTTGACTGATCCTTGTCATATCTGGGGCCTCCAGTTAGGTTCTAGATTTTTAAATTAGTGGAGATAAATCAGCATGAAATTTGGCTCTTTGCATGATTTGTCCTGCTTGCTAGTTCAAAGGAGAGACAGATCATCTTATATTTATTCTATGTGCTACCAAAAGTGTAATGCTACCATGATTCCACTGTTTTCCTGAACAGGAGCATCCCAGCCAATGTTCCTCATATATATGTTAATGTGAACAATTTTAAGTGAGTAGTTCTGATGGTATTAGCCACATTGAAGTAAACCAAGATGAAGCTGAGGTCATATCCTTTATTCTCTAGTTTATCAGGATATTCCCACCAAAATAGGAGAAAATTATGTCTCCCAGCAGGCTTTTACCAAAACAGAAAAGATTCACATAGGTACCATTCAGTTTTCTGATAATCCACCTGTATGTACATTCCTATAATTAGGCTACTTGAGACAGGAATTCTCTTTTCTTCATTTTCTTTAAAGCACTGATCACAACAGGGCTTGAGTTTTTGTCTTGAGATCTATGTGTTCTTTTGATACAAATCATTAAGACTTTTTTTTTAATTAGGCTCAATTAACCTTCTGTCCCTTAGTTTTCCAATCTGGAAAATAGAGCTAATAAGAATCTCCAACTTACAGAACTACTATTCAAAATCAACATTTGCACCGCTGCTTTGCAAAAAGAAAAGCCCTTTGCAAGTGCAAAGTAATTATTGAAGATGCATTTACAGATACATGATGATAGACAACTGTACATGAAAATCCAGCTGCAAATCCTAAATCCAACTATGTAGCAATAGCATACTTCTTTAGTAAGCTTTATGGATTAAGGAACCAAAAGGGATTTGGATTTGGAATGAATCAAGCCCCTCTGAGTTTCCTATTGGCCAAGTATTTCCAGTATAATCCCACTATCATTACTGTATTTGTATGTTGAGCTTGAAAAACAGCATTCATTTCCCTGTCTCTTCAAAGATTCCTGGACTGCAAAGTGGTTGATTACAATTCAGATGTTAATTGAGGAACTGGAGGATAAAAGGCTTTTTTTTTGTTGTTTCTGTTTTTGTTTTTCTGCAGAGGATTTTTTTTTTTTTTTCCTAGAGAAAAGAGGTGACAAAGGATGTTTTTTGACAAATAGATGCCAATTTAATGCCACTACATACCCTATTCCTACTCTCCCCTGCAGGGGCTTCCTTTGGCAGTCTCACAATGTGCTGGTTTCCAGAGGCAATGCCTCTGATTATCTCAAAGTTGACAGTATTTCAAACAGTCAGCAACCCTATTTTAAACTAGGCTGTAGTGATTGGTTGAAAAAGACAGCCCGAAGGCCTCCTGATCCAGGAAGCCACTTACACATATGACATCTTCCCCATACACTCACTTCTTCAGATCCACTCAATACCAGTTTCTGTCATGACAGTTCCCTCGGGAAATCAAACAATTAATAATGGCTAAGGAAAATGTGAAGTTAATTGATGCTTGTTTTATTATTCAACGGTAACTGTAGTTGTCTGTGATAGATCCAATTCTTCTTCTATATCCTTGCTTTTGACACTGCGAAATCTTTGGGTTGGAGAAAATGACTCTCATGTCTTTGGTAAGTCTCTGGTCTAGACTAACAGCTCCTTGCAGAAAAGAAGAGCTTTTTCCTTAGTGTGTGTATATGTATACATATGCTTCATATCTTAAACATAACTTATAGAAAACTAAAGTTGATGTAAGTTTTTAAGACTCAGAAAGTTGGCTCATCATTAAAATAAACTGTACCACAATTTTAGACTTAGCTTTCTAGCATGATATTTTGTGGTGTCTTTACCTCCTAAACTAAACTTAAATGATCTCTTAAACTAAAACTCCCTCTGCCAGCAGAATTTTTCCTTCTAGTATGTAATAGTAAAAGGCAACAGGCTTTTCTTAACATTTCTTAGAGACGCTACATATGCAGAATCCCTAAATCCATCTCTAAAATGAGGATTTCAAATCTTCAAAATATTTTTTTATTATTATTCTATCAGTGGTGTTGTATGGATAAATCACATTCATTGCATTTTCTTCATTAACCTTTCCTCCTGCAACCCACAACTCTCTTAATCCAAGGGATCACAGAAGGAATTTTCCATGGTAGAACTATGGTTTGAATTCTTTGGGTGTGTTGCTGCTGTTGTGCTCTGGATATGTGGTCTTTCTTGCATTCTGCTGCTTTTGTGAGACTGCTCTTGAGTAAGAGAGGGAAGGTGAATGAGGGACCTTCAGGAAAAAAGGAGTTTTTGAAGGAGCAGGATATTCCAAGCATAACAGGGACATAAAAAGGAATTTAACATCATTTTGGATGAGAAGAAAGAGAGAGAGAAGACAAAAATGTTGAGTCATTATCAAGCATTATATCAAGGAGGGGGCCTTGAAGTCAAGGGCAGTGCCTTCCATTATATCAATACAATTAATGGCATCCTTATGTTCAGTTATTTGCATTAACAGCAAAGTTAATGCCGGCAGAGATCAATGCCCAGATTAGTGATGTCCAAATCAACATGCTTTTAAGCAAATTATTTCCACTCTCTGGGTCCCTCCCCTAGTTAGTGGCATGAATCTTCAGTGGTGTCTGCAGCTCCATCAGCAGATACTTCTTAAGGGCTGCTGTCTCTTAAATGCAGTCATCCTAACATTAGTAACACTTGCACAGTAAGCAGGAATATCGAGTCAATAGACCCACTCACTATATGTGTCTTATTCATCATCAATGACGGCCAGAAGCAAAATCTTCTTTTTGCATCAGTTATTAATATTACTAGCAAAACTGAAAATACTTGCACTTCCTTTTCTCTGCTTTCATCTGTCACAGAATTTGATCTGTTCAATTCTTCTACTAGAATGACACTACTCTCTGGGAGCATCAAACCTAAATAATAATTTAAAAAAAAAAAAAAAAAAAAAGCACAAAAAGTCCCATGAGCCACCTCTGTTGTGTTGCAAAGGTAAAGCAGTTGGGCATTCGTGGTCAATAGTGGCTCTGTGACAACATGCTTCCCCACAAGAGGAGATCTGGGAGCCTAAGGCCTGAAGGAGCAACTTTGAAAAGATACCTTTGGTGGTAAGTTGGTGAGAGTAAAGCTAAATCTTCCTCAAAATATCATAAGAACTTCTTCAGGGAAATATCCTTGACAGCAATGACCCAAAGTGTTCCATATCCAGCTTTCAGTGAAAATTAATACTTAGTCCTGAGTTCCTGGCTGGATATTGATTCTATTCCTATATATTCTGCTCTGACTCTGGGCCCCCCTTATAGATCTTAGATATTCTTTTCTTCTATCCCTATAAACATTTGGACTTGACAGACGTAAGTGCCTTTTGGCATTTTGAACATGTGTAATCACTAATGATAGTTCTTCCTGCAGCTCTGTGGAATCCACACCCAGATTATCCAGCATAGCTGCTGGCAGCTCTAGGCTGGAAAGATCGTTGGCAAGGGCTGATAAAAGTCATTTTGACAACATTTTTCTCTTGAAAAATGATGTTTGAAAAAAATGCATCATTTTTCAGAAAGAAGTCATCAGGGAAGTTTCTTAGATTCAAGCCTGAGTTTCTTTTGAAAATTAGTAACAGGGGGAAAGAGAGAACTTGGATGTAATAGGCTTTCAGTAACATACCCAAAAATATTCCCTTTTCTGATCAATCAGCTATTCTTTAGCATTTCCATCTCTCTTTATTAACTACAAGAAATCTGCACAGTTTGTGAACTATATTTTTCAGTTTACCAGCGATCCTAGCTTTACCAAATTGGAGATGATTCTTTAAGAAATACCAGTAATTTAGTGGAAAGACATGAAAATAAATTAGTCTGAAGTGCAAATCATTGACAAAATAGCTTTCTTGAGAATGATAAAAGAAATTTTGTCTGTTATAGTAGAGACACCAAAAAGATATCCAGAGCCCTGGGTTGGTGTTTGAATGGAGCAGCACAGATACGGGCACATTTTTGACAGTTGGACTGGAATGTTCAGTATTCATGGGTATGGGATAGTGATGGGTAAGCACTTCACAAAGAAATCTCTACTGAAATTAAATACTGTAGCTTTGTCACCAAGTACAACCTACTTGGATTCCAGTTTGTACAGACCCTATCATTTCCTTCACAACACAGCAACCTCTTCCTCCATCTCATTGTTCTTTGATAGTTCATGACGCTGAGAAATAGCATCAGATACACAGAGTGCTTTCTTGCAAACATCTTTTTTCCTGATATTCCCCCAGTACTTGTTAAACCATTAAGGAAAGTGAGATGAAGGTGAAGAGAAAGTCTTTGGGTTCTGGTTTAATTCAGAGCACCTGCTGTCTTCCTGGGTGCCAGAATTGTATAGCCTTGTTGGGAGCCAGGATGTAATAGCCTTGTGTCTGATAAATAGCAGCACTAAACGTGCTACAGCAAAGGTTTTCTGTAGTATAATAATTGTAGGTGCTGACTTGGTGCAATATATCTTTGCCAGCATGTAGTGATAGAATAAATAGCTGTTTTTAACTATAGGATCAGGACAAGCTAATGCAGTGATTGAGGGAAAGTATCCAGCTAAATGTAGTCTGTCTGTGATGTGCTGTCCTTCCAGGCAGTCCTACCTGTGCTGGGAGAATGAGTGATGAACTCCAGACGTGTCAGCATCTCCTGCACCTCAGTGGGGTGGGTTCACTGCAGGGATTCATCACCAGGGCTGTGTCTGCTCCTGTAAGGCTCCTAGACAAAGAGGAAGAGGTAGAGATGCCAAGCATTCCAGGGAGCTGTTGAAGGGGAAACAAATCAAGGTTGTGAGTTCACAGTCTCTGCAATCTGGTCAGTCTTTGTTGGCCAGGACAAAATTAATGTGAGTGCAGCCCAGCTCCTGGCAGGGCTTTCCTTCCACAGAAGAGTGCCAGAATGGTTGGTCACCATGTCAACAGTCTGCAGGGGCCAGGATTGAGAGGGCTCTGGTATCTGAGCTAATGTCAACCATTTATTTCCTGCTCACACCTTGAGTACCTTATCCTGCTTAGATGGGTGTAAGATAATTCATACAATTGCTTTCCTTTCCACTGTTTTTTTTTTTTTCTTTTTTTTTTTTTTTCCTTCTGAGAAGACAATAAATACAACCCTAGAGAAGAGTTAACATTGGTACTGTGTTTCAAGGGACAGGCACCAGGGAAAAGCAGACAGCAAAGTGGTATCAGGGAAAAGACTTCATTTTAGAGGGCCTGCTTGGAGTTGGAGAGGTAAAAGCCTATCTTCCTGGGCTCTGGAGTTTTATGTAACTTAATTTCTTATGAAAAGTTACATTTACTGTCACCATAGTTCAGAATCTTCAGAGTACGAGCGAGCAAATAAGATGGGTCCCTGCTTCAGCTTGTGTGTCACTGTAGTTAGAGAAGGGTAACTGTGTGCCAAGGATGGTGAAGTCCTTTTCTGCCAGCCAGGCAATAACCCAGGATAGGGGCCACCCTACAAACACAGCCTTGTTTTTTCTTTCCCCTGCCGTGGCACACTCTATTTTTCCTTCTTTCTTTATCTCTGTTGGTTCTTGCTGCTAACACTGAGAGTACACTTTGAATAATTCATCCTTTTCTTACGGAGACTGCAAGGGTCTCACTGCAGTTGAAGGCACTGAATTAGATCACCTGCAGACTGAACAGCACAGCCCTCCCCTGAGTGCCTGATGCTCCTGCCAACCTCCGAGGCGTGCACCCTGGTGATGTCGCCTGGTGGTCAGTAGGGTGCTTATGTGTGAGTACAGACAGGAAAGAGAATAGTCAGCTACGAATGAGGATGTTTGCAGCTGTTTTTTTTTACTGCAGTGAGTGAGATCCTCTTCTGAATCTACCCAAGATGGACTTAAAAGTAAACTACCTTCATTCAGGACTGGAAGACCTAGAGAGAAATGGCCTGATTGAACAGATCTGATAGTCTCTGTTCTGTGTTCTTTCCATGCACTTACACAATGTTTCAGGCAAGCCAAAGAAAACACTGCTTTGCCAGAAATTTAGTTGGTTTTAGAGACCTGAAACTGCGCTTCTTATCCAGTGAGCAAAAAAGTGGTAACCACAAAAATTTTCACTGTGCAGAGATAGAATTTTGGAACTTTTATTCAGAGCAAACAAACAAAACACCAAAAATGCAACAAAATCCTTCTAACAGAGCTTGCTTCATAAGGCTTCAAAGCCCATGGAGGATCCTAGGAACATTTTCAAAGGTAAGAAATGACTTTGTGTCAGACCTGGATACTTTTGCTTTACACACGAAGTCAAACTTTTATGGATTTTATCAAAAGACTGCAGGGCTCACAGGAATTCTCAGGGTATTCAAAATGTGACTGCTGATTGCTGGATGTGAATTCCAGCCTTACATACTGTCTGTGGGGTGAGGATTCTCAAATGAGATACAGTTTTCATGCTCATGCTGTGCACATCAGTCTGAAGTAAATTCAGTGGTATTCCAGTGGGGTTCTTTATGTGAGAACATATGTACTTCCTGTTGAGTCAGATTAAAGATTCACATGGACTAGTGTCCTGTCTCCAACTGTGGCGAGTAGCACATATTCAGGAAAAAAAGTATAAAAAAAATCATAGCCTGCCAGAGAAGGCCATGACTTATGAAGTGTTTGTACCTTGGCTAGTGCTCTCACACCTGGAAAGGATTCTTATTATCGCAGAATTACTGGGTAGGATGTCTTGACTTGCTCCACAGCCAGAGGAGAAAAAGTGGCATCTCAAGGAGCCATCTTACCCTCAGATATGTGACTTTTCCAAATCAAAATCTCTTGCTTTAATTGGAACCCTTTTGCAACTTCTTTCTAAGCAAAGACCTTTACGTATTCTAAAACTATTATGATTTCTTTTCTTACCGTTTTCTTCTGCACACCAAACAGGCACAATTTTTATAACTGTTTCTCATGGCTCGTGTTTTCTCAGCTTCTAATTCTTCATCATTTTTTCTCTGAATTCATTGATCAGTACCCATATTCAGCACACACATTTCGCCAAGTACATTGCCCAAAAGTGAGTTCAGCTGAGGCTTTCTCAGCGCAAAAGCACTGCAAGAAATGTTCTCTACTTTTTGTCTCCTGTAGTCAAGTTCTAGCCACTCTAGCTAAGAAGCATAGTGAACAGCGTTAATGCACTGCCTTGTGCTCAAAGGCAGTGTCAATGCCACTAGAGGATATTAAATATTTCATTGTTTGTTCTTGTTGTTGTCCTCATCACTCAGTATGATTTCAGAATGTTCTGTAGCCTAACAAATCTTTCTTTAGATAATAAAGTCTGGCTAATGCAAGATTGAAAGTCTGGATTGTGCCAGTGGTCTTTTCTACTCCTAGATTTCTGAATCTTTTAATGCATTTGCTTTTCTTTCTAATCCATACCTCTGTGTCATACGTATGTTGGGTGTTAACATATATTTATCCTATATATTTATCCTTAAAGGGTTCACTGTAGGTGCTTATGTGATTGTATTTACATGTAAATCCATGTGTCTCTGGGTATATGAAAGACATGCAGAAAGAGCAATTGGGAGCATCTCTACAGGGCATTTTTCCACTTCTAAGATCAGGGTCTGGGTGTGGTGAGATTCCTTCTGTCATAGGAACAAAGGATTGGAGCCCTTCCTTTCCATGTGAAGGAGCCCTGAAAGTCTGATCTTTCTCTTTAGCTTAGCAGTCAGCAGGCAGAGAGCAGTGATGCAGGTGAAAGGAACATCTCCCCAGCACCCCCAGCACCCACCTCGATGAAGCAGACAAGCTGAAGGGCAGACCTATTTTAATGTCCCAAGCACTTGCTCTGGGCAAATGGGCAGGCTTATAGTTGTCACCATCCATATGTATACCTGTGAGTGCTTATATCTATATCATGCTGTATTTCACCACACTTCATCAATGAGAACAACACTACAGGACAAATATAAGAAGGCAGCAGTTCCCAAATCAGTCTAAATAGCAGGAAAATGGCCAGATCCTGCTGCATACCTTCCATATGCTGAAAGCATCTCTAGCTCATGATGAGAGCTGTGAGTCCCCAGGCTTCGTTTACTCCCGTGCCCTTTGTTCATATTCATGAGTTCAGAGGCTTTCAGCACAGGTCTAGTTCTCCCTCTTCTGTTCTTCTTTCCAAGGCTAGTTAACTGCAGGTGTTTTGAATTCACAGATTTCTGTTTATTCATGAGCTTGAAAGAAAATGTTGGAAAACAAAAGCTGTTTCTGGCTGTGGATGGTCTCTCTGGTTGCTTTTTCTTTTTGGATTCCCCATCACCACCTCCACCCTGATACTAACCTCCACACTCCCCACCCTTCATTGGCAGTAAAATCTCTAAGCACAGAGAAAAAAACATACTGGAAATCAGCGAATGGGCATTTTCTCTCTGAATTTTGCATGCTATGCAGTTCTGAGTTGGCCAAAAATAGCAACAAAAACAACAACAAAAACAAAAAGAAAAAAAAAAAATGTTTAATGCAAATCACTTGCCACTGATTCTTTTCCAAAGCAGTAGCATTTACTCTATAGTGTAGTGCAGCTGGCTGCTGGTCCCCTGTGGAGATCTCTGACTAAGGTACCATTTAGAAACAATTTGGCTGATCCATCATATATGTTTTTGGCAGATCTTTTCCCTCATTTCTTCTTTAGTAAGAAATTATGACAGATAAGCCCCAAATACTGATGCTGGTAATCATCTCCTGGAGGATTATTTGAAGCCCAGACCACCTGTAGATGTCTTGTTCACCCTTTGGATGCCTGTCCCAAGCTCAGACAACCTGTGGCACTCTTATCTGTAAACTAGGATCAAATCCAGGCTGTGATGCAATCAGTGGCAACTCTCTGGCAGCACTTTATACGCAATGTCAAACTCTGCTTTTCCACAGAATAATTAAAATAATAATAATAATAATAATAATAATAATAATAATAATAATAATAATAATAATAATAATAGTAATAATAATCCATATCCACATTATATGTTTTGTTCACGCATTCACCTGATTTCCATAGGTACTTGCTTTCTATCACACGTGTTTCTCAGTGCGGTCAATATTAGATTTACTTATAGTTGCTGCATAGACGGTGCATTTCAAGGGGGCAATTCAGGTTCCCTGACAATTTATATAATTCTCAGAAGGTGCTGTCACTTTTTAAGATGACTACAGAGAGAATATGAATTCAGATGCATTGCCTTCTGAAAAAATTGGTTGAAATTGAAAACCTTACAGGAGCAGTAGTCTGTCTGCAATGCCCTCTATTGCCTGTCCAGCTACTCATGTCTGTATTATCTCTATTGATGTGTTCCTGATCTAAGAGTTGAAACCTGTTCAAAGTGAGGAGCTTCTCTTCTCCTGGTATGTGTCCCCTTTCAGGCTTCTGTGTTCACTGTGTCTCAACAACAGAAAGATTTTTGTCAAAATCATGACTATGCTTTTAAATAGTTTTATGCCATTGTGGTTTACAACACATACACAAGGGATTGTTGTTCTACCTTCAGTAGTGTAGCTAATTTTTAGAGGAAAGAATGGTATTGCACTTAGACTCCCTGGTTGGGTTTTGAGCAACTCAGCTCCTATTCCTACCTTTTCCATAGACAAGATAGATGTTTTGACCTTAAGGAAGTCTCTTGATCTTAGTGTTAGAATTCCCGTAACTTTCCATCCTTTCTTATCCATCATCTCTTCTTACAGTGTAAAGTCTTTAGGCGGTTTAAGCTTCCTGTTAGCACTAAAGTGCAGATCATAAATTATAATCAGGTCATCTACATCCTTCAATATTGCATCTAAACAAAAAACATCTATGCTTTTTCAGCTGCTTTTCAACCACCATTATCTTAGCCACTTCAGGCTGAAATAAGAGATCTGAATGTGTTGCATTCAACAAACACAGCATCTCTATGAGATGCCTGAAAGTCAGGTTCTGAGGCTAGTCTGACTATCTAGAGCCTCTTTATAGTTAGTGGAGAAAGATGAGCATCACAAAAGTACATTTGTCCACCACGTCCTTGAGATATGCCTTAAAACAAAAGAAATCTCTCTTTGCAGGTGTGTGTTTTTCTTTATTTGAATGTTCAAATAGATGGTTCAAGCTAGATGCTATCCTCTTAAAGTTAGGGTTGACTGAGGTGAAAAAATCATGTGCTAAATAAATATAGTTCTTATTCTGTATCCATCCAATGCCCTGATTAAACATGATTGTGTCACTTTTTCTTAGGAAGAAAAAGTTATTTTTGCTGATTGAGGAGGATGCATTTTTCTATTGATCGTGTTCTCTTTCCCATGTAAGCAACACTATTGTTGGAAATATTTTCAAATGACTCTCTCCTAATACATGTTGTTGTAAGAGATCCTAAGACACAAAATGAAGCAGTAAAGATGCCATATCAGGGTGATTGTTCAGTCCTAAGACGTTTCTCCTCGTTCTGTGCCTTCCATACATTTCAGTTCCAGTGATAACCCCAAATTTCTGTGTGCAAACACTCCTACTCAGTGAAAAATACCCACTTGTACATCTCATTTTCCCCTTCAAGGATACTTTCTTGGTGTGTTTTAAACTTTAACTTTGCACTGATCTTTCCAAAGGTTCAAAAATTAGCATTGCCGTACCAAAGTCAATGTAAGGAGATATGCTATTTTTGTTTTATTTCCTACATTACATGGTGATTCCTGAAAGTATAGTCTATGAACAGAATGACATTATTATGCAAAGACTGCAGAATGTGTTTTAGAAAAAGATTCTTTATCAAGGCACTTGAATAGCCTTCCTTAAAAGAAAAATGCTTAATTTCTAAGATTTTTCTTTAAAATAATTGTATTTTGAAGGCAGCTCCATGTATGCGTGCATGCATTTCATTCAACACTTATTTCAGTGAGCTCAAAAGAAGCCCAGGAAACGTTGTCCAAAGCCCACAAACATTTAAAAGAAGTCATTTTATTTGAAACCTGCCTGCCTGAATGGACATGAGCTCAGACTTGTGAATTCAACATTTTGCTGTTCTGTTTTCTTCCTTCTTTTCTCACATGTGCTCCGTCAGTCTTAAAAGCTGTACAGACTTATAAGAATTGCCATTGTTTTGTGGTTTTTTTGTTGTTGTTTGTTTGTTTGTTTGTTTTTCCCTTGTTATGTTAACTTACTGGCCAGCTATAAACTCATGATAAATCTGAGATTACATAAAATGTGCCAAAGTCTACTAGCCCAGTGGGTCACCACATGAGACAAATAAAAAGCAGAGCTGCTATTTATCTGTCCTGGGAAATAATTAGTTACTGCAGTTCATGGTTTCATCATACTCTTGATAGTCAGACACAAACAGAAGTTATATTACTGGGCGTCTGCTTGGTTCTAACATATATCTTTCAGAAAGCTTCTCTTTTCTCCAAATTGTAAATTAAAGTGATCCAGATGTTAAAAGCATTTTCCTGCTTTCCAGACAGCTTTTATGGGAAGAGTTAACCGTGTACCTGTACAGTCTGGTGCCCACAAGCAGAGAAAACATGCACCTTTACCAGCTTAGATTGAGTTGATCCTGCCTTGGAGTGGAGGAAGTCAACCTTTGGTGTTCCCTGGAAACCTTGTTACCTCTGAGTTCTTTCAGGGAAAAGGATGCTATCTGAAGCAATTCAGGGTGGGGTCTCTGGAGAATGCAGTATAGTTTCTGCAAAGACCAAAGCAAAGGAGAACTCATTCTGCTCAAGTTATTCAATGCTATTCCCTGCCAACATTTACTTAATTATATCTTTCTGCTCTGTAATGGTGATAGAGTTATGGCTTTTTCCTGGAACTTCTATATCCTTCCCTCATGTGTGTGTGTGTGTGTGTGTGCGCGCGCCTGTGTGTATTTGTTTTAGAGAAGAATAAATTGAGTCCAATCACTTCTGCTTTACTCAAGGCAGAATTTATGATGGCCTTGATGGAGAGAGAAGCCATCAGGCAGGACAAGACAGTACTGCTGCTATATTTTTGCCATTAAATATGCATCATAAACTGAAGGCTCCTCTCTCTCTGTACTTTTGAAAAGTCTGTCTCAGGGATGTTGTTGCCGCTTGTCAGGATCATGCACTGCCTGGATGTTTTGTTTATACAGGCTTTTTTGCTTTTCCAGCTTACTTTAGTGCTTGTGGGCTGCATTCACTAGGACCTTGAGGGCATTGATTTGATGTTTCAAACCCATCTCCTCACTGTGGAATGGGGTTCTCAGAAAGAAGGGTGATCCCTGCACAGTGTGTGTGTCTGGCAATGTGGAGGCATAATTTGTTCTGCTGCCTACTTCCTCTTGTGTTTCTTTGGGGAAGAGAGCTGGATGGGAATATTCTCATCTAATTTTAGTTCTGTAAAAAGGAAGGCATACAGTCTGAGGTTCTCAGCTCTCTCTATTCAATAGGTAGAGACAGGCATCGTTATAAGGCCTTGGATGCCACATCTCACAGCATAGGATGATTCACTGCATGAGGTGCCTGATACCCTGTAGTTTATGCAGCCAGTGTGGATGTCTAGAATAAACCTTATGTACAACTACTGGATGGTTAAATTTAAGTGAAATTAATTTATCTCTCAGCTTCAATCATGCACCTGGTTACTAAAAATAAGGTTATATTTCCAGAGGTGTTTCAAAGATTGGTACACTCCAAACTGGGGTTCAGATGTTATGTAAGTGGGGCCATAGTAGATGCTCAGGAGTTATATATATTTCTTTTCTCCAGGCTTCCTTCTTAGTAGTAGGCTGCCATCAAAGTCAGTTTACTCCTCATTTTGATAGCCCACACTAGTTAGTAACAGAAAAAAACGCTCCACCATCAACTTCAGGTAGTCGAAAAGCCAACAGAAGCTGAAAGCATTAAGTAGCAGAGTAAAATAATTAAATCTTAGTTAAGGTCTTTGCTTGCAAGAGATTTTTGGGACTTACAGCCACTGGGTAGTTTATGGTTTAAAATTTAGAGAATTCTTTATTCTCTGTTTACTTTGCAATCCAGTTTTCACTTTTCACTGTAACATCTCTGCAGAACAAGGAAACCCCAGGTTGGGATCAGGGTTTCCTGTGTTGTCCTTCAGAAGGGAAAAGAGTCCTGACAGACATGATGTAAGCAGAGAGAGAAAAGGTGAAGAAATGTTTGCCCATGACTGATAGTGTGATCAGAAAGGAAAAAAAAAAAAAAAAAAAAAAAAAGGTTGCTTAAAGAAACACTTGACAACCCTCCTTCCAGCTCCCTGGCAATGAACAGTACCCAAGCTCCAACATGAGAAAATGAGTGTGACTGAGTGGAGGCCCAAAGTACTTTAAGACTAATCCTCATGTCCTGAGGTTTTTTGACTTTGGTTTCATTTGTTGTCAAGTTTTATTTCTATGAGTGGAAAAGAAAAAAAGAGGAGCTGATGAATTTTCTTCTTCCTATGGAATGAAATGCCAGCACTTGTTGAGTTGCATCTTCATCGCTGCCTTGGGGGTATTTGATTTCATGAATCTGATTAAATTATTCTGCTCTCAGTATTTCTTTAATATTGCTTTATAAAATATACTCCTAGTGGCCTCAGTGGTGAGAGCACTTGCTGTACTTTCTTTAAAGCTTGCATGGTCCCTCCTGGGGCTGTGGGGAAGAGCCCTTATTAAAGAGTTCAGTGATAAAAGCTTCTTCCTCTAGGAGAATTACTTTGAAACAACCGAAACCCACACATACTTTTTCATAATGATTACGGAGCCACTCATACTAATGCCTTCAGTGTAAGATGTGGACATCTCTAATTTCACTGACACAAAACCTCTGTTTGCAGAAATTTCAGAACATTGTCATCAGAGGGTCTATCTGATTGGTGCTGATAATAAGCCTTTTTTTCACTCACAGTGGAGTTTGCTCTATGGTTAAACTTCATGTTTTTATATAATGGGAGTTTCTGAGGCCCTAACCTAAAGTAGGGTAAAAGACTGTAAACATTCAGGGAGGGAATGTCCTTGAGGAAAAGATCTCCTAGACCTCATGAGCACAGCGGATAAAATTGGAGGGGAGGGAAATAAGAATTAGAGAGGAGGTTAAGTAAGGCCGAACTCAGTGAGAGTGGTTGAGCTGAGAGAAAAAGCAGCCTGTCTCTCTACACCTTCTCCAGTAGTATAGCACTGTTGCTCATCATCTTGTTTTAATAAGGAGTGAGCTGCCTTGCTGCTCTACTGTGCTCCTTGAGCTGCTGTTATGCCCTCATGCTGGTCATAAGTGCTCAGGACACTGGAGTCCGAAAATCACATAAGAGTTTTAGAAGTCAGAAGCGCTAGGAAAGCTGAAACTGAAGAACCCAGCCACTGTTTATTCAGCACGTTATCCATTAAGCAAAGGCCCACGTACTGAAAAGCAGATGCATACAATAGAAAAGACAGGCAGGCAGACTCTGTGACTTCTGATCAGCCTCTTTTCTCCTCAGACCCATCACGTGTCCTTAGAAACTTCTGCTCATAAAATCACTTGGATGTCGGCAGGGTTATATGCAAGGAAACTTGGTCTCATCTTCTTGCTCCTTGCTAAGGATATCTTCCATATTGTTATAGCTGATGAAAGCTCTTTATCATTCTTAGATGTCTGTAAATATCTCTTAAGTGGTGTTGCTTCTCTGAGAGTGACACATAATGTATATATATGTACTTAATAATTGTTAGGAGCAACTCAGCCATCTACCGCTGGTTTGCAAGATAAATGACATTAATCAACAGGATGCCTACAGAACTTTTGGTGAATCATTTGTTATGCTAATTGAGCCACTTAAAGTAAACTGTCAATGAAAAGAGATTTTTGACAGCTGAGATGAGACGTGGGGCTAATTAGTCAACTGCCATAAAAAAACCCTGCCCAATTTTAATAATGTAATATTTAAGAGAGAAGATAATGCTAATCATCTGACCAGACCTCTCTCCCAGAGGATATAGTAGCAAAAGGTATAGCCCATTATGGAAATCAAGTTTCTCTAGGAAGAAAGCAAAACAAATGGCTGGCTGTACAGAGATGACAACCTTTGTAAAAGAGTTGATGTGTCCCATAGGTTACAGGAAACTTTTTAATGAATACACAAAAGCCCAACTTTTGCTCTAAATTACCTCTGTCCTTTCAGATCAATCCCCCTGTTTTCACTCGAGGTATTTTGCATTCACACTAGCAGCAATGAGATCATTGGTTCTGACTGTAGGACTTGTTCTTAACCTACAAATCAAGAGGATTGATCGGATATACACACTGACTGTCTAGAAGGCATGAGCAGCATTTTTGGCAAGCCCATTAGAGATGGGCTGTAGAGGATGTAACAGTCAGAAGTCCTGACTGAGATCACAGGGAAGGCTTCAGGATGCTGCATCTTTTCTTTTCTGATAGGTAGGTTGCTCTGAAAGTGATGCCTCCCATTTATTTCCATGGAAACTACAACAGATACAAGGAGCACAACAATACTGTCCAATAGAATTCTCAGGTACAAAATACGATTTGTCAACATAGATACTACCATTATCTATGTATATTCACCAAGAATGTACAGAAGCTGTCTGTTTTTAAGACAGTGTAAGGCTTAGAGATACCTCAGAAGAAATAATTCTATTTCTCCTGTATTCAGCTACTGTGTATAGCACAAGTAACTAATACTGATTCCACTGAGGACACGCTGAAACTCCTGTTGCCTTCATTGTCATGGCTGGGACTTACAGCTAATAGTGCGTTCCACCCTGAGGTGGTTGCAATTCTGTAGTAGGTGAGCAATGACTCCAGTGCTATAGCAAGTGTCAGTAGCAATCACCAGTTACCAACTTCACTCCGAAACTCTCCCTTTTATGCTTGCTGAAAACTTCCTCAAGACAATTTCCCTTTTATTGCAAATTTCCATTCTTAGTGTCAGCCAGAAAGATTGTGTGGAATCAGACCAACCTCATTTGTACAAGCCTAGGGAAAAAAAAAAAAAAAAAAAAAAAAGAACAAACCAACTACTCTCCTTAGATGTTGCCATCCAGATTTTGCTTAGAACAAAAGCATGAAGTCTTGGGTTTGGGTTTTTTCGGTTGGTTGGTTGGTTGGTTTTGTTTTTGTTTTGTTTTGTTTTGTTTTTGAACAAGGTTTCACAAAGGTAAGAAAATTGATTTTTGCAATTTTAAATTTTCAAGCCTTTAAAGCCAGCAGTGTAGTACTGAAGCTAGTATTTATCAATAATCTGGGGGAAATTGTTCAAAGCAGCCTTCTGAAGAACTAAGAGACAAGAAAGGTACTGGTTATTCTGTCACTTTAAAATGTCAGCACTGCTGGTCAATGACTTTTTCACTTTATCTCTTTGCTTCTTACTCTGTATCTGTATATGCACCTATTGCTACCATCATAGCATCTATATTTTCACATGCTGCAACAGCACTAAAAAGCTAAAATATATTTTTTTTATAATTAACTTTTATGTTTTTTTCTGCCTGTCTTTGACACCTCCACAGACAAAGATATGTATACATGTGTATGCAGCATTTTGAATCAAATGTGTAGAATGGATTTCATTTCCAGGATCACAAGAAGAAAAATCAGCTTTTTTAGCATCCATGCAAGTTAATCTAGAAAGTCCATGACATTAATTTCATAAATGTCACAGATTAGGAGCTGGACACTCTTGTAAACTCAAAATGCTGAGGCTTATTTTTGCCAATGCCTGTAGAGGACAGTTGCTTCCTTCCACCACTGAGGTCAAGGCAGACCAGTCATGAGGACATATGGAGCAACTCCCTTCTATAAGTTGTAAATTCTACAAATACATGGTGCACGGAGAAGGATTCAGAAAGGCTGAGCTCCCCTTTTCTTACTGAATTATTTCCATCAGCAGTGCAGGAAGCTCAACTTAAACAATTCAGTTTAAGTAGACATGAAGCATGGTATGATAGCCTGAACACCCAGAGCCGTTTAATCCAAGAAATAGATCAGAGTGCTCCCAACTCTAGGATGCTTTTATTCTTGCTTTCCCAGTGTCTTGGTACTTAATGTCTTGCCCTTCCTGGAGCAGCTTCTGAGTTTGTAGTTGGTAATGTACTTTCAGTTGAAGGGTTAATGAAGTCTGGAAAAGGTGAAGTGGACAGGACAAGTCTTTAGATTGAGTTAGTACACTGAACAACCTGTGTGGTAAGGAAAACAACAAAAAAAGGTAGTTTCAGAAGCACTGTAGCTTCAGCTTTTGGCTGTAAGCAGATAGCTATTTCTTCTCTGCATCCAAGCTATAGAAGTGGGAAACTGCCATATGATGAGGCCAACCTGTCTGGCTCAGGAAGGTATTCAGACTCAAAATCAGCCTGGGGTCCACCTTACATCTCAAGTGTGCCCTGCACTGAGATTCAGGGCTCAGACATGGACTTCAATTGCTCAGGACAGTGTTAATGCCAAGAACCCAGCTGCTGTCTCCAGGACCTTTCAAATCCAATTTCACATGAGTGCAGGAGATTTGTCTCAGACAGTGGTCAGTGACTCTTGTATCTTCCCCTTTTAATCAACAAAGGATAGAAACCTTTAAGATCTCCTCTGGCCACTTCTCTTTAAGAACAATTATTTGTGGCTTCTTAAATCTGCATTGTTCTTTTGTAAATGATAGCTATTGGAAGAACAATGATGGAATATACCTGTTTTAAGCTTTCCTTAAAGAAATGCTTCCTTTTTGGTACAGTATTTTCATGCAGCATTGGCTCTTGGGCATATTGGTGCCTCAAAGAGGCACCACATTTCATGCTTCTCCTTTAACATTCTGAGGGAAAAAAATAAAAGTGAAAAACTTTTGGTGCAGAATTTTGATTCAGCAATATCCTTGTTTCTATTAGAGAAGACCAATTTGTCTGATCCTTGTTCAGAAGTGCAGGCTCTATCTCCCACTTTCTGTCTATCTACTTTCCCACTAACACTGAGCTTTTAAGCCATTCCTGAACAGAGAGTGCTGGGGGATGGGAAAACCAGGGCAAAAGGAGAAGTATTCATGTGTGGAGTAGGAAATGAGATTTGCTTCACCTTCACCAAGCACAAGGGTTTTAAATCCAGAGAACATAGAATAAGTTGTTGCATCTGTATTGCGCTGGGAGGATCCTAACTAAGAATATTCTCCTAAAAAACTCCATTTACTGTTTTAAGTGGACTCCGGACTGATAATGCATCTATCTAAACTGAGCCTATGACTTGAATTTTGGGTGTGGTTGAAATACGAACTCATATTTTTCCACTGGTCTTAATGTCTATAATGACCTAAACCTTCTCAAATTTTGTCAAGAAGAAAAAAAGAAAAGGGTAAAGGAAAGATCCAAGTTTACAGCCTGACCTATTTCTAATCCTGTTCTGATTGCTAGTCACTGGGCTCTCTTCCAAATGTACTGTTTACTTTAGGGCTGATTTTTCTCCATTCAGATTAAAATTCCAGCAAGTTTCTTTCATTACTTTAGTCTGTTACCCCAAATGGACCGTGGTATTTTATTCAGAATATAGTAGCTGGTTAATGATGCTCTCAGCAACCCACTAAAACCATGCAGTTTGTATACGAGGAGCCTGTATGCACACAGAAACACCCAGGAGCTCATGCATACAGTTCTGCACATTGCCTCATACACAAACATGTGCTTCATGAACATGCTCATGGCTACTTCTACGCTATGCACATATGGACTAAACAATTACACACACCTATGAGTCTGTCATAAAGCCACAGAAACGCCAGCTGCCTTTGAAGTTTCCCGAAGAGCAAGAAAACGAGTCAACAGTGCTGGCCAACATCACATCATTAATCATCTATTAGCTGAGGTTGTGTGCTCCTGTCACCTGTCACTTTGTAATGCATGCAAATCACTCCAAGAGTAACATTTTCAGCCTGACATTTCCAGGGCCAGAGCTGGGATCAACCTACTCTTTGTATTCAAGATGAAAAGGAAGAAACAAGTGGTGAGACTGTTCAAAGGAGAGGAGAAAACTGAAGGAACAAGAAAGTAATGAAAAATTTTGGAGTGTTGAATTTTAAAATTTAAGTTAAATTTGTTTCTTTAAAGTTACAAGGAGAATTCAGTAGAAAATTGTATCTCTGCTCTCTAGCTTTGAAAGACAGGAAACTATAGAGATAATTCAGTAGAAAAGGACTATCATTTTTATTGCTTTTTTTTTTTTTTAATTTGGAATTTAAAATTTAGAAATCTTGCCTTGTATCTTTAGAAATCTGCATCTAAACTGGTTACCATACATTTCCTTTGTCATCAGTAAACAGTCCTCTGATCTGGTTTACATACCTTACAGACCTTAGGCAAAAATTGGTTGCTGAAATTCACGAAAATGTCTAGTCCTCTCTTTCAATTAACAAGTAAATAAAGGGTAGCTAGCAGAGATGTACACAGCCACCATACATATCTATATTTAGCGAGTTGAATCTCACCCCTATTAATTTTTAACTGAGTTTGAATTCTGATGATTCAAAAACACAGAAAGTGTGATACCAAACTAATTTCCTCCATTATTTTTGTCATGACTATTGAAAGGGTAGGCTAATATATGCTCTGTATAGCCTAGATCTGGATAGCCTAAATATGCAAGATTAAATCCTTAATATCTTTATTATGCATTGTATTCATTAACCACGCACATTCTTCGTAAATTAGTGTTGCATAATCAGCTTCTCCAGGAAGACCCAGTTTTCTACTTACAAGCCTTTCCTGCTATATATATTTTAAAAAAGAATTTAAGGATAAATCTGTCTCATTCTTAAATAAATACCTGGAGTAAATCAGTTGCAGGTGACCTGTATAAGTTCTGATGAAGATATTCATTTCATGATTGCAGTTATTCAGATAGGTAAGAGGTTCCCATCCACTGTTTCTCTCATTCATAAGATATTCATGTTAGATTTTTGTCCATCCTTGCCTTTTCTGTCATCTTTCCCTTGTTTTTCTCCTATACCTTTTTCTTCTTTTGGCACATTTTAGCAAAATGTGACTGGCCTTGATTAGGTCCATCCTTACCCAATGAAGTATTGCTTTGGTATGATTAAAGGACAACTTCTTACTAAGAAGTGGAGGCAATATGGACCCCTCTCCTGTGGCTTCCCTCTGGCACCAATAGAGATGGTCTGTGCTACCCCATATCTCTTTACCCCAGAAAGGCAGTCAGAAATTATTCCTGTTCATACTGAAGGGAAGGGAGCACTGGGAAACCAAATTATGCCATCAGCAGCTCTCACCACGTTTCAGTTCTTCGTCTCTGTCTTCAGGGGAAGCTGGGTGTAGAAATTTTCTTTCCCTTTTGGAGGCTGTATTTCCTTTATTTTCTCTGTTGAGATGAATCAGTTTTATTCTTTAATTCCTTTGCTATTTGAGAATGTGAAAGGGGTTATATTTCTGCAGGGATCAGCAGGAAGAGATCCCCTCTGTAAAGTCTAAATTAGGGTGCAGCACTTTGGAGAAGGAGGGACAATAACCCCAGGCAGTCAATAAGAGATGTATTTGCAGAAGATTTTGAGGCTTATTTCTTTGAATAGATAAACTGCAGATCATTAAGCCAATTAATCATGGACTCATAGATGAGTACATCTGGAAGGGACCTCGAGAGGTCATCTCTTCCATTCCCCACCACGGAGGCAGGATAAATGTACACAGACCAGCCCTGACAGGTGTGTGTCTGCTTCTCTCTGCTTCCACTCTGGAAATTCTTTGCACCGTTATCCATCTATTCAAGATGCTTAATAAAAGCTATGAAAGAAGCAGAAAACATCACATTGAAGCCTGAAGATTTCCCCCTTACTGTCTCTTTAGGCCTGAATCCAGTTTTTAGCAAGTGGAAGATCCATTCCTCACTACGAAGCCTACAAAGAGAAGGTGGTGTGAGCATTCATTCATTTTGTAGCCCAGGTTCTGTTCTGAGATGTAAGACCTTTCTGATTACATGTTCAGTAGCAGCAAAGCTTAAAATTAAATCTTAGCTAGGCATGTGCATGTATACATATACACATATGAATATATACACATCCATATACAAATATGCATATAAAGAAAGCAAAAGAGGAGGAGAAAAAATTAAGAAAATGATGAATGAAGAATGGAAAAAGAGAGAAGGGACAAAGATAAAATGTGTAAGGTGAAGAGGAAAGGCAGAGGCAAACAGGAGACTGATTTGAAAGAAGGAACGAAGAAACCGGAGGAACAGAAAACGTACAAGGAGAATTAAGATCATGAAAAGCTGCTGTTTTTCAAGATGGCCTTTTCTAACAGAGAGATCAGAAAGACTTTCTGTTGTTGTCCTTAAGTGACTTCCCCCACTGGCTAACATCTCATTTTATGGCAGGTGAATAAGCCTGCCTAATTGGTCCCTTGTTCAAGAATAGGAATGTTGAGCTGAGCCTGCTCCTTCTGAAGTGGGATTCTATCCAACTTATGGTCCTAGCAGATGTGATCTCTTCAGGGTTCCACTGTAATGATAAATTGAAACATTTGAATGCTGCGTTCCCAGGTCCGGGCATCCAGCTTTGTGAGTGGGGAGTGAGGATCTGATCAAGTTTCTTTCTGAAATGACAAACTGTGATTTCCAGAAACATATCTTAGTCCCATTTGCAAGCCTAACAGGTGTGGAGACCTAGGGTGGGTTGGGCAAATGAGGATGTACCAAGGTCACTTGAGTCTGAAGGACTGAGGTCTGAGAGTCAAGATCTCCTTCAGGAATGAACGTCTGGAAGTGCACCTTGAGTCAGAAACACTTTAAATTAAGGTGACACTTACAAACACTTTATTAATAATTAATAAGTGATTAATGAAAATTACTTTTTAGCTGATAAATTGCTTGAAGACACATTAGAGCATGTTTCAGAAAGACGTGGATAAATATTTTTATGCATTCCCATTTATAAATGCTTAGTAATGGGCTCTCAACTTTCAGGTGTCTCGGTATCATTTATCCCCATCATCCTAGTGGCATGCTATAGAGACATCTTATAATCATTTATTTTCAGAATTTGTTCCTATTAATCATGTATTAATTATTATTAAGAAAACATTTGTGCACGCTCCTCTTAATCTGAATTCTTGCATGACTAGTTTTTTTCTAGGAGTGCAGAGAAGCATCCAGCTTACAAAGCTAATTATGTCACTTTAGTGCCAGGCAGGTGGAGTTTTGGCTGCTGCAGAATGCTACACGTAGCTCTTTGGGGCAACCACAAATTACTCAGGCTAAGATTTGAGCCCTCTCTGTTTTGTCCTTGGTGAATTTTGTCCTAGAGACAAAGAGAGGATCCACAAGGCTTTATGTCACTGTTATCGATGCTAAGTCTTGCTGCCATTTCAGTAGCGCCTGGGCACCACAGGACAGGTATCTGTTAATGAATCCTGTCCTCACCATGTTCCTGTGAAGCACAACAGTACCATTTTTCCTATCCCGTAGGAAGCAAAACAAGATACAGATGTACAGGAGATCAGATCTTGGAAATTATTTAGGAAGCTGTGGAAATGAGCTTGCAGTTCAGTACCATGCTGGTTCTTTACCCAATGGGACTTTCTGCTGCAAGGTCAGACTTGACGTGTCTGTGAAGATTATACAGAGACAGAGAGAAGGTGGGCTGCATAGATCCTTTGCACTGGGCATTGGCTGAATCAGTTCCTCCATAAAAGTCAGAGCAGCATGAAGGCTACTGTTATTTATATTAGTCTTAAGGACTGACAAGATATAGGGAAGCCTGAAGAAGTTATGAGGGTGGCTGCAAAACTGGCCCTAAATCACAGAATGAATTTCCGGAGCCAGACTGATTTTTTGACTGACTGATAATAGAGCAGTAGACTTGACTGCCTGACTGGTGACTTTCAGATGAGTTTAGGCCAGAAGTTCCTAAGCTTGAGCTCAGAACCTGTTGCCTTTAAGACCCTTCAATATCATTCTGAGCATTGGGAGATTAAAGGAGTTACTTGTAAAAAGCATGTACAAGAGACATCCCTTGCTCGATACTTAGGTCTTCAGGTCAGCAAAGAGCAGGATGACTTCTGCTCTGTGCTGCGTAAACAAGGTAAATCATGGATAGAAGCTGTCTCAGCTTAGAAATAATTTCAAATATAGATCTCAGCTTATTTACTACATTTTTAATGGTGAGAGAGGACAATATTCCAAGTCAAATGTATTTCTCCAAGATATTTTTTTTCAAAAATATGCACTCATTGGTGAAAGGAAAAAAAAAAAACAACAACGGAACCTATTTCCTCCAAAGTATTTCATCTCCTGGTTACTTTCTCTCATCTATTTCAAGCTGCAAACAAAACCTGTTGTGCCAATTGTCTCAAAGGTATTGACGGAAAAGAGTGAGAGAGATTTAAATAGACATGAAGACATTAAGATTTATTGCAGAATACCTCATTTCTTTAGGAAACCAAATTAAAAATAATTTGAAAATCGAGTCAAAGTTTCTTATGTCTGTCCCTGGATCCCATTCGGAGCTCTGTGACAATAGACTGTTGTGTAAGACACAATAGCCCTATGACTCCCAAATTGAATTTGTTCTGCCTGTTCATGGCCAGTTTGTGCTCAATTTTTATGCCTGTTGCAGCAAATGCATTAACCAGGAGCTTTTCTCACAGACAATGATTTCTCCATGAACATCTGTGGAATATGCACAGCGCAGTGACTTGCTGAATTCATAATTATGAATGCTCCGTGGAAACATGCAACTGCAAAAGTTATGCTCTTCCAGGCAGAGAACAGAAACAATTTATCTGCCTGCCTAGGTGCTTGTACTCCGTGTGTCAGACTGCGGAGAGCCTCTCGCTCATTACTTGACTTACTGCCTCAAAAACTTTGGAGAAGCAGGAAAATACTAGCTCTATGGCCTAATGTTTGCAATTAGACACAGGGCAGACAATTTGGTTGAGCTGGGAAGTGAATTCAGGTGTAAAAGTGAGCCTCCTTACTTCCAGCTAAACTTAGAATTACAGAATTGTTCGAGTTGGAAGGGACCTTTAAATGTCATCTAGTCCAGCTCCCCTGCAATGAACAGGGACACCTACATCTCAGACAGGTGCTCAGAGCCCCTCCAGCCTGACTTTGTGGGAATCCAAGTATGGGAAATGCAGCAAAACATCTCTGGGCAACCTGCTCCTGTAGATCACTGCCCGGATCATAAGAAACTGTTTAAGCAAATCCAGTCTTCTTTGAGACCACTTCTTGTCCTATCACTACAGACCCAGTTAAAGAATCTGTCCCCATCTCTCTAACAGCCCTCCATTAGATACAGTCAGGCCACTCTCAGGTCTCCCTCAGCCTTCTCTTCTCCAGGCTGCGCTGCCTAAGATCTCAGCCTGTCCTCACAGGGAGCTATTCCATCCCTTGGAACTTTTTTCTGACCCTCCTCTGGATATACCCCCCCCAAAAAAAAAAAAAAAAAAAAAGCCAGTAGCTACTCAAAACCAATTTGTCAAAAAAAATAACTCAAAAATTTGTATTTTTTGGACCAAAAAATCGAGATCTCAAAATGCCTCCTAATTCTTAACCCTATGGTTGCATCTGATCTTTAAAATGATACCAGCATTATAGGATGCAGTACTGCCTAAAAAGCAAGGATAAATCTAAGGGAAACAAAACCAGGTTTCTGTTCCCATATTTTTTCCACTGGGCCTGTTGCATGACATGGTTATTCATTTTCCCTCTGCCCAACTGTAAAAACAAGACTATATGGGAAAGTTTACTGAAAACTCCTTCCCACAGAAGGTGTGTAAGGCCTGTGTCTTGTTAATCGCACCCATCTGGAGCTGTTATGAAATGATAAGGGGAGGGCAGGCACAGAGAGAGCAATGACTGCACATGGATAGCCTGCGAGGCACACAGGAGTAGGCTTTGTCTCAGCACAGGGGCTGAGGAGCAAATGTGAATTGTGAGACACAATCTGAAGATTTGGAAGTCTCGCAGTCACACTGCTTGGCCAGGCCAGTGCTGCTGACCCTGTGACCCCTCCCATGGAGCAGTCATCACTATTTCTTTCTCTGGGCAAACGATGTGAGTGCTTGATCTGACCTCTGCCCTTCTGCCTTACCAGGACTGCCGCATAGTACAGTGCTGCACCACTCAAAAAAACCATGCTGGAAAACACTAATGTTCTCCATGAGATGTACTGGGGGTGGCTAGCAATAAGTCATGTCTCTGAGGGTGATATGAGAAGAGAACCAGAGATACAGGTGATGACAAACAGATTCAAAGAGCTAACTTTCCATCCAATTCCATCAGCTTGCGTTCTCTTTAACATTTAGCTACATCTCCATAAACTAAGATGACAGCAGAGTCTTTCCTGCTGAATATTTAAAATACATGTGTATATGTTATATACAGATCACTCCCCAGTTCTTTCCTCCCTTATATCATTAAACTGGTGTTGTGTCTACTGCTGTGTAAGTGTGTAAATGGCAGCTTCTCTTGCTGATAGTGGAAAAGTTTGAATAGCGTGGCTTTGCTGTAGCTGAAGGGAGGGAGAGGGAAGAGGAGGACTGTCTGCATGTCTGCAGGGTGATGAATGCGTGGTTGAGGGTGTTAAAGTAGAAACTATTTCCTCAGTCTTGGAGGTATGTTCCTTGACAAACTCCTACACCCATGAAAATGTTTATGTGTTTAAACTCTTATTTAGGACTTTAATCTCAGTTCCTTAAACTGGGCATAAAGCATCTAAGGAGAAGTTAAATACCTTGATGTCTTTGCAGATCACTATATTTTCTCCAATCCCAGTGCAGTAAGTTCTATGTATGGGGTCTGGTCACAGGTGAGGGGTGCGCACAAATGTACAGGGAGCTATGTGATTGCCCTGCTAAGGCACACAACAAGAAAAACAGTCTGTGCACTCCATCATCATTACTGGACAACATGCATACCACCTTGCAGTGTGGTGCAGCATGCCACACACGCACACAGCACGCACACAACTACAGTGTCCCAGAATGGCAAGTGTTTACTGTGAGATCATGAAAGAACATTGCTTACACCATTTAAGCTTCATACTATTTGTTTAACTTCAGAGCTTGCAGTGAAGACAGCATTTAGAATTGGGCCTGAAGTAGGTTTGATTTGTTCATGCAAGCATACAACAACAAGGTATAGAGGAAAGTAAAGACGTTCAGGTGCTGGAAAGATGTTTTGCAGAGTAAGGTGCTCCAGAGAGAAGCTGGCGAAAGCCATTCTGACCCAAGGCTGAATTCTGAGGCCAGAGGGACTTCTGCCTCCTCTGTATTTTGACTCTGCTTCCTTTGTATTTTAACTGCATTTCTACTTCCAGAAGGCTTCCCCAATATTCCATCTTTATCTGATCATTATTTGTTGCTCTGGCTACAAGTAAACCCTACCTTTAATGAGATGTTAAATCCAACCTACAAGAAGTGTTCACCAAAAATTTTTATGTGTATTAGGAGACATTTCCAATCACTTTGGCTCCTGCCATTTGCCATCCCCTGGATAACAAGAATTGTCCTTCAGTAACCTTCAGCATGTTCACAGTGAGCCCTTCTATAGCAAGATATACTTTTACCTCATGGCAGCTGGGAATTATGAAGAGGGAAGGATCTGGGATTGTTTCTGCTTCAGGACCTGGTGTTGGCTAGAGAAAAGCTGTGTGGCAGGTGGTGATGTGCTTTAACTCTTCCAAAACCTTTTAACTTAGCTTCTGAATCAACGGGCAGAGCTGAGGGGCAGCTATAGAAGTTTTCTAGACATGTACTGCCTGGCTGCAGTTGGGAAGGTGTCTACGGGCGCGAGGAGAGTGCAAATAGGATGACTATTAGCCTTTTCCCCTGGAAGCCAAATGCGCTTGTCCTTGTGTTAGCCTTGTCCATCAAGTAGCTGGCAGTAGTGCTCCCAAAGGCTTGCATTCAAAACACCTGATCCTCAGTTGGGTACAAAAACAAACAGCAGAAAAACTCCACTGACTTCAACAGAGCTGTGCCATTTTATCCCAAACAAGCATCTACATCAAGTCACCTTAGGGTACTTTGAAAGGCTGGAAAATCACAGACTGTAACTGTCTAAATAGTTCACTGACCGAAAAGAGAGGCTGAATGTCATTGTCTTCAGAGCCAGAATATTTACCCGTTTTCAAGGATAAGTAGCACTGTCTGTATCAGGACAAATGCGTCACATTGGAGTGATTGTCCACTGGAGAAACATCAGTCTTACTGCTTTAGCCCTGGTGCATTAGGCAGGAGGCTATGCATTACTATCCCAGGCTATGTGATGGGAGTTATATTGAATGCTTGCATGATATATATGTGCATGACCATTTTCCTGTGTGTTCTGAAGCTTCCCCACATCCTTTCTTTTTGGAAATGGAGTGCTCCTTATATCCAGTAGAGAGTAGTGGGAATAAGAAAAGAAAGAAACACAGGCCCAAAATAAATTATGCTTCTAACTCCATTGCCAAATCACTGTAGGACAGGGTCTCTCACTACTTCTGAAATATTTTCCAAACCAAATTATAAGATAAACAAAATGACAGTTACAGACCTGCTGTGCACTGGATGTCTGTGATGTCTTCTTGAGTGCTTTCAAACTCCTACAGCTGTAGTATGCCAAGCATTGCATACCTCATTCCTAGAACATGAAATTCAGAATGTTTACAGAAACCACTCCTCCAGGTGCTTAGGTTTTGGATACAAACCGGTTGTAAATGATCGCTGAACTTCAGTACATCACTACTTGTTCTGCATATTACAGTTTTTTCTTTCATCAGAGGAATATTAGAGTCCCTTAAAGTATGCTGAAGGTCTGTCTTTCTATCTTCCTTTCATTGGGCAGCAACAAGTGATCTGGGAAAGTGTACCAGCAAATAGTGGAAAACAACACTGTTGTTCCTCTGTTAGAGTCTCCATTCTTACAGCAATATGTGATTCTGTTCTTCTGCATTTCTGAATTTAAAAGCACTTTGTACAATGCTTTCTTAAGTTTCTTAACGTTTTCTTAGATCTCATAAGAATTTTGATCATT
Source organism: Phasianus colchicus (assembly GCF_987193195.1). NCBI lineage: Eukaryota > Metazoa > Chordata > Aves > Galliformes > Phasianidae > Phasianus > Phasianus colchicus. Next base: position 85,434,837 of record NC_143476.1, on the reverse strand, counting down.
ACAAGACTCTGTGGTAAATAATTTATTTCTGTAAAGTATGTGTTGCATAAGCAAACAAATCCTCCTACTTTGACTTGAAACTTTGTCCCAGGTAGGCTTTTTTTTTTTTTTTTTAACCCCATAAATGACCACTTAATATCCCCTCAACATTCCCTTTGATGTAACTCATGATTTTGTGCACTCTGGTTTGAGTCTCACTCTGTTGTCTTATTTCCAAGCTGAGGTACTCTGCCCATTTCCTCTTTCCCACCTTATAGAAACCACTCCTCTATTCTGGTCTTTACAGCCATCCATTGCTCAGCCCTTCCTAGTTCTGCTTTAACCTTTTTCCATCTTTCTGGTCAATTCCATGAGCCATCCTCAGAGACAGATGCAAACTCATTTATAGATTGGAACTTTGGAATATAATTCTACTGCCTTGTTAAATCTGTTGAAGCACTGTGAGTTTGTATTTCATCTTCTAGTGGGGAGGAGGGAGGAAATAAAGATTTGCATTTGAATTTTGTTTCTGATTAATTGATGGAGGAAAGAAAACACCACCATTATAAAAACAACAAACAAACAAACAAACAACAACAACAACAAAATATTTAAAAAAACCCACAAAAAGCAAAAAACCCTAACCCCAACTTCTTTATTGGATGGATGGGTATTTTTGCTGTCAGGTTGAAGCTGAATGCACAGCTTCAGGGCATCGGTCCAACATTTCAGTTCTTCAGCTAGGTGATACTTCTCCAGTGTTTGCACAAGAGATGCATCACAGAGTGGGGGAAGGAGGGGTGGAGAGGGAAGAGTCTGTCAGCAAGAGGCCCCATGCTAATCTTCTCCTTCAAGACGGGCCCTTTTGGAAACCTGTTTTAATATTCATGGTCTTTAGGTAAATAGTCTCTGAGTCAGGCTGTCAGTTTCTGCAAATGTGGCTGTCTTGCTGAAGCTACTGCACATTTATCAGTGAGTAAACAGTGACAGGAGTAGGGGGATTAGAGAATTAAATTAGTGTGTAACCACTCTCCTTCTCAAGTTTTTGGCATTGCCTTGTGTGTGTTTTGTTCCAAGAAGTTTCTGCTTTTTTTAAAAAAATCTGTGTCTTTCTCTTCCTCTCTTTCTCGTGCACATACACACATGTCATAGGCTTACTTGAAATCTTTGAGTTTTTTCTTATTTTCCTTTTTTTCCCTAAACTGAAGGCTTTACTTAATTATTTTCCTATCAAAGCACACCAAAACAGGCTGTAAGAAAGGCTCAGGTTGTGTGCACTGACACTGACCAACTTTACGCACTTCTCCCAGTTTTCTGAAATTTCTCTGGCTGGGTTTCCCCACTGAATAGCTCTGCTTCAGTGAGAAGAGCTGGCACTTCTCATCTGCACCGGTCTTATTTTTCCTCCTTTCTTTCCCGTCCCTGCCCACTCCCCACAGGGCATGACATAGACTCAGCCACCTGCCTTGTACTCATCAGGTTATAAGCCAAATATGCAGGCGCCTTGGCAGTACCATTTTCATGACATCCTTTGTTGCAGTCCCCTGACACCGACATAGGCACGCTGTGGTCACCCCTTCCCCCATCCCATCTGTGAAAGGAGGAGACAATTTACTCTCTCCTGGCAGCCAAAACCAGACTGATTGCACAGGATGCCAATTAGGCCTTGAAGACATTAAGCAGGTCATGGCCGGCAAATTTCTGACCCACCATTGCAGGGATTTGGTCCTGGCATGGATATTCGGGGGCTCCAGGGGAAAATGCACTGCTATTGTTTTAATGGTGAATCGATATCTTAAAGCACTGGAGAGACTTCAGGGCGTCAATATCTCTTGCATCAGTCCCATAGCACGTCCCTGTGTCATAGCACAGAGCATACATTGTGCATCCTCTTCTGTTTGCCATACCCAAGCCAGTCTTTTGGGAGTAGGACCGACATGTCATCAACTTCCAGGCTCCCTTCCCAGCTCAGAGCAGAAAAAAGTGGGAAGGGAGGAGGAGATCAGTTGCTCCCCTATGCATCTCCTTGCGTTGTGTTTAGCTGATCTCCACTGGCATGTGCAGTGCTACAGATGGGATAGCAGGATCATGTTGTGCATCCAGCCTACAGAGTCTGACTTGAATTTGCGTCTGCTAGGTTCAGCCGGGTTTGCTGAGGTGGGTGGCAGGGAGCCAGCACTGTAGCTCTTTGCTTTTATTATTAACATCCAGCTTGAATCCATGCAGGCTCCTCTTACAAACCTCACTGTAAGCTTTCTTTGGCAAAGTTTTCTTTACAAAGGAGAAATTCTCCCCCATTCTTTGGAGGCTCTTACTTCAAATTTAGGGATTGATCATGCTAGGATTGCTTTTGCATGCAAGCAATTTGGATTAAGCTCTGTAAAAACCGCTGCATATGGTAGTTCGTGCATGATCTGGCCTTTAGCTGTAAGGGCTGGCCTGTTTTATGTTCTGTTGGAGAGCTGGGGTGGCAGATGGGGCAGTTAAATTTGCTGCTGATGGGCAGAGAGAGGCTGCTGCAGGTTTCCATGTGGCCTCTGAAGTCCTTTACAAGAGATAGGATGGGACGAACTCCTCCATCTGCCCGAATTTACCCTATAAATGTGAGCCTTTAAAAATTGCTGATGGACGTTTCTAAAGGGAAAGGGCATGGATGGATTGAGGAGAACAAGAGGCAAATAAATTGGGTTGATTTGGCATTTCCATCCCTGTAAACACCTACCAAAGTGTTAAGAGCTGTGTAACAAGCCCCTGAACTAGACAGAAATCCCATTTTGGCAGAATTGCTATTGGCCATGTGGGCATCCCCATGAAATTTCCTACACCCCTTCTCCATTGCCATCAATCTCCTGCAGGGCAGGTCATAACTGAGGGAGAGGGAAAGATGGCCCCACAGATGGCCTGAGTTCAGAGAGTCTGTGGGAGTGAGATGACTCTCATTTCCAGATGTCAGCGGAAGAAACCGAATAAAGTAAAATAAGATAAGACAAAGTGCAAGATGCCCATGAAACCCCCTTCCTTCACACATTTGCTAGCATGAGCATTACCCTGATAATGACATCCACCCTTGGGGGCTTTATCCATTTGGAAATCCCACAGAAGATGGAGATGCAGCTGCTGCCTCCAAGCAAGTGCCCAGACTAAACAAATGTACGTGCTGCTGTGATGTAAAGGCCTCCAAGCCGTGCATGTGCTCCCTGCCCAGGATCTGCTCCTCCTCGTGACACATGGCACATCCCACTAACAGCAAGTGCACATAGACACCATCCAGCTGGGATGAGGATGTGAGCAGATGCTCCTATTAAAAAGGCTGTAAGACTCAGTGCCCCTGTGCCCTGTTCAAAGGGAAAGTCCAAAGTGGCTTGTACAAATAGATGCTCTTTTCCTTCTGTCACCTCCTCCTCCTTTGGGTTCAGTGCAATAATCGGCCTTCCTCAAAAACATTTCTACTTAGTTTCACGCCTTATGGGACATCATTTACTGTCACAGATCTTGGTTCTGTATTCATAATGGCCTCTGCCAGAACTTTTCATGCCATTTGGGTGGTTGGTATTTATTTGTTTATTTACTTACCAAACCTCTGCAAATGTCCTACAGAGGAAGGGGGATTTTTCAAGCGCCAGTTTTTTCTTGCTTTTGCGCAACATCAGTCATGGGTCAATGCTGAAACTGAGCTATGTGCTAAAACATACAACAAGGACTTTACAGGGGTATCAGAAGGAAATCCCTTATTCCTTGGTACAGAGAACTGTTCCTCTGTGAGTGTGTTAGGACTGGGAACTGAGATCAGTTGTGTGGTGCATCATCCCAGAAGACATCTGTGTTTTTCAATCACTCCCCTGGGCTTCCTAGAAGAACTGTGTCAACAAGACAGCTTTTTTTCTTTCCCTATCCACTCCTATAACAGCCCTAGGGAGGCATTACCGACTCCCAAAGCTCTGCATCTCCCAAGCGAGCATGGTCCTAGGGTCCCTGCTTTCCTATCATTAATGACCAGCCTTGCTCTGCTTGGAGGGAACCAGGATGGATGCCCTGTCAGCTAGCAGACACCTCATCAGGATTGAACTGTTCTCTCAAAAAAAGGGTGAAGGTTGAGACAGCAGTTCTCTCTGAGAGATTCTTCTCTTCCTTTAGAGTGGAAGAGAAGGAGAGAGACAGAGAGCAGTCCTTCTTATCTTGCATATTGCATTAACCCTTCCCCACCCCTGCTTTTGGAGCAAACAGCAAAGGGAGATGAGGAGCAAATCTCTTCTTTGCAAATCAGTATTTCTCTTAGAGATCAGAGGTGAAAAAATCCCATCTACCCTCAAAAACTTCCACAGTGTTCATGGTTACCTGAAGGTTAACCAGCCACTGAAATAAAACCAGAATGAAAAATAAAAATAAATAAAAATAAAAATAAAAATAAAAATAAAAATAAAAATAAAAATAAAAAAAATCAGCAGCATTTTGTGCTGCAACCAGAAAAATAGCCTGGGACAGCGCTGTAGCCCAGGGATGGCTCTTAATGTGATGCACTTGAGAGAAAACAGACCTCTGGCATAACCAGCAATATGATTAAGGGGTTTCTTTGCTTCCAGTAATGCAATATTCCAGGCCAACACACACAGGATTAATCAGCCTCTTCCTGTACACTGGGAGCGGGACATGTGTGAGAAGTTACAGCCCTCGTTTAAACACAACTGCAGAGGATTTTGCAGGGTTTTTGCTCATTTCTCTCATCTGCAAAATGCCACTTCAGTGGTTTATATCAGCCATAACAGTACTGCATAATGCTTTCTGAGTCCAACTGGCCCTTATTTAGAGATCAGGTGGTAAGGAAGACGTGGTGGAATGATATCCATGCAGCTGCTGAAAAATCTCAACTCAGGATCATAATCTGTGGTCTGGAGAAGGACCCTGGGGATGGCAGCAGTTGTCTCTGCTCTCCTCTTCTCCCTCCCCAGCCCCCAGCCCAGACACTCAGGTACTTTAATATTTGTGATGTTGCTGAAGGATGTAAGGGGCACACTGACTTTTGGCTTTTTCCTGTTTTGCCTCATAGCACTGAAACCACGTTGCAGGAGATCCCCCAGCACCTGCTGGTTGCATGGGGCCTGCTCCAATTGCCTCCAACCCTAGTAACCCTAGTAACTTACTGCGATGTTTGGGAGAGCAAAATGCCCAACATTGCAAAGAAACAACTTCAGCATCTCAGACTGATTGGATTAGCAAAAGCGATTGGATTAGCTGCTAATGAGTAGTTGTCACTTGAGCTGTTGCATTACCAAGCCAACATCAACTGCCCTCTGCACACCTTTCTCTGCATAAACCCCATTTAAATCCTGACATACAGTTTAGCTAAAGCTAGCCATTTTTGGAATGCAAGAGGGGTGGATATAGGTGCAAAACTCACTGAACCTTTAGAGGGGAATAAGAAAATGGTGCAGAAGTGCAGGCAGAATGAAAGCAGAGCATGCCATTGCATATTGCTGCGTATTGGACATTAATCTGTTAGGAAGGAAACAATGTAATACACAGGAACTAGCACATTTCCTGGAGTTCTGGGGTTTAGGGAATCCTTTGGATTTTTTTATTGGATTTCTCAAAAGCGACAAGAGCTGCCTAACCTCGTCTTTCCTGTAATTCAGCTCATTCTGACGGTGATTCAATTGAAAAAAAAAAAACAACAAAAAACCAACCAACGAAACAAAACAAAACAAAACAAACAAACCAACCAAACAAAAAACAAAAACCAAACCCCAAACCTTTCCTCTAGCTAAAGGGAAAAAGCAGCAGGTTCTATGTGTGAGCTGTCAGAAGCCATGCATGTGTGCTCACACACCGTTGTCTTTGCATAATGTACCAACACCTCAATCTGGTAATTAGTGTGACAGATAAGATTAGAGGGAAATCTTAGTAAGGTACAGCATATATATATATATGCTTTTTTTTTTTTCCTAGAACTTTTTTTCTTCTTCCACTTTTCTCTTTCCATATTTTTTCATAGTCTCAAAGCGTTTTCCACTGCTTCACCTTTCACTGTGCTAGTTTTTTACCCTTTTACCTCCTTCCTCCACACTCTGCTCCTTTGTTCACTGCCTCTCTTAATCAGAACATGAACTCAATAGCTTTGGAGATTGATCTGGGATGTTCAAAACAATGTTGTCTTAGTGGCTTAGAAATTAAGCAAAAATAATTGCCTCCAACCCCCTCCCACTCAAGCAGATTTGGTGGATTTTGTAGCACAAAAAGGCAAAATGTTCTTTCAAGTCAGTATTGGGAAAAAGAAGGAAAAATAAAAAAATAAAAAATTTAAAAAGGGAGAAAAAAAGAAGGTTGATTAAGAAGGTTGATTTTTTGAATTTTTCTTTCCCTGGCTCCATCCACAGAGCTGAAATTTTAGTACCCATTCCAGTATCCTTTCTTCTTCGTGATGACAAGAGTTGTACGTATAAAACTCTTGGATTTGTAGATTTTCAGATGCCAAGTGATCAGGAAAAGTACTAACAATGGACAGATGGAGAGAAATTCCAACATCTACCAGAAAAAAAAAATCCTCTCATTTCCTTTCTGAAATGAAAGACTACAGCTATGGCAGAGCACCTCCCTGGGCAAACATTGGCCAGTCTGTTGGCTGGACCATAAAGGAGCACAGGAAGTGCTGAAAGCCTAATTATAATTATTTCCTTGCTCTTTCCTTCTTAGTGTTTCACTAATGTGTGGGTTAGTTTCCCAACCCTTCCTCCACCTTCTCTGTCCTGCATGTTTACTTGGGCTTAACATGCAGAGGGGAGAACCACACTGCCTTTTCAACGCAGCCCCAAGAAAATGTGGGATCTGCTCCCTGGGGACCTGGGTGCTCAGTGACTTTGTCATCTTCTGCCACTAATCCCTCACACTACTTGTTAAACGAAAGGAACAAAGTCATGTTTCAGTCATCCTTATCGAATTTGTGCACGAGCTCCAGGTTTGTATGATTGCTGTGCTGAGGAAGGGACCTTTGGTGCAAACTGATAAGCGTTTGGCCCATATTGAGAGGAACAAGGGAGGTAAGATAAGGTCAGGAAGGGGAACTGAGCATAAACAACACCATGGTTACTGCTTCTGAAGCACTATTTGCCCAGATTAATACAATTTGTGAAATGACAATCCCTGCGGTGGCTTTGTCCCTGCAAACGTTTGCTTTTCAGATTAAGCCTCATTTGATTTTATTTTCTATTTCCTTCCCTGAGAGCCCCACGCTTGTCTCCGAGTCCTGCCAATGGACACAGGGACTCTTTGTACTGCTTCCTCCTCACTGAGGTGGAACAGGGAGAATTGCATTTCTTTGCTGTCCTGAAGGAGAAGAGCAGAGGGAGGCAGCTGGAGACAGGCCTTTTCCTACACAGATGGCCTTCACAGCATTTCCTAGGCAAGGGGCATTTAAAGAAGACACACTTATACCTGTTCCTTCTTTTTTTCTTTATGTATATGTACCTATGCATTACATATGCATGTACATTCACAGATATGTATTTAGATGGAGAGATAAAATATATATAAATACAAATTTCAGTCCAATTAAGACAGATGCAAGAACAACTCCTTACAAAACAGCAGCCTGCAGAATTTATTTGAAACAGTAAAAGTGTTCAAGTGCCCCACTCATTTATCACCATCCCTATCAGAGCTCTCTTCTTTTTCCCCCTTTTCTGTACAGATTTTTTAGCCTAGAAATACCTAATCTTGTGAAATAAGTCCATTCTTCTACCTGTCTCCCATCCATCCCTGAGTGTTTTCTTTGGCTTCATCTTTTGGGCATCCTTATCCGCTTCATTCTTATCTCATTTTCCTGGTTAGTTAGATTCGTGCTGGCTCAGGTCTCTTCCCATTGGGCCATCTTGCTTTTAGGCTGGAAACTGAATTGTAGATGGCCATGGTGTCACAGTCCCAGTGAGGTTGTGATGCTTGGCATGAATCAGGAGGAGGTGATACATATCAAAGCTCCTAGGTCTTCCACAACCAGGGTTTTGTCCTGTAGGATTCTGTTAGTCCTCACACTTATGCTTTTGGAGACTTAGAGCAAAGCTGGCATGGCCCTGGGGTCTCACACAGTTACACTGTCACTGTGACACATCCCAGCATGTATTTGCAGGCTCTGGTTTGCAGGACACCCATTTCTCTCCCCTTGGCTTCACGCATGCCTGGAGGCTGATGTTGCCCTGCAGCCAGCACCATTTTCCAAGACTGCCTCAGGGAGCGCACCATGCTCATTTCCCAATGTGTCCTGAACCTCTTCTCCAGTGAAAAAGAGAGGAGCTGGCAGCTGGGTGATGGGGCTCAGAGCTGAGTAGAGATTTCTGCCCTGTTAACTCTCCTCTCCTCTATCCCAGCAATGACTGATGTGATTGTGGAGCACATGTGCCCACGCAGGACGGGGAGGACATCTGGAGTCCTCTGCCTCCCGAGTGGTGTTGTTTTGAACAATGTAACCAGGTAAATGCCTTGATAGACTAGACCACATCGCCACGGTAGCATTACTAATTTGATTATGTTGCTGTGACATTATTAACCCACTCAACCATCCTTTGGATGCTTCGCTGCCTCCTGAACTTGCGCTACTTTTCCTCCGCAGTGACAGGCTAAGGGTTTTTTTCTCTTTAATCTATTGTTCTACACGACTACTGCTTTACACAATAATTTCTCATAATACTCTGCTTTCCTAACAGCGAACTAGCTCTCTGCCTTTTTCCTTTATATTTCTGCCTGACTCTTTCTATCTTTCTCTGCATGTCTAATCTTCTATAATAATTGCATAAAACATTTTTCTTATTATTGCAACCATATACATAGCGCATATTATTGAAGAATGGCCCGGCCTCTCTTTCACACTTAAAAAAAACCTCTCTGAATATACTTTACATTAAATCAGCATTGGATAAAAGGCAAATGCATGAACTTTCCCACTCCGAGGTGTGCTCTCTATTCTCTGAGCTGTGGAGATGTACCAATTGCCCTCCATTCTTCAGCTCATATATTCCTTCTGTATCTTCTGACCAGTTCCAGAGGGTCACAGGGTAGAGGGTGCAATGCTCTCCCCACTCTGATGGTTTGCTTGTAGGCTGCTGTAAAGGAGATTTTCACATGAGAAAAGTTTGAGTTCCTCTGAGCCAAGAAAGGAGCTCAGCAAAGCTCTCCCAGTGCCCGCATAAGGGCTGTCATTTCATCCACATAATGGCTCAGCTGTCTCGGCCTGAAGCAGATGCTGCCTTACCAAAAGGTGCACACAGCAAAGGGATGGCCACTAAGGAAGGCATCTGGAGCCCCCAGCCTCAGTGACTGCAGTGTGCCTCTGTCTGCTTTCTTGCTGGGTGTAAGCTGGTACGTGCCCCAGTGTGATCTGAAAGCTGTGCTGTACATGCAGAAGTCAGCGTTACTCGAGATAGAGAGACTCAAATGCATTTTTAAGTCTGTGCTAAATCAGGACCTCAGAGTGTTCCTGGGAGGGGATTTCTTCTCTAAGGCATTGTGCAGAGCTGTCTCTTCGCATCACATGAATAACCGTGATATTGGGCTCTTAGTGTTAGAGATGCCTTCCTCTTTTAGTTATGCCATGGAATCATTTTACTAGGATCTCAGCTCCCCAGACATCTCCTTTTTGCTCTCTTTCTCTGCTTAGGTCTACATTTTAAAGCAGCAGTAGTGATACTATAGCAGTGTCAGTAGAAGTACAGGGTCTGGGATCCCACATATAGACTTGGATACTCCTGCATTAAGAAGAGGGCCACAGATGAAGGAAGGCACCCTATCTGCAGTTGTTTCCTTTGGCTCTTTGCATTCACCTCCTTCTCATCCTCTTCTTTGGCTTGAGATTTGAGGGCTTTTTCCTCAACGCGGGCATTGGTCTGTCTGTTCCATTCTAGCCATCTAGCTTAATGATTCCTTTTAGAAACCAATGCTTTCGAAGCTGAGACGTGCTAGACTGGGCAGGAGGCTCAAAGCAGCTTAGGTCATAAAGGGGAGTTCAGGGCACTCTAACATAAGCAGCACATGGGTAGATCACACTGCTTTTCTGTAAGGGCTGCCACTGAAAAGGACAAACTCACCCTAAAGTGTTCACAGCTTTTGAGAGGGCAGAATTTCATGTGCTCAGTGTCCCTATGTGGTGCAGAGGCTGTGTCCCCTGGGGGTTGGTCTATGCCACATCCCTTTCCATGGCATCAGGGAGGTGGTGAAGTTGCCATCTCCAGAGGTATTCAAGAAATGTGGATATGAGGCACTCAGCAACATAATTGGTCCCCTGTCATTATGGCAAGGTGGTGATGGGTTGTTAGTTGGACTAGACAGTCTTACTGGTCTTTTTCAACCTCAGTGATTCTATGATTCTCTGATAATCTTTGCTGCTTGTCTGGGCCAAATCAACTGATTAAATTGATGAAAATTAACAGAACAACTAAAAGAAAACAAAAAAAGCAACAGTGAAAATGTGGGAACAGCTTTTTCCTGCACCTGATGATTGAACTATCACAGTGCAGGCATGTCATGGGCCTGATTGAGCAAAGGAGAGGGTAAAGGGAGAAAGTATAGGGTTTACATGTGTGTGATATCAGTGGGAATAGTGTGCACATGTAGATAGGCTGCATGACCATCTCCAGGTGGAGACATACGTGGTGTGCTGGTATGTCTGTGCTGTGCACAGACTGGTTTGGGAGGACTGTCAGGAACATGTGGCCATGGCAAGGCTGGTGGAGAACAGAGATTCGCCTCAGTTGTTCAGTGCAGGGCTGCAGGGAGTGGTAGAAAGGCAGAGGAAGAAGGCTGTGGCATGGACTGGTGTAGAAAATAGCACCTGCATGCACAGTAAGCCTCACTCTTGTGTTCTCTTGTTGAGCAGTCTGCCTTTAAGCTTCTGGGAGGTTTGTGTTCAAAGAAATACAGCACTGAAATGATCCCTGACTGGAGCACAATGCAAACATGAAATGATGATGAGTAATATTAAAATGAAGCTGGACAAAGCGCTGAGAAAGTAATCCAACAGGGAATAATCTCGCATCAATTCCTCGGAGCCCTAATGCGGCAAATTATTAGCACTTTTATAGCCAAAAAAAAAAAAAAAAAAAAAGGAAAGAAAAGAAAAGAAAAGAAATAAAAGAAAAAAAAACCTCAAAGATTCCCTTAGCTCATTTGACTAAGAAATAATTTAATAATAGTGATATTGTAAACATGATGGTAGGAGTAATAAAAATAACAATATGAAGCTGAGTTCTAACAAAAAGGACGTAGTTTCTTCACACACCCCTTCAAACAGCACTGCTTAGAGTGCAGGAGCATTTGTACCTGTGCATCTCTTTGTTCACTAGCAGCCACCACAAACAGCACCTGCCCTCGCTGACCATTAGGGAAAGAGAGGAGAGGCTGGAGAGGTCTGGTGATCCCAGCTTTTATTTCAAATTGCTGATTTCTGAAGCGTGTTCAGCCTGAGCTCTGTCTCGTTTTGCAGGATGCTCAAAAGAATCAGCCCTAATGCATTCCTTGGCCTAGCCTGCCACAATGCATGATGTGAAATAAAGGGGACTTTATATTATTTACAGAAATAAGGCAGGCTGTGTCAGGTGTTGGTGAGCAGCTTGATTGTTTCTGGGAGTGCTGCATTCTCTGCTAAGCTGCAGGGAAAGTCAGAAAAGGGTTTTTTTTCACCCCTTAGGACTTGTCCCTTAGGACAAGTGCCACGATGTGACGCAGCATGCTACTGGCTCCCCTCTTGCTCTCACTTCTGTGATGGGCTGTGACTGTCCGAAACACGGAATGATGATGACTGATATAAAAAAGAAGTACATGGCTGTGCCTCTCACGAACACATGAACACCAGTGCCTTATATGTCCCTTTCTGCACTCTCCTGCTTTGCACCATGGAGCCTGTAAGCTATGAAAACTGCCAGCTCATTCATCCTGTGCTTTGATCCCCACACAGTATGCACAACAAAAGTGGTGCATGCTGCACCTACAGCCATTCCCCAAAGCAGATTTCCAGTGGGAGCTTTGCTCCTTCACAGAGAGTCTGTGCACAGCACAGACATACCAGCACACCACGTATGTCTCCACTTGGAGATGATCATGCAGCCTGTCTACATGTGCACACTATTCCCACTGATATTACACACACGTAACCCTATATTTTCTCCCTTTACCCTTTCCTTTGCTCCATCTGGCCCATGACATGCCTGCCCATACTTCCAATGTGTTCGCAGCAAAAAGGGGAGTTTACATTTCTTCCACACTCTTCTATGGGCTCACGTACCACACACCTGTGAGAGAACAATACATTAAGAGGAAAACAGCACTAGCAAAGGCTTGATGAAGAGGCATGTTCTCTCCTCTGCTTCTTGAAGGGTTTTCATCTGAAGTTTTTGAAATGTTAATAAGAGTTAACCAGGTGAGACCATCAACAGAAGGGACAGTGGATGCATTGGAAGCAGCTCTGAAACACCTGTCCCCTCTTACAGTGAGCACAGTTCGGCTGCTCATGATTCGGTCTTCACTAGCAACAGAAGAAACTCAAATTCCAGCACAGACTTTCAGTTTAATTGCTCTATAATGCCATCTTGTGGCTTTTTTTTTTTCTCATGAAGTCGGTTGTTACGTTCATCCCCAGATGAAGCGATTGCCCAGTAAAGAAAAAGATGGAAAGGGAAAGAGAAAGAAACAAGGAAAAGGAGTAGGATATGAGCCCCCACCTCTGTGACAGGAGCAAGGGGGCTATAAAATATCTTAATTTCCAGGGGCCTCAAACAATGCTCTGAAGCCACCTGCATCCAACTAAACCTTAACAGACTTCTCCAAAGCACTTTCCACATTGCTTGGAACACCAGGTGATGTGTTAAGAATGTGTTATTATTATTTAGCAAAAGAAGAAGCTCAGGTGACACTGTTTTCAGTTCTTTAGTGAGATGAGAGTGCAGAGGGGTCTCACCTCTGAAGAGGATGGAAGTGGTGATGTTGGTTTGGTCTGAACCATGCAGGAGCAGTGCTGCTTTGGGCTTTCAGAACATGAGCCAAGAGGGAGAGGAGCTGTGCACAAAGCAGGTCAGCTGCTGCTGAGGAAGATGAAGGGGGTGTTGGAGAGCCTGCAGGAGAGAGGAGATGCTGGACAAGCCAGGCAGCATTCAGGTTTCTTTGTTAAGGCAAGATGTACAGAGAAGTAGAGAAAAAACACAAGTGAGGAAACACATACAACAAGAAAGTGCTATGGCTTCAGGGGCTGTTTGCTGGAGTGATATGACTGAGCTCTGAACAGAAGTTGGTGCAGACCTTGTATCCTGGCGCTGTTTGTGTCTGGATCCTCTAGATGTGATTGAGGTGTGCTCTGTGAATCAAGTTAGCATAGATTTACGCTGCTTGTGCTGTTAAGAGGAAGCGTCTGGCCAGCTAGGAGATATGTGCTGAGCTTCAGTATAATTCCAGGTGACTTTTGTCTTGTATCAAAAATTCACTCTTCATCTCCAAAATAAAAGCAAGACCCAGTGTCCTTTGTTGTCAGCCTCAACACAAGGACATCGTGAAGAGAATATGCTTGTCGATCTTACCCTAAATAAACCCCAGTAATGTCAGAAGTGTGATTTAATGTGACTAATGCATAGCAAAAGCAGGAAGGCAGGACTTCATCCTGGGTTGGAGGAGGCACCAATACCTCTGGGATAATGTGTGCTGGCTCCCCTTTATGGCTCAGTTAGCTTGTGTGTGTGCTGGGATGATCAGCTGGGATGCACTGCAGTCTGCAGCATAGATCCTAAGACACACACAGGTTTTTCTAAAAACAGTCATTGTAATTTTGTTACGGAGAGGCCCTCAGGACACCAAAGCCTCTCCATCTCCCCCCTCTGTCACTTAAAAACATTTCTGATCAGTTTTGTTAAGTGAAAGCTCACATAAGCAATGTGGTTTTTTTGTTTGTTTGTTTGTTTGTTTTTAATGAGATTTGAGGCAGTGATGACGTAACCATGTTAGGTTGGACAGGGCTTTGAGCAACCTAGTCTAAATGGAAAATGCCCATTCCCATGGCTTGGGGATGGCTCTAAGTGGTTTTTAAGACCATAGGCATTCTATAATTCTTTGTGCTAATTTGGCTTTGTTTAAGGGAAAGGAGTCTTGAAAGGTGAAATTTGAGATAAATTGGAGGAAAAGAGTATGTGGAAAACACTCACTCCTGAATAAGTCTCGCTTCTTCCTTACTTAGGACAAACCCTTTGTTCATCTTAATTAATTATAGGAATACTGGAATAGATTAATTAAAAAAGAAGACAAACTCGTAAGTCTTTAGGCCTTACATTCAAATTAACAGAGAAGAGGCAGTACTTTACTATTCCAATAGAAAACAAGAAGTGCTTCATTTGTTTCAAAGGGAAATACATGGATTTTCATAGTAGCAGTTGAGAACAGATTCTATCATAGTTTTTCATTAACTGTCCTATCCAACCTTCAGTGGATTCTTGCATCTACTGATTTAGCCATATCTATGTCAGACAACATTCATACATGTCCTATTCCATTTAAAAATCTTCAAGAAAGGCTCTTGTTAATGTTCTGCTGTATGGCTTTTTAAAATTGTTTTTATTATGTTTTACTATATTCTTTTATTTATCTCACCCAGCTTTAACAGCCTACCATGTAAATGTCTCTGTGTCAGATAGTTACCTTAGGCTTTAACAGTGAGGAGAGAAAAATAGGTGTTTCTGGACTGTGATTCATCTAGCCTATTTTAGATGCCTTGTTAGGGTGAGATGATTCATGAGTGATGCCTAATTATCTCCATTGAATAGACAGGGCCTGTCTCAGTTATAGGCATCTGTGTTTGGTCAGATCACTCCCATTCTTTGTTCTGTTTTGTAAGGCTTTTCCGTATCTCTCTCTCTTCTTCATTTCTAGATTAAATTTAATCATTGCAGATTCATAACCATTAATTTAAACACTCTCACTCATTTTGGGAGTGCCAAGATTCTCTCAGCATTCTTCAAGTTTGGGCACCAGTAAAGATGGAATCAGGAGCAGGTCCCTGGGAAAGCCAGTGGCAAAGGTTAGGTGCAGTTTACCATGTGCTATACTACACGTTTATATGAGAGGAGCTGATGCAATGCTTTGTTGCCCAGGTTTGGTGTTTTGATACAACAAGACCAAAAAGGGAAGGTCAAACCTGTGTCAAACCAGGAAAAAAATCATGATCTTCACACCAAAATGTTAACCTCAGAGTAGTGTTGTTTTTTTTTAAAATTGTTCTGTTTTCTCGTAGGGTGCAAATTTGGCTTTCCCTTGCAAACTGTCTGTGAATTACCTATGAACCAGCCAAAAAGCCTATTTACCACCTGTACCTAAACACGTGGCAAAAAGTTTGGCATCTCTCCAGTCAGAACAAACATCAAGGACAAAATCATTTATAGGGTAGCTCTAGTCAGAGCTGTCTTGGTCTCTTGTTTGCAGCTGAGATGATACAGTGTTGAAACCAAACACAGGCTTGGAAGTAATAGGCCTTGTTAGCAGCAGAAGAAAGGGTTGTTATTGTTGTTGGGTTGGAGGTTTTGAAGTGTGTTTCTCATGAAGATCTTGGTATGAAATTTATCGGCAAACTGAACCATCCTCCAAAGATAAACCAAAACATTGCTCAAAAAGAAATAAAACACCATCCCTGTCATGGTCAGAATTTAGTTCAGCATTTCTTTTCATTCAAAACCAGGCCCAGCTTTGGCAGACTGAAGCTGTCTGGTACAGCGACAGTAACTATAAATGCTCCATTACACTGGGTTATAAATGCTCCTTTACAAGGTGGAAGATGGGGTTGTTCTGTGTGCTTTATCTAATCCTTCTCCCTGTGGTGTGACTGCCAGCAGCAATGCTGGTTATTAATAAATGTGGTAGTGACTTTGTCCTCCTAAGTACCTTGTCCATGAGGATCGAGGGAAGGCAATCAAACTCCTACCTTTGCTATTGCAGAGTGATCAGACAGTGGAAAAATGAGGGCTTTATTTTTGGTCCACTTGTGGAGGCAGAGAAGGGAGAAGTGTACAGGGTCCTGGAGCTTCTGGACACATGGCTCTAGGCTCTTCTTGGCTGCCTTAGAGCTGTTGTTCCTAGTACCAGCAGGTGCACAGGTTTGTGCCCTAAGTTTTGATTACCTTTATGGCTGCTTCAGTTTACACAGCTACAGCATCAGCTGTCATTCAGCTCTCTCACTGTATCATCTGCTTTGGTGATCTCCCATGCAGTCATTCCACTTGTGGAAAGCAGTTCTGCTTCATAAATCTGTGTGTTACTGCACTTAAATTGCACATTTCTGTTGTCATTTTTCTTTCCTGCAACGAGCAAGGTGAAGAAGGAGGCAGTTTGCAGGTGAAAAGGATGCACACAAAGCCTTTGCTTATTTTGTAATTGTAGAATAGAAAGGGATAGAGGAGAATGCATCTCTCGGCCCTACCCTGTTTTGGCATCCTGCTGCAGTCTCAGAGAGTTTGGGGCTGATACTAGTGATATAGATTAAAAGTGGAGGTTTAATTTTGCTAGTCAGCAGTACCAGGAAGCAGTTAGCTTTGAGGAATGATGGAGAACAGTACATATTTCTCATGGTCCTGGCTGAAGCAGCAGAATAGCATAGAGGTTTATATTGTAGGGTACTGGCTGGATTGCCAGATCCCAATTTGATTCATCCAGGTGAGCAAGTAAAACACTTAAGCCAAATTTTAAGGATATATCATCTGGCATGTCTATCCGAGGATGTGCTATCTGTGGCAACCCAGGGATGTGGTAGGGCTGCTGGCTTTTCCAGACGACTGATGTTCTCAAAGACCATCTCTTTAGGGGCTAATATGAATAATAAATACATGGTCCTTGCAAAGGCAGCATCCTGAAAGTGTTTCCCTTTTTTGAGACTTCACTGGAAGCACAGGATGTTCTCTTTATACCCTGAAGAGCACTGACTGTTTCCCTCTTAAATTTGTCCTCCTCCCCACTTACTGCATTTAGCATCCCGTGAAGTAGGCACTCCAACACTGCCAATGAAATAAACTGCCTGCCACCTGCCTACCTATCTGCAGGTTCATCTTTTTTACCTTCTCCCTGCGGTAAATTTGTTGGCCAGAATCAGAGCTGGCCCCAGCCATCTGCATCAGGTTATATTTCAGCATTGCCCAGGCTTGTTGCAATGAGGACTTCTGACTTAAGCTGAGAAGAACAATAACTCCAACCTCCAGGGCAGGCACAGTACTGCCTTTATGGGGGAAGATTAGGAGGAACAAATGTGAATCAGGCTATCAGATCTTCCTCTGTGTTTTTGGAACTTAGAGCACGAAGTAAAACATTTACAGGAGTCAGCTTAGCTGGGCAGGATCAGTAAGGGAACAGCTACGCAGCAGTGTCAAATTAGTCAGAACCTGTCCTCTGGCCCCAAGGCAAAGTGGTGCAGAACAGAGCCCAACCATGTGGTTAAACTCTTTTCCTCTCAAGAAAAAGTGCCCTTATAAATAAGACTTCATCTGGGACTGTTCTCAGTCTGAGCTGTCCCCTATATAGAATCATAGATTTGTTTAAGTTGGAAGGGTCCCTGACGGGCCGCCTGGTTCAACTCCCCTGCAATGAACAGGGACGCCTACAGCTGCATCAGGGTACTCAGAGTCCCATCCTGCCTGCCTTGATTATCAGGGCATGGATTTGGAGGGCACTAGTTGGCATCAGTTAAAACCATGACAAGGATTTGCTAACGATGAAGTTGCTTGGGTGCTTTCCATACTGTGCCTAAGACCATGCCTGGACCTATTTAGTTTACTGTTAGAGCTGTGGGTTCAGATACCAGACACAATGGGACAGGCTTCATCTCAGAGCTAACATCATCAGCTTTACTTCACTTCTACTCCAAACTACTCAATTCTCTGTGCAAATCTAGACTGCCCCGATAAAAAATCTTGTGAGTCTAACTTTTCCCCTTAGCTCACTGGATTGTTTTGAAATTTGTGTGGCTTCAGGGTAAAAGTCAAGGACCCACCAATTTGTCCAGGACTGAGAGACAAAGACTGCAAGGAGGGTTGATTCCACGCCTCTTTGGAGCTTAAAACTGTGGGCTCTACTCTGTCCTTTTTAGGAGAATTCAGCCCAGAGGCTTGTCATGCTAAGTCAGCCTTTGCCAGTGAGATCACGCCTCCTTTCAGAGCACAACAAGGAATATCTTTAGCAAACCACGTGGGATTCACCTTTTCTCCACCTTCATTTCATATTCCAGCACTGTGATTAAATTAATTTTCCTGTGATAGACACCTCTTTGCTTTTTCTGTTCAGTATACTTATTTCATTGTGTAATAGTATTATTTGCCAGCTCAAATCACACTGGGGATGCTTATGTAAGCTGCACAAATACAGCATGAGACAGTTGCCCCTTTGTAAGGAGCCTGACCAGTAAGAAGTTAGGTGCAGAGCATGCACCTCTTCTAATCTGAGATGTGGCTGCTTTATCTAAGCAAATCACCCCTGACTCCCTTTAGAGCCAGTGGGGGATTTGCCTGACTTAGTTAGATGTCCATTGTAAAATAAGACGAATCCTGAGCTAGCACTGCTTGTTTGGCTCTTTTGACTCTAAAGGGAGTCTGGGCTGACCACCTCTGATGAAGAGGTCTGTGCTACAGATAACCTGTTTTCATTCAGAGGATCCCACTGTCACAGTGCAATCTAATGAGATGCAGCTTTACAGCACAAGATGAGCCAAGGATTGGAAACTATTATTTCATTGTATGTACAAGTGGTGGCAGATGCTAAGCAGCTTCCTCAGACAGTCTCACCTGGCAGGGCAAACCATGAGAAAAGCAGAATAGGAATCAAGGTGGCTTTTTTTGTTTATGTTTATGTGTTGTTGTTGTTTTCCACACAAAGTGTATATGTGTGCAGGTGATGTCCTCAGCCAGAGCTGCTCAGAACTGCTGTTTTGCTCTGGGTCAGCTTTCCAAGGGCTAGCTACTGCTGAAGCAGATGTCTCTGTCCATGCTCCCCCATGGGAGACTTCATTCACTCAGTAAAGCAACTGGCAGAAAAACTCTGAAGTGTGTATGGTCTGGTGAATGTGAGGAGCAGAGCAGAAGGGGACTTGGTTGCTTACAAGCCACACAGGGAGCATAGGATTTATTGACATGTGCTACTAATGTGGTATGGAGCATTCATGAGGGATACTGAGCTATACAGGAATACTCCTGTGAACTGTCACAGCGACTTGTGGAACTGGCTGTCTTTATAGTTTCTGAAGAAGAAGTAAGTTAAGGAGTTGGCCTCTCTCAGCTGCTTAGTCGAATGTCCCAAAACTTCTCTGCTGAGCATGGGGTACTACCCTTCAGGCCTGATTGCACAGTCTGAATTCCCATCAAAGGTTGTCAGCTGACCTGTAACTTCAGAAGGAAAAAAAAAAAAAAAAAAAAAAGGAGAATAACCTTAAACCAGTAAGAAACTTCTTGAGACTGAGGACCTAGCATGGATCCCAGTATTGGGTGAGATTTCCTCAGTTTCATCCATTGCAAGGTCAGTTGAGATTTCACTTACTGGGCCTGTCCAAACTGAGATGCCAGGAAATTGCATGGTCTTTGAAGAGGGCAGGAATGAAATGCAAAACACACAGATGTGGGTCTTGCCACCTCAGCTGTTCTCCTTCTGAGACACAGTTAGCAGCAGGCTTACTAGTGCTTTGCTGCATTCACCGCATTTTTTTCTGTATTGTTTTTTTTCTCCCTTGTTCTACTAATTTCCCTATATTTTTCCTTTCTTCTTTTTCTCCCTTTCTATCTCTTCTTTCTCACTTCCTTTCAGTTGATTCTCTCTCTGTTTCTTCATTCATTCTTCCCTTTCTCCTCTCATTTATTTGTTTAGAGCAAATTTTCAAATCTATAAACCCATTACAGCAAAGAGACTGTGTTGAGGCAGCCTCCGAGCCTGCAGATGTGGTGGGTCCTGGATTCCAATAACAGAACTTATTTGGAAAAAAACATTATCTGTAATGTGGAAATGGTTTGGCTTGAGGGTAAAATTTATCATCATTACCCTAATATCATCTCAAGCCTCAGCTCTGGCAGCAGCTAAAGAAAACACCAAGGCTTAATTCAGTCAGTGCAAGGAAAGAGAGACAGAGGATGGAAAATATGATTTATGATGGAAATCAATGCAATCATAATACTTTATGCTTGTAAAATTGGGCTGTTCCAACAGTGCTTGTGGATTGCATAGGCAGCTTTCCACCCAAAAAAATCATGGCAAGATAGAGAGTAGTAATATGATGATGCAGCTGCCAGAAATGGACCATATTTAGTGCTTGGGGTGTTAATGGGAAGTGTTTTATTTTTCTGGGGTTTATCTGTCTTTCAATTTCCAGGAATCAGGCAACATCAGACACCTGAAGTCTAGCTCGATAGGACAATAGAAAGATGTTGTCCTACTGCTACCATAGGGACTTGAAAGAGGGTAATGGAAGGGGAGGATGATGATCTGGAATAGGAATGAAGCGCTGACTAGTTCTCCAAGTAAATGGCGTGATCCTGGCAGGAGCAGTATCCCCAGTGTAAAAATGAAAGCAACAACGTGACTCATTCCTCTGCAGTGCGGAGTAACTCTCAGAGACCAGCTGAAGTATATTTACAAAAATTGGAATCAGTCTGTTCACCTCAGCAAAAGACAGGCAAACCTAACTCTAATGTAGGAAACTAGAAAGCATCTAAACTTCCTAATTTCACCAAATTGTACCTCTTTTCTCCCAGTAATAAAGTAGAATTTGCACAGATCATGGATAAACTGCTGATGTAAAGTTAAGTTCATTCATCTGCAGTGTAAAGAACATGCCTTGTCAGAATGCTACATGCAGTTTCCCTGAACAATGCTAGAAGGATGTTCTGCACTTGGGTAGTATGGGTGGGAATATACCCCAGCAGCATTGCCTGTCTCTGAGAAACAGGATAGCTTAGCGTGCCCAGCAGCCAGGATGAGTAAATACAGTTGCTCTTAGGGGAAGCTAAGAAAAGAGCTTATTTATTCATAACATTCCATGAAAGCTGGAGCTTTGCAATTCAGTGTGAGTGAAGGCATAGAATCATTAAGGTTGGAAAAGACTCTAAGATCATCTAGTTCAACCACCAATCTATCCCCACCATGCCCACTAACCATGTCCCTAAGTGCCACATCTACATGTTTCTTGGACACCTCCAGGGAAAGTTCAAAGGATGGTCAAAAATGAGCAACAGAAATTTTCTTCTGTTTTTGTTTTTGTTTTGTTGTTGTTATTTAAAAAGAATATTTCTAAACAGATCTATTATTAGTAAGTTGTTTTTAAAATCTTTTTAGTATTTACTGATTGGTAGAGAAAAGATGATATCTGAAAGTTGGAAAAGCACTTTTGAGGATTTGTCCTTACAACTAAAATTTTTCAAGTATCCACTCATTATCTCTTCCCTCTTCCTCTTCTGCTCAGGGAGATCAGACACAGTGACTTAGGTCTAAAGCTCACGCAAATCCATACCTACAGTGTGACAGATTTTGTCCCTCAGAGGGAGAATGGTGTCCCACAATGCTGATATCTCAAATTAAATGGATAAACAAATGATCTCCTCTTTCTACTCAACCCATCTTCCCTGTGTCCCAGAGAAGATACTACTTAGGGCACACAGAGGAATATGCTGTTTTTTGCAGTTCTGAGCACTACACTTTTTCAGAAAGAGAAGGAAGGATGCACTGGAGCACACCTCAAAGTAGACACCACAAGCATCATTGGGATTCATGGTGCAAACCCTAGGAAGACAGGCTTCATTGGCTTCAGAGCTCACAGAGAGTTTTGCCTACAAATATTTTGGTGGACCAAACAAGGCAAAACTCCTGAGCTGAGTTTACCAAAAAACTTTGCCTTCTACTGGCACAGACATCTCTATCTATAGTGTCGAATAGTTAAAGCCTCCAAGAGCAGCTCTTTTTGCAGGACTGGCTAAAGACCTAAAAGTGCGAGGCAGCCTTTCATCTCTTCTTCTCCATATCATCCTACTGAGCTCTACAAGGACATTCACAGACTAGGCTCTGAGGTTCCAGAGACCCTATGTCTCTTTCCGAGCTGAGGCTTTCAAATGAAATTAGTACAGGCTGATTTAGGGCAGATATTTTGGCTTTATCTTCCAGACACCCATTGCATTACACATTTCCATCCACACAATTTCCCAGAAATCCAGTTTGTATTTTCTGATGGACTGATTTCCCTGATGAATTAGCAATTGGCTCTAGCACCTTCTGTACTTCTATCACATTGTCCCTGCATTCTTTTCTGCTTCTGGAAAAGTTTGACAGTGGTAGCAAGGGACTGGGGAGCAAAAGGTTCCCTGAACAAAACTGAAATTAAAAGTCTCAGACACCTGCGGTGTCAGTGTTGGACAGCCATCTGTCCCTCATTTGAACGTGCCGTTACTGTCTGCCATCCCTAATGTTGCTTGTCCCAGACAAATATTAAGATGCTGCACAAATTAGGTTGATGCACGGATCCTTGCTTTGCAATACTGTGCTTTATTTTAAAGTCAGAGTGAGAGATATTCCACCGATTTGTCTTCCACTGCATGACTAAGATCAGAAGAGTCACTTTTTACATTAACTCCTTTTCTGTCAAGGACAGTTCGCACAGTGTAACTCACACCATTCTCTATTACCCTATGCCAAAAGCACATTGACATCCAGACCAGATATGACAGTATCTATCTTCTCTCAAGCTTTTTTTGCTAGTCTTGAGAAGAGCCACAATTCTGGGGTAGGTGACATACAAAAAGAGGTTCTCTCTGCTGATGCATTTGAGAACTCTCTTCTGTAAGTCAAACAGACTTTCTGTGATGGTGTTGAAACCAAGAGATATCAAAAGCTAAGAGAAACAGTTCTAATCACCTCATCCGGAAATGCTATAAGGCTTTTTTACTGGCAACTGGAAAATTTGTGTTGCAAAGACACTTACTAGTAGCTCTTGTTTGCTTGTTTGTTTGCTCGTTTTCAGAGGATTTGCTATGCTTCTAAAATATGTCAAGACACAAATTAGAATGAGAGTAGGAATTAGTAAGGATGTTTTATAGTCTTTTTCATGTAAGAAGTCAAACTCTGTAGATTCAATCTGACAATCAGATCCATTGAATCAGTGTCGGTGAGTCAAATATTACTCCTTCTTGATAAGTAAGCATCCACACCACATGACCATTACAATTTGCTTACTCGTAAGCATAGTGGTTAAGACTGAATGCTCAGAGAAGCTATAATATCTTTATGCCCTTGGAGGTTAATGTTCAGTTATGTTGGAAAGGGGAGAAACGTAAAGGTCTTGTCAGTCAACAGAAGATCACAGATGTTGTGAGTCCAAAACCTCTCTCTGCAGAAGTCACGTAAATAGAACTGATTTCAGTGGCTAACATTTTGTTTTATATCAATTTTTAGCTTTAAACTTAGTTTGATTTTAAAAATTATTTTGCAACAGCTCAGGAGTATCTGTAAAATCAGAGATAAAGTGCCTCTTTGCTACCACCACTGCTCTCAGAGGAACCTCTTGGGGAGGAAGCAGTAGTGGTGACATGGCTGAGCAAAGTGGGGAGTGACAATGTTTGGAGGAGATTTTCTCAGGAGGGGGTGTTTGTTTTTTTGTTGGTATAGACAGGAAGCTTAAGATGTTATCTGCAGGCTACGTTGTGTGCCATTTTAAACACAGTGCTCTTAATAAATACCGACAGCAAATCAGGACAAGAACAGACGCAAGTTGTTTCAGGCGACTTCTGTCAAGTGAACAGTAATGCGCTAGGATTAGTGGCAATCCTCTCCATATTGCAGAGAGCAAGTCGCCTGCAGATGAAGTGCTCCAGGCATTGCAGTGGGTTTATCAAGGGGTCCTTGATATTCGGGAGCAGACGTGCAGGCTGCAACATTATCAGCAGCTTTTCAATTCAGCCATCTCCTGCTGACAACTGGGTGGCAGTGGTGATGACAGTGTGCAGGCGTTGATTTTAATTCCAGAAGCATCTAAACAAGCCCGTGTCCCAGTGTTTCCTAGCCTGCTTCCTGAGCCCCTGTGACACTACTAATTCAACCGAATGGGCTGTTAATAACCAAAATGTTAACAGCACAGTATTGGCAGAGCAACAGTTTGAGCCAGTGAACCATTAACTTCCATTCCATCAAATGCAATCAAAGTCAAGGTGCAATTATAATCAAAAAGGCAATGACAACTATCCCCAGTGTTAACATCTTCTCTCATATTGGGTGTTCCTTGAAAATGCCAACTCAGAGGAAAACTCTTTCCAGTACCATTTTGTTACACTGGTGCTAATCAGGTGCCATCCTTCTCTCCATCCTGAGAAAGGGAGTTGGTGCGTTACTGACTGTGGGTTAGCTCTTCATATATGAAGATAACAGCTCTTGCATATCCGCAGGTATTAAACCATTTGGATCAACAATGCTGAAGTGCTACTAGACCCATTCTTCTTCTATCTTTCAGCATCTTTATGCCATACTACCAGCTTAAGACCACCTGAAAGCTAGAATTAACAAGCATTATAGAGTTACCAACTTCAGGGAACCCTCACAGCACAACAAGTGCTGTGTATTTGTCTAGTAGCTCCACCAACACTGGTCACTGGCATCTGGTTTGAATTTGCACATCGGCACTGGGAGCTGACTGAGTCTCTGAGCACCTCAAAGGTTTCTTCCAGGCACAGATTGTCTATAGCAAAGCATCTCAATTTGCATTCACAATTAAATTAAAACATCTTGAATGATATCTGTCCCTGTAAGACTTGTAGGATGGGAAATACTGAAATCCCAGAAAATTAAGTTAAAAGCAGTACCTGATCTTTCATGGACGCCATTTCTGAAAAACTATCACCACTTTTGCAGTTAGCTGTGCAGCACTTATTGCAAGGAGATCTAAAAGATGTGTCTGACATAATTAATGAGACACATATTGTGGTCTCTTTGAAACTGCACTGGGGTCTTGCTCTGATAACTTTCACCGTGGAGCTCCCTTCTTGCCCCACTTCCATCTCAGATAACGTAAGTAAAGGGAAGCCAATGTAGAAGTCCTCATTAAGTGAGTTTCCAGCACAGCAAGAGGGTTCATATGGTCTTGTAAGTTTTTCCCCTGATCATTCTGATTTTATGCCTTACAGGAATTTTTCTTGATTTTTTACACCTCTCTTTTTCCCTTTTTACCCTATGAGCAAAAATGCTGCATTACACATGATTTTGCAACAGTCTGTATCTTTCATACAGTTTTCATGCAGTAAATAAAATAACTTGATCAGACACATACCAAACGAGGCATACACAGAGAAAGTGAGAAAGCAGGCACACCTGAGACTGAAGTGCATCCTGTTCATAAAGAGAGATATAGTGCTGATGGCATTTCACACTGAGGTATCCAGGGACCATCACATGGCTTGATGAGACCAAGGAAGCTCAATAGACTTTCCAAACCTAATTAGTACTTAATGATCTGGAGAGACATGGATGTCCATCACCTCTGCTTCAGCCCCTCTGTTCTTCCTCAAATTCTTAATTAACCTTTAAGGAGATGATGTGCTGATGAGTTTCCTAGGATATTGCATTGATTTTTGTCACACATGCACACATACACACTCATGCATATGCTCACACACCACACACTCCAGCACACATATAAAAGAAGCTGTGGTACAAATTCTCAGCTTCAATGCGTTCCACACAAGGGCTCTGCTGATCAATGTTTATTAATGAAGTGCTGCTTCGAAAATTGTTAATTGATGGCAGTGTACAGAACGTTGTCTGGAATTTAACCTTATTCATCATTTAAGTATGTTGGAAGCTAGAGCGTGGTGTTAATTAATAGCACAAGAACAAAGTTGGATCGTTCTGCTGTAGATTTGAAAAACAAAATCATATGCGTAAAGAGGGGAAGAAAAAAGCTGTGATTAAATATAAAACTAGAGCAAAAAAGTGAGAGAAAATTGAGCCAAAGCCAGTGTCATACTCAAGATGACTCACTTTGTGAAGATAATGAAGTAAAAATTTTCTCGTGCACTTATGTAATATTTTACTGTTGTGTCATATTTAATCAGCTCTGAGTTTTAACAAGCTAAGTAGAAGGTGGGGGAAAGCTGCTACCAATGGAGTGAAAACAGATTAATAAGTTTTGAAAAGTTAATAGCCAAGTTTTTTGGATTTAAAAAAAAAAAGAAAGGAAGAAAGAAAAAAAAAAAAAAGAAAGAAATCAGTGCTGGTAGCTGAATTCATGAGGAAGAAAATGAAAATTAAGAATACCTTCCTTAAAGTTCACTTAATAATAATCTAAATATGTGGTGATAATGTAGTATGCAGCGCTAACAGCTGCACTCTTCCAGGCTTGCCTAGATGTTTTCAATGATATTTGTTCAAGCCATTTGTTTGATTAATGAAAACCTATATGCCCAGATATTCATTTAACTGACTTACTACTACTGGGTCAACCCACTGCAATTTGAGCACATTTGACTCCTTAGCAATATTGCCTCTCTTGAGCAGAATCTGATCGCCCCATTTTGGGCACAGTTACTCACTGCACCGTGCCAATTGTATCCAGATAAACTAACCATTGTTGTGGACCAGTCACCTGGTCTATGCAGGAGTTTCTTTGTCTGGAAAGACCTGCCCAGTTCTGGCATAGGTACCTGGAGAGGTAACATGCAGACAGTCCTGACTGTGCTGAAGTGCCAAAGTATTGTGACACTATAGACTAAAGGTCTAGTTTTGTCCAAGATCATGCAAAATATATGTGCAGAGTAAGGACTGAAGCCACGTATCTTGCTGCTTTGGTCTTTCTGTGCAAACTCTGCTGCAATTTGCAGCAGCACAAGGTCTCACTCCTGAGCAAGGGTTTTGATCACTGCTGGGTCCCAGTGTGCTGACCATGTGGGAACATGAGGTGTTCTCTTCTCCAGAAAGGCTGTCACCTAGAGAAACAATGATATGGGGAAATAGAGAAAATGAGAAACAGAAATCTTTTATTTTCCAAAACAAAGAAACAAGAAAAAGAAACACACCAATAGAGAAAAAGAGGCAGAAAGTCTGCTAAGTTTTCCTGAAATTCAGTCAAATGCTCTTTCTAGGTGAGCCCAATCCTCTCCTCTCAATATAATAGAAAAAAAAAACCATTTTGAAACAAGCAAAAAATGCCAACAATTTTCTGTATTTCAATAGCAGTTTTCTTTCTTATTTTTGCAGAAGGTATGCTAGATGTTGGCCACATCTCTGACTTATTCAAATTCACTTGCAACTTCTTTTTCAGTTGACTTTTCTCTTTATTGGGATCATATTCCCTTATTTCTGTTTGGGATGCTAAGACATGAAATCATAAAACACAGAGACAGCCAGAGTTTGTCTAAGGTGTCTTCAGGCCCCAAGCAGGATTTTTCTGCCTCTGTTATCCCTTCAGCCTGTAACCTTTGAGTCACTCAGTTATTGACATGCTGGGGCTGGTTAAACACAAAGAATTAAAAATGGACAGCCTTTCCAAGCAGCATGAGAGGACAATTCAGAGCATAACAGCAGGGATCACTGAGAATGTCAGTGACTCCTGCATGCAGTGAGAAGGCAGATACTGTCTTGCCTAGATCTCTGAAGATAGGACTTGGCATTGCATGTGAAATTTGAATTAAACTGATTTCCTGTGATGCTATTAGTGACTGCTTGTGTGCAGCACACCCTAATGGTTGGTTGGGAGAAGATATTCAAAGGGCACTGAAGTTTTCTGAGGGATCTGGACTGTGTCAGAAGCAGAATGGTACTTTGCAGAGAGTACGCAAGAAAATTTCCTGTTCTGTACTTCATCATCTGTAGCTGAGGTCTGGTTTCCTGACATTGCTTCACTGTGTGGTTTCTCCCAAACCTGATTCATGCTTTATACTCTCTACACCATGTGCTTAGAAGTGAAAGGAAAGTGTAAAGCAAGCAACACTGATGATAAAAACTAGCACAAAAGTCATATGTAAGGAAATATCATGGTTCAGAGTCAGGAAATGTCCAGTGTGCTCTCTTATTGATAGCTATTAAATGAATCACTTATTAGTTCAAAACCATATGGCTTAATTGTTTTTCTAAGAGCAAAAAGAAAACAACAGGCCAAGAGACCGAGCTCCTTTCAGTTTGAAGAACCTGACAGCATCTGGACAAGGAGAGAAGACCCATTTTCTCAAGCTCTATCAATTCAGTCTTTTACTATTCACTGAGACCAAGAGAGATTTTTAACCAGGGCTCCAATAGTTTCTTTAGATGTAAAATGAAAAAGGAAATGTATTGCCTGAATCTAAGTCAATAAGTGATTAATTAAAGAGAACAATAGCCTTCTGTGTGGGAAGACTACGCAGTGACAGAACAGAGCATCTTTCAGATCTGAAAAATGAAATAAATGAAAAGAAAATATAAGGGATAGAAAGCTACCTCCTCACCCTCCAAAAGCTTAGGACTGTTACAGAGTCAAGGTTGGCCATCTAGATGACCAAAGGCAACCCAGAGCTGGCAGCTCAGTGATTGTGTTCTTAGCAATGCTTACACCCAGCCCTGGACATTAGAATCTGCTTAACTGAGCAAAATAAACATGTTAATCATGATCCTAGGGATTAGCCTGTAGTCTGCTTGAATATCACTGCGGCATTTTTGGCCACCAGAGTTGCTCTTTATCAGAGCTGGTTTCACACAGAGATTAGGCTCTCTGAAGTGTACCCAGCATACTCCCAAGGGCTCTTGGGTCAGTGGTGAAGTACCTTGCAAACAAACTCCTGGCATGGATCTCTCAAAAAAGCCCACTGTAATCTAGCTGGGAGAGTGTTAACTGGGGGATTGGTGTCCTTGGTTCAGCTCCTTTTTTTACCCCCAGTGGGTAACAAGACTGTGAAGGGGTCTATAGCATTCCCCATGCTTCTGTTCCTTCTCCCACCCATTTTCTATGTAGGTTGGAGTCTGTTTTCCTCAGTGTTTGTCCCGTGAGATATTTGACACACAAGCCTTGGCATGGAGAAAGCACCGTCTTTATGGGAGTTTGTTCTTGGGGACATTCCACTTTCTTACCTCCAGCATGAATAAGCCTCTCCAGAAAGTCTGGACAGAAAACAGCATTTAGCATCTGCCAGGAGCCAGAGAGCTATAGATTAGCACAAACGGATACTCTTTGTCTTCTTAACAGGGGAGAGACAGAAAGTTCTTTTTGATTCAAGTGTGTAGCAACTCTGCTGATTATTGTGGGTTGGAGCTAGATGATCTTTGAGGTTCCCTTCAACTGAAGCCATTCTATGATTCTATGGTACTAAAATCACTTGAACTAGCAATGATGATGTTAACATTCAGACTACACTTCCTTGACTAGGGGCCATGACATCACACAAAGTCAGCATCCATTTCCAAGTAACTTAAAGTAAGCACTTTGTCTTGGAAAAACAGGGAACTGAAGACTTTGTTTGCCTCCTAGACCTAGGAATGTTGTGCACTGAGAGGGGATAAGAGTGCAGTCATGAAGAAGCCAACTGCAGCTCCTGTTCTGTTTTGCTGACAAACACACTTTCATCAGGTATCAGCAGTGGTGGTGAGCCTGGCACTAGCTGTTCCTTGCACACTGTAACACACTCAGCTCAAAGGGAGACATTTACGTACTAGTCTGAGTAGCTCACTTCTTAACTAGGAGATGCTTGTTTGAAAATAGGGCTTATTTCACACATTTAGCAAGCTTTGCGAGAATGCCATCACACACAAAAGACATTCACTCCTTCCCTTTCTGCTCCTTCGTGTCCTCCTCCAGTGAGTAAACATCTTTGCCCATTAGCAAACAGCATTTTTATCCTGTTGTGCTACTTGAATGGCACTTATGTTAAAAAAAAAAAAAAAGGAAAATGGAGGGAAAAAAAAAACAAACAACTCTGTCTGGGGAATGTGTCTCTTCAGGAAACTTTTCTTAGTCCTTATACCTCGATGTGTAATGTGTTGATTTCATTCCTTTTTTGCTCCTGCCGTTTCCATGCTTGCTTCTCTCCTTTTCCCTCCCTCCCTCCCCACTCATCCCTACAGGTATAAATAACCAAAAAAACATGTAGCTAACCATGCTGTGTCAGTCCCTGCTGTGCCAATTTCCCATCTGCTGCCTCCTTGCCCCATGCTGCAGGTTGAGCACAAGCTCCTGTCATGCTGAGTTGAAAAGGTTGTATGCCTGTGTTTAAAATTAAGCATGTGCTTAAGCTCTCTGCTGAACTAGGATCTAGGCTGTGATGTTGCTTCTCTACAGCCAATTTCCCCTCTACAATTTGGGACCAGGCTCCATTTCACAATGCAAATGATTAGTATTAATGAGACTAATAGTTGTGAAAGTTGTTGAAATAGCAGTATCAAAAGCTGGCTAGCGGTAATGTAGATAGAAGTTTCTGTTTGATCTTCCTATGACCAAGGTGAAGGTTGCTGGCTTATACAAGTCCAAAAGGTATGTTGATTCAATTCTCTATCCTTATCATCGGTCTTCACTGGAAATGGAGAATTTGCTGAAATGGAATAAAACAGTAATTACAAACACTAGTTTTTAACAGTATGAACCTTCATATTCACCTCCCAAGACTTTGGTAGTGTTCCAGAAACATCATTTCCTAAACTCTGGAAGTTGGGTTTTTAATGACATTGTTCCGTTAGAGCTGTTCACATCAACTATATGAGAGTTGTCTGGCTGCTGTAGTCACAGAAATAATAATCTGACCTTGACTTCCTTGGCCATCTCTTTGTCTTAGTCCTCTTTGGAAAGAATTATTCATACAGTACATGCTTTAGTCAGCCACTCTTCTTTCAGCAGTTCTTGTGGGATCAATGTAACCTCTTCGAGTGTGCGAGCTTCTTTATGCTACACTGAATAGTAGCTTTACTCACCATCTAAATACTGCTATGGTAATGGATGCTTTGTAAATGCTTATGTGCTGTGTGGTTCCTTCTTTGTGTCTACACCTATTAGCACAGGGTCATTGTGAGCATTACCTCCTTCATGCTTTGTCATTTGACTATGTCTTAGGTAGCATGTGACAGAAAACATCTGAAATCTACCTGCTCACATTTCTATTACCTTGTAGTTCTGTCTCCTAGCTGTCAAACATAATGACCTCCAGAAATGTCAGTATTAGTCTAACAGAACTATGTAGCTCCTGTGTTATCCTGTTAAAGGTCTGCTTTACTCTCTCTTTTCTCCTATTGAAATGCAGATGGACAGCTCTTTATAAGTCAGAAGATGAGTTCATGATGGTCTCTTATTTCAGATCTTCCTGAGAAATTATTATCTTCATCTTGGTTGACCGCTGTCTTGATAGTTAATGACAGTTTCAAAGTTTAGAAAATGAAGAGTTGAGTGAACTAACCCCTATGCACAAGAAGGCTGTTTTGTAAGTAAGGGACAATTCTAACATCAGTTTTCCAGCCTGCAACTGAGAATTGAGCTGATGGAAAGAAACAGCTTATTCTAACATTCTCTCCAACCAAGGGTTTAAATGCCACTTTAGGTGCAACATAAGTAGAGAGAAAGTAGGAAAAAGGTAAACAATTCCATTTAAAACTGACATGAAAATGTTCCCTTTCCCTATTAAAAAAAAAAAAAAAAATGTTTACAAAAATAATTATATGAGGTTCTTAAAATTTTCTATGGAATATTCTGATTCCATGAATAAATAGGAAGTGAATTAGTAAATAAATAGTTATCTTTGAAAAGGCTACCATGCTATGAATAGCAATTTAGTTAGCTCGTGCTCAGGTCTTCTTCCATAGACCATATTCTTATAATTACATATATGGTGCATGTTACAAACTTTCGCCTCAGTAGAAAATGCTCATCAAGTGTTTGCCTAATAAGTCTTATAGGAAATTTGGGAAGTTTAAGGAAGCCATCTCACAGCAGAAAATGCTGACACTACAGGAAATTTAAACACTTCCTCCAGCAGCAGACTGAAATCTTTGGGGCATTCAGGATGTACAGAAAACAATAATAATAAATCCATACTCATAAATTTATTTCATGAAAAAAAAAAATAGAATTCAAACCCTACGTTTCTGTGAAAATACCTCCTGATTTCATACAAAATGGTGTCTTTAGCCAAGGAAACTCTATGAGAAAGAAAACTGTCCCAGTGCTGTGGAGGAGCTTTAATACTATCTTTCTGTTGGTTTCCAAGTCATGTCCTGAAGCAATCTTCCCAGTTTCTTGCAAAATTAATCTCCTCCTCAATTTCCCCAGCCATACTCCTCAAACTGTCAGTAAGACCACAAGGAAAGTGGTCATTTTGTGCAACTTCTTCTGATGCCCAGCATTCACACCTGGCATCTACTTGTCACCAGGAAGGTGGTCCATTTTTTCAATCATTACCAACTTG
The DNA here is from genome assembly GCF_987193195.1 of Phasianus colchicus. Taxonomy (NCBI): domain Eukaryota; kingdom Metazoa; phylum Chordata; class Aves; order Galliformes; family Phasianidae; genus Phasianus; species Phasianus colchicus. The sequence goes on along the minus strand of NC_143476.1, from coordinate 85,402,504 downwards.
AATTTAATTCTTGGCATTTCCCTAGGGAAAAAAACAAAACAAAACAACAACAACAAAAAAGGCTTTTCCTCTCCCATCACTGTCTTTTCAGTTATCCTGTCCCCAGCTGCAGCAAGAGACCTGCCACTAGCAAATTCCCAAACCATCTATTTATTTCCACAGCTGTGCTGTGAAACCTCATTGTTCAAACATAACAAATCCAGCAACTTCATGAGTTGAGCTATTGCGGATTTTTCCCCTTGACTGCAAATGGGAATGGTCTGTACAAATGAAAGCCTAGACCTCTGCTATTGCAAGTAAAAGAGTTTGGGTGAAATATCTACTGAGGAATATATTTTATGTGTTTTCTGTAACTGTCCATCCAAAGAAGTGCTGAGAGATAGTCGGGTGCTGTTAGGAGGCACTGATAACAGCCTTACATTAATATAGTACCTTCCATCCAGATGGACCCCCAAAGTACTTTATAAACTTTACTGACTGATTGTTCCAGCTCCATACATCACCTTATATCTATCCATCTGTTTACAACTATAGCCATATAAAGAACATTTCTCTCGTCACTAAATGATGGCTATTTCAGATTTGGAATGTAACAGACATTTAAGAGCTCACATCAATATGGAGTAACATCTTCATGGCTTAGCTCTGCTTCTTTCCTATAGCTCTGTTACAACAAAGAAAGCTGCTTAAGGGAACACTGAATAGAACTACTAAGGAACCAGGTTAGAAAAAGGAGGTGATTTTAACGTAGCAAATAGTGGAGTTAAGGATCTCATTGCCACCTACTGCTGTGGACATTAGAAGTATACTTGGATATGTGGGGTGACTCACTAGTTGGGGCTTCTACAGAGATAAAATCCATATTGATACAAGGAAATCCCTTGAATTAATGGTAATTGTTTTCTGAGGTGATCTTAAGGAAGCATTAAGAATTTATTCTACTTTTATCTTTCTTTTGATGGGCCCTGAGAGAGGTAATGACAGTATCATAGAATCATACAATCAACAAGGTCGGAAAAGACCTCTAAGATCATCCAGTCCAATCATCCACCTACCACCAATAATGCCCCAAAAGTCATTTCCCTAAGTATGACATCTACTCTTTCTTAAACACCTTCAGAGACAGTGATTCCATCATCTCCATGGGCAATCTGTTTTAATACCTAATCACTTTCTCTGAGAAGAAATTCTTCCTAATATCCTAATTGAAACCTTCCCTGGCACAAGTTGAGGCTATTCCCTCTCATCCTGTTGCAAGTTACTCAGAAGAAGAGGCATACTCCCACCTCACTACACCCTCCTTTCAGGGAGCTATAGAGAGCTTTATGTTCTCCCCTGAACCTTCTTTTCTCTGGATTGAAAAATCCCAGTTTCCTTAGCTGCTCCCCATAAGACTTGTGCTGCAGACCTTTCACAGCTTTGTTGCCTTTCTCTGGACACACTGTAGGGCCTTAATGTCTTGTAGTGAGAGGCCCCAAACTGAACAGAGTAATGCTGACCTGCAAAGGCTACTCCTGTCATCTTAAAACCACCCAGTAACACTGTGAGACCCACACCGTCCTGCCTACAGTGGCTATGATGGGACAGATGTGCCTATGTCAGTCTGTCAGTTTAGCACTTGTACAGCCTTGGTTCCACATCTAGCTCTACCATATGGATTTGTAATCGGAAATTGAGGAAATTATTTTTGGCAGGCCTGTGATGTAGTTCCCCGACATCACAGATTTTGGGGTATCTGTGGATGTCCAGAGAGATGACAATCACTGTCCACTATCCACAGAGAGGACCGAGTAGAAGGGCTTTTTGGTTGGGCAGTGACGTGCCACTGGGTATCAGAGGTTGTGAGCTCTCACTGGCATTTCATTAGACTAATTTGCCCATTTTTTATCCTTCCTTATTATTACTTCTCTCAATATAAAAGTCCCAGTGTAGGACTACTACTTCAGTTATTGCACTGGCACAGAACAAGAAGATAGTATTTGGGCTGACCAGGTTGCAGTTCAGATAGCTAGCCAGGGGTGAGAGAAGATAAAGTAACAAAAAGACAACCCAGGCATTGTTGGGTGAACTGAGAGCCCAAGGGGGCAGACATGCTGTTTCTATCTGCAAATGAAATGGTAAAGGTTTAATCAGTCCTGCCGCATCCCAGGAAAATGTTAAGCAAGTATCTTGTGTGTCATTTCTAACAGTCATTTGTCAGTTTGGTTCACATTTGTTTTGGATTTAGATTAAAATTAGACTCTGTGAAGTTCCAGTTTGTATTTTGCTTGTAGGAGGCATTTAAATTAGACAGCCGTTGCTCTCCTAAAATACACTCAAAGATCTGATGTGATTGTGTGTGGTCAGACTGTGATTTTTTTCCTTCTTTTTGTCCAGTGGATATGTCCTGACAGCAATCTATATTTGTGTGAAATTAGATCCATCCAGCACTGGTTAAAAAATCTAAACTAAAAGATTAATTGCTAGCCATGATTACCATATTATTTATTATTGTTGTGTGATGTTGAGACCATGTTTGGAACAGATGGGAATCCAATTAGCTTAGTTCTGCCTTTGTCCGTTGGATGAGACATTAATTTCAGGGCCACTCTCCACCTTGTCTGAGTAGCTCAGAGAAAAGAAATATGCCCATGGAACTTGGTGTTTTTGAGAAGGTTTGTTGCATATATTTTGTTTTCTCGTGAAAGGGCACTACAGGCTGCTAAGCAACAGAGTAGCTGTGTTTACATACACACATATAGAGAGAGAGAGAAAGAGGCACGTATGCATACATATGCAGGCACACAGACTATTTATTCAAGGACAAGAGTCCTCCTCATCAGGTTGGCTTTCAAGTGAGAGTAATTCTATTAATTAGGACTGCCGTTACTGTCCCCCTTCAGCTTCCCCCACCTTACACCTCCTCTTTTTTCTCTGTTGCAGCTATTACTTTTTTTAATTAACGTGCCAAAATGTTCACTTCTGATTATAACAAGAAAAGAGAAAGACAAAAGGGAAAAAGCGGGGAGAGGAGCTCTGGCAAGAAAGACAATTTGTTTGGCTAACCCTTTTAGAAGAAGGCAGGCTTGTCAATGATTTCTTTACAGGATGGTGTCCCATAACCATGGGAGGGAGCAGAAATGTTTTTTAATGGGGCTTTTCTCTCATATAGGAATAATCATGCCTACAGAGAAGTCTTAGAGCAGCTGTTCTAAGCTGTTTGGAGACAGTTCTATCACACATCTTGTTGGTATTTCTTTTTTTCTCTGTTAATGTCTACTCCTTTTTCCTTTTAATGTAGGGCGTTACTAGGCCCTAAACTGGAAATAATCACTCCATCTGTATTTTTTAATACTATATTGATCACAATGTTACTTCACCACCCAAAATTTCTATGTCTGGATTTTATATGTCATTTACTACTTCTGAAGCAATCCCAGCACTTTAAATTTGACATCTGGATCCCCGCATTAATAGGTATAACGATTTAGGGTTCAGAATCGTCCTTCTGTTCTTCAGCTCTAAAGCAGTTCAAAAATAATTAATTGACCCAGTCTTTAGAATAGCTTTGGAGGGGAATGATAGATGTTCATTGTGTAGAATTGGAGGTAGAAAAGACAATATTGGGGCTGCAATATAAGCACAGATGATATACTGGCAAAAAAGGTTGATTGAAATTGTGCATGTTTGGGTACAAAATGTGGCTTTTCAACAACTACAATAATCACTACAAAATGCATCCTTTAGTGGTTGCTGTTTTATTTAAGTTCAAGCCTGAATGTTGAAATACGAGGGAGAGGAGTTCAGGAAAGAAAATAAGCTTTCAGGAAAAAAAGAAAAAAGAAAAATGGGTTTGCATTTTCAAATGCTATCATTCTTTATGGAAAATAGTAAACAAAATGTTTGCCAGAAAATAGGGAAAAAAAATAGTTTGCACATTTTAGTTTTAGTTCAATTCACCTCCTCACCTTCCTTTCTGTCCCTTCAAAAAATGTGTGAAAGAAAATAAAAACATCAGAAACTCATGTGATGAGCTCTGTGCTCTCTGGCTCTGAAAATTAAAGCCTCCACCTAGCATCTGCTCGCTTTTCAAGGCAAACTGTGGAGCTCAAGCCCACTACTCCAGAGGTCCTTGTTCCAAACAGGGTGTCTTTGTCAGGAGGGCAGTAACTACTGCACACACACAAACAGGCAGCTTTCTGAGCCACTCTGCAGAGAAATCCTTGATTCTCGTTCACATACATCAGGCAGCGCCTCTCATTTCAAATGGCATCAGCTTATTTGACTTTCAAATGAGAAAACTAAGTATCACGAACAGATGAAGAGATAATCAAAACATCTTTGTCCAGGTTTTTGGAAACTGATTTTGAAAACTTCAACTCCTGAGCAGTTCTGCCAGTTCTCACAATATTTTTATCATTAAAAAACAACAACAACAACATTTGCTAATCTGCTTCCTAAGATTCCTGCCTGTAGTGTCAAATGAATTGGTGCAGGTTGGCCTAAATAACAATTAAATGCAACTTAAGTTATATGCTTGTAGAAAAGGTTTTCATATGAAGAAACATTCAAAATCTGATCAGTTTGTAAGCTAAGTCTCAGAGCTTCATGCATTGGCTGATAGCATTCTTGAAGAAGGTACAGAAGGTACACTTGCACTGGTACAAAATCAAAAAGAGAAAACTCTTGAGAATGAAAAATTTTCTTGTATTGGCACTGCTGATTCCTTGCCAGTGCATTAACTTGTCAAGCTCCATCTTGAGCCTGTTCATATACCTTGCTCCCCATCTTTCTAGCTGGTCCATAACTTCACACTGTTGATGGTAGATAATCCTTTTCCTCATTTCTAGGCTAAATAAATTCAAGGCTGGCTGATGTATTCCTCATCCCAAAGTCTTTATATTAATGACTGGCTAATTGTTAATTTACTCTTTGTAATTATTCGTAACTATAAGTTGCTTTTTCTCCCTCTTTTTGCATATTTGGATTGTTATCTATGCATATTCACTCTTCAGTCTGTGTTTGTAAGCTGTGATTGATCAGCAAATTCATACAGTGTTGTTTCATATTCCTGATTGAATAAGATTGAAAATTTTTTGTGGAAATGAGCATTTAACTTCCTTTAATATTTGTACACATGCCTTGGGAACATTGCCTTTTTTGAATATTCATCAGTGTTTGAATGGTTGTTAGAACTGCACATAATAGGTAAATGAAAAATTATAAACAGTTTGTTCCTGTCCTTTGAGCAGGGGAATTTACTTTTTCCCATCACTTTTACTTTCTCACTCACTTGAGTGCAGCATGGTTAAATAGCATCAGTGTTACCTCCCAGACACGGCTACACTTCAGCAAGGCTATGCAGGAATTTCTGGATGAATTCAGTGTCTTGCAAGGCACCCCACAACTCCAGGAGATGCAGTTGTGTATGCATTAGTGTAGTTGTATTGAGATTAGCATGTTCTGAACAGATACTTTGGAACAGAATATCCCCAAGAAAATGCCATTTTGTAAGGATGAATGAATGATGTGAAAAGGAGATATTGTAGCAGAATTTCATAGGGGATTTCAGGAACTTTGCCAGGTGATTCCAGAACTTCAGCCCTTGTTTGTTTGTTTTTGGTTTAATTATCGGGAGTAAAAGGACATCTTTGCTTTGTATTTGAACAGCAACTCATCACCTGCCCTCCCTAACCTCAGCTAACAGCATTATCCCCCGAGGTCAAGTGAGAAAGGCCAGTGCTCTTGTTACTGTAGGTGACAGGTTCAAACCCTCATAATCATCCATGACAGCACTCATTATACTTCTTTTTTATAAGATTTTTTCAACTTCCACTTTCAGCTCCTTTATACAGCAGGTCTTCATTTTCTACTCATCACCACTTCCCTCCCTTTACCAGTAGTTTGTGCTTTTGTCTTTATTTCCTGCTTTAAGCTCTGTTCATTAGGTCGTTAATTGACATTCGTTGTCTAAATTTCAAATCCACAGTGTTAATCTGTGTTTTAAATAAAGTCAGAAACATGGTCCATTTGAGTGCAGGCACACACAGGTCTCTCCAGCCTGGGAGACACAGTAGGCAGAGTTTCCATCAGCTCAATATTTATTTTCAGGGCTATCAAATTAACAAGGATCCACCTTAATATAACTGCTGCAATGCAAAGACATCTTCTTTCTTGAGGATTGGGAGTTGCTGGCCTCTTATCTTAGAGGGGGTGTAAAGAAAAGGAAGGAATAGGGAATAAAAAAGGCACCCTTCTGCTCTTGCATAATTTGCATACTGACTTTCTTGTTCTTGATATGTGGCTTGAAGCATCATTTGGCAATGAAAAAGTCATGATGGCAACAAGATAAACTGGCTCTGGTGGTTCCTGACAACTTCATTACCATGCTTGTTCCTATGTATTGGACTGGAAAGTGTTTAGGACAACTGAGTAGCAACACCAAGAGATATACAATGTCATTCATACCATACAGCAGGCATCAAGCCATGCTCAAGCCTTGTTTTTATCATGCAGAAATGCCATCATGACTTCATTGTCCTGTCCCAAACCACCTGACTGTTGTAAATATCTCTGTTGTTGTTTGGTAAAGCAACAGATACCCACTGTCTTAGGATAGGGTGACATGGCTGTTCCTCTTGGGGTGTGTGTGATTCCAACTTTCTTGTGGGATGAGAAGCGTGACCATGTCTCCACCATTTTTTGATGGGATGATATTTGTTTCCTGTGCCACAACTTGTTTTTCTCAGGAGGTGGTTTGTTTCACTGTTGTTGTTTCTGCTACTGTTGTTTTAATCTTTCACAGGAGATTATATAAAACAGCCTCTCTGTGAACCAGAACACATCTCTGGGGAATATGATGACAGCATCCATATCTTAAAAACCATAAAATAGAGACACGATGTAGAGAGAAGTTGTTCCCAGTAATAAGTGCAGTACCACACCAAGGAGAGAGACCCTATTGTGATGCACTTGCGCAATTGTGCAACTGTGAAGAAACCCAAACATGAAGAAAAGTACATTTTAAACCCTATAAGTTGCCATGAATGTTCTTTTAGTAAAATTTCCTTCCCCTAATCACTTCTACAGCCTGAAGAAAGACCCTTAACCCTTATCATACTATAGCCATCTGCAGGTGCTCCCCAGCTGATAATCGTACACTTGATTTCTCTTGAAGCCTCCCCCACAACAGCAGCCCCCTTGCATTCTACAGGATTCAATCTTGGCATATACCAATCCAAGTGGACCCTGACCTGGATGTTTGAGTGCTGCTAAGGGGTTTTCTTCCTTCCTTACTTCACTCAGAGAATACTATCTGAACTGCATATAATAGATGAAAGACTTTTTTTTTGTGGTCTTACAGGAACTGAGGCAGGAAAAGATGCTTGCCAGAGCTCTGTGATTCTCACGCATTCAGAGAAGCATTCTCTGACTGCATGTTTACAAAGCGTGATGTAGCATGGAGAAGGATGCTCATTAGGAATACCTGTATTTGCACACGGAGAACTAAGCATCATCCTATTGCATCACTCATTCTGCAGTCTGGGGAATGGAGTGGGAGAGTTTTCTCTCACTGCCCCTCCACTAATCTGTTATGAGAGTTCAGGTCATTGAGCTGTAACTTGGGCCATGCTTCATGAGCCAAAATGGTACCGACATCCCTGCAGCAGAAGAATAAGAGGTGCAATAGAGAGTGTCTAAGCAAGATGATGGGGAATTCCTGTTTAGATCCAGTGCATTGAAATCACTGGACGTGGTGCAGGTCAGGCAGATTTTTCCCTTCATGCCAAATATTTCCCTGAATGACTCAGTTTCCCCACTTCGGTCAAAGGACAAATGGCTCAGGTACCTGTGCCCTCATATTGCTTTTATTAATGAACTCCAGGACCATTAAGTCAATAGATCCTGGAGAAATGTCACTATTACAACCATCCATGGCAAGGGAAAGCACATTCCCAAGCAGGGAGAGTGTGAAAGGCCCTAATGAACATTGAGCAGAGTACTTGCTCTGCACTCACTTTGTCACTGCTGGGCAGCTGTGCCCTGACAGAGCTCCTGTCCAACCAGGGACGTACATCCATTCATCATTAGTCCTAATGCAAGCCGAGGAGTTTTAAAGCCAGGGCTAAATCAGACCATCTTAATTTGCAGGCTTAATGCATTGCATATTATCCATATCCTTCCTATGGGATTTATCTTGATTAAGTGCTAATTTGTAACTGGTGGTATACCTAGTGAAGTGACTGATGAGAAGGGTACCTGGGCAGAGAGGCCATGTTTTGGCAGTGGTGTGGGATGGAGATGGGAAGTGCTGCTCCCACCACAGGCACACAGACAGACAGCACGTTCTGTACATGTCCCCATCAGCCTAACCTGCAAGCTGTCCAGAAGGGTTTAATTTTGGTTACTCTTCAGCTGTGGTGGAAGCCAGAGGTCTGCTGTGTGAGAGATGAGCAAATTTGTAAAGGTTTTCATCTGTACGTGAAGAGTCTGCCCTCAGGCTGTTGCACAGTCCTGTCTGTACAGGATAGTGTGGGTAGAAAACATGCAGCTGCTGCAGGTATCTGACTGTACGGCAACTATTTGCACATCTTCCCTTGCTCAGCTTCGGTTGTCTGTTGAACCCTTAGACATGATTGCAATCCCTATTTCACCTCAAAACAGCTGGGAAAGGCTTTTCTAAGGATCTGGGAAGCTGTATTTCAAGCTGCCCTCACTCTGCTGACCTTCAGTCTGGGATGCGAAACAAACCTGCCACCTCCATGAGGCACACTGAGTCTCAGATCAATCTGTATCAGCATGTAGATTTTAAAGCAGCGACCTTTAAGCGGAAATGGGTTCTTAACTTTTGCTATTGCAGCTCTGGCATTTCACTAGAGTAAAAGCCTTTATTTCAGCAGCTGCTTTGGTATCTGGGACCATATCTGGTTTTGTAGCCACCTCTCCCTCTCAGATTAAAAAAAAACCATGCTGAATACATGCATTAAACAGACCAGAAACCTGCACACCTACGTCAGGTCAAGCTATTCACAATCCCATTTTTAAAGTAAGATAAAATAAAACTTTACACAAATTTCCTTGGTAGGACAAGACACCCAAAAGTCTTGATTTCTTTCCTTTGCCATACAGAACTGCTCAGCGCTCACAGCATTTCTCCTTTTGGCTGTTTTTTGTAACACTGAAAGCAGTGGACAGTTTCTCAGCTGATGGGTACTGCTTCCTTTTACTTGGGTAACTAATGACAGCAGTTGAAGAGGACGGGGGGTGTTGAGTAGAGGGAAGTTAATTAATTTTGGGGTTTTTAATCTCTTTTCTTTTGTACCAAACCATAAAACAAAAATTCTTCGGGAGCCAGAACATGTACCTCCAGTAATCGAGAGGCAAGGATCTGACTAATAGATATTACGTTCCATTATATGGTCTTGAAGTCAATAAACATTAGGTTACCTTCATGCAGTGAAAAAAGACCAGATTTATTAAAAAATCTTATCTGGAGGGTTTGCATTTCAATAGGATGTGAATTTGCATATTTTAACAATAACCTCCCATCATTCTGTCTGATCTGTGCTCAGTTGGCCATACAGATCACTTTATCTTGAATAGATTATCACCGGTTTAATAAACCCTTCATAATATGCAGGTATAACAATGGTACTTCATTGGATAAAGGAGGTATTAAAGTTCTTTTTCTGGAAATAGGGGTGGCCCAGCTAGTGATTAACTTTATACCTCTGTACATCCCTGTGCTGAATACACGATTGAAGGAGAGTATTCCCATTATTCACATTCAAAACGGACCAGCTCTTCAGAGCTCCCGTTAACTCCTCATCACCCATGGCAGCTCTGCAGATGCAGGAGTCAACAAAGCCAAGACTGTCAGGGATGTTACCTGCAGCAGTGGCCACTGCCTCAGACATCAGGAAAGGTCATGCTTTTCCCAAGCTGAGTCTCTCTCTTTACACAGCTGTTGTCGGTGCCGGTCTGCTTCATAGAGGAGGCAGGTGGAAGTAGTGTCAACACGCTGCTCAAAAAAAGAGCCTTCCAGGCAGATAGTGTAGTTATTCAATTTTCTACAGAAACACAGAATTACTCTTCTTTGTGTCCCCTCCTTGTCTTTGACAGATGCTGTGCTTCCCCTTCCCAGACAGAAGCTCATTTTCCGCTGCTTGCCCTTCACAAGAGATGAGTTCATCCCACAGATCCAGTGCCCTATCTTGCTGTCCCAAAAATTTGGCTGGGAGCAGCACGGTCATTTTCATGCTCTGCAATTTTTTATTTTTACGTTTTTGTTTCTTCATTAATATTTGAACAAAGCCGATACTCATCTCCTCTTGTGAACCCAATACAGAGCAGATAACCGTGACTATTAACTGTCCGTGCACAAATTCCTACACAGCCCCCAGGCTACTATGGTATTAAGCCCAAGCTTGTAGGCCTTAATGAAAGGCAGCGGTAGCTCAAGACCAGTTCTTTGGTTATGCAGCCCTGGGATCTGGGCTCCCCCACATCCGACCATATGAGATCCAGGAATAAAGCTGGGGCTGACTGTGCATGCAAGCACGAGAAAGATAGAGGATGTCACAAATGTTCCCCAAGATACTCCTGTGAGCAACTAAGACTTTTCACACTCTCCCTCTTCTCTGCTTTCTCTTCCTCTGCTCAAGCTGTGTTCGTGCTTGCTTTTCCAAAGCTCTCATCATGAGCTTTTTGCTTCTCGAGAGCCGACATGCTGGTGTGCTGCCTGACAGTGGGAGCACAGCAAGGCTAGTGAATAATTGAAAGTTATTGACCTATAATAACCTGGCATTATTGACCATAAATGATTTAGTTAAAACACACACACGCACACGCACGCACCATCTCACATGGAGGAGCTGAATCTTGAATTCTCTTTGTCTAGTACTGGTTCAAGTGAGCTTGTCACAGGGGGAAGAGGGGCATTTTGGCCCAGCATGATATTACTGTTAATCGAAGTCACATTTCTGATGATGCTTTAGTAAGATTCCTGTGGGGAATGAGCACAGCACCTGGCTCAGGAAAATAATTGACCTGAGCCTTTTTTCAAAGCTCCACAACAAGCTGAACTTCAGTAAAGTTCACATTTTTTAATAGGGAGGAGGACAATTTTCATCAAGCAGCCTGACCCCACCATAAGTCAGACTAGAGACTAACAAGTATCAGTGCCAATAACCTGTTGTCCAGCACATTTAGAGAGAAAGAAAATCATCCAGTTTTGATGTCATTCATCTCACTCTCCTAATATTTGTTAGTTCTGCTGAGCCAGCTCTCCCCGCACAAAGTGCAAACAATGTTGGCTCCTTTGCAGACACAAAATACTGCTCTTCCTGCCAGAGAGCCTGCCCAGGGCTCAGCCTGAGACCCTCAGCCTCCAGCTGAATCTGCAAGGCCAAGCATTCCCATGTCCACATGGGACCTCACCAGCTTTCCATGTCTGAATGGAGCCCTGCAGAAATGCAGATGTCCATGCTGGTGAGCTTGGCTGGGTCAGATAAAGATGTCAGTGAGTAACTGTTTAATTGAGCCAGATTTCTGAATGAGATATGAGCCCAGCCTACACCACAACTGCCAAATGTCCTCCTAAGCTGGCTGTGCTTGATCAGGATCTGAATTTTGTAGCTGGTCTTTAGCTTGGAAAGTTTGTGCCCGACTTTTGACAGATGAAACTTTGCAGCTTGGACCTGTTCTTGATTATCTATCAGTGCTCAGCAAATAGCTGTGAAAGCCTCTCATTAGCTTTGTGGGTGCTGCTCTTTATACATTAAACAGCCAAGCTAGCTGTGCCTTTGTTCTCTGGGGTCAGAGGGATATAAGACACAAAAGAAAGGATCACTCTGATTTCATATAAGCCTAAGTTGGAGCTCTTGAGAGATGATACAAGAACAAAAATTTTAACTCACAGTGGTGCTGGTGCAGATGTACCTATGAATTGGTATGTACAGCACATGAAAGTGCCAATGGAGGAATTAACTGCCTTATTCCCTAAAGTTCACAGTAGACTTTCCCTACCAGCTCCAGGAGACAGAAGAAGCCACTGCAGTTATTCCCAGTGTCCAAAATTCCTATGGCCAGGCATTTGCTGGAGGCAAAGGTACAATGCAGCCTTTGTGTTATGGCAACTAACTTCATTGTAACTGCCTAACAAAGCAGGCTTCCTGGAGTAAATCCTTAATTCTCCATCTAGGAAATTGGGTCTGTTTGGTTTAGATATCTAAGTTCAGGCAGCCAAGAGCTCCCTCTGGAGGTCGCCAAGCAGTCAATTTCTCTGCATGGTCAAGGCTGGATATTTACTTCAGGAAGGCAATTTCATGAGTCGTCTGTGATTTAAGTGAAAGAAAAGTTATCTCATAAGCAAATAGGACTTTTCCCCATATTTTCTGCTCTCCTTATGGCATTTCAGCTAAACCCGTGTGTGTGTGTCTGTGTGTGTGCGAGTCCAGATGGAAAGAAGCAGTGCAGTTCTCTCTACAGTCATGATAGCTGCAGTAGAGCTTCCCTGACTAAGAAGGAGGGAGGTGGGAGAAGCACAGTGTCTGATCTGTATTTGCACCCCATCACTTACTGGCGCATACTCCTGAGACCAGCCTAAAATATCTGACTACAGCAGTACATGACACTGATGTCCAAGATGGCTTCCAGCTCTGTCCTTCCTTCCTCCCTGTATAATTGACTATTATACAGGCATTATCTGTGCCTTGATACTGTGGATTCATGGATCCTCTAACAAATATAAATTCCCCTTTGCACACACACCATTTAATCAAAACTTTGCTGGTTTAAGCAGTCTGTTTTATTAAATTACCAACCTATGAAGCCATTAACTCAATTAGAAGCAGCGGTTCTGTAGTCTTGAACAACCAAGGGGTAATATTGCGAAGGTATACGTTATGCAGAGTATGGCACGTTATAATAACACTGAGAGCTTATATAGCATTTTAGAACTTCACAATTTTGTAGGAATAATATCTAATTAATCCTCACAATGGGCCCTGAAGGTAAAGATTACTGTCTAAACCCCTTTTCCACAGAGGAAACTAAGTGGGGAAGAAGATGATAGATAATAGACTTGAAAAAGGAGTTGAAGGCTGAATCTTTTCACACTTTGCATTCACAGCAAGCAGGGTTCAGACTTTCCAAATTGTTCCTTTCCCTCTGAGAAAACATCAAGTGACCATTTACTCCCTTTCTGGTCGCCGTATCGTAGTGTGCAGTGGGCTGAGTTTATTTTAAATCACCTCTTCTTTGGGGTAGGTAGGGGGCCCCAGAAAGACACAGAAATTGTACCTGAGTAGGGTACACCCATTACATTGAATCACCTTTGATAACAGCCTGTTTTACTAGCAGGGACTGACATCTTGTTCTTGCAGACGCTTTCAGGAATCTAATGGACATGGCTTAAAAAGCCAGCACCAGCTCATTGCCTCATTGCCCATGGAAGTCTTAACCTAGGAAATTTTACATTATGTTATCAGGTTAGAAACACTCACCAGTTCTACTTTGTCACCTAATAACAAGGATGGTCATCTAACGTGACCTACAGTTCCCTCATTGAGTAACTACATTCTTTCATGCAGAGATTAAAAGAGTAAAGATTTTTAGACAGCAAACGTCACTTGTATGAAAGACTCAAGAGTTATGGTTAAAAAGATCTTGGTAACAAAGCAAATATTGGAAAACAATATTAAACACTAAAAACAGACCTCGATCTCAAATGATCATAACTGTTACGAGGAATTATCTTTCCTTGGTAAGTAGCCTAACTAAAGTGCTAGATCCATCACAGAAAAACAACAATGGGCTCCTGGTAGTAAAAGCAGATGCTAAGTTTAAGGATTAGTCTAAAGATATGCATATGTATATAAATTTTCTTTCTATTAAATTTAATCAAAGGTGGTTTTGGGGTTTTGGGACTGCTTTACATATTTTTATTCGTTTAGAAAAGTAAATAATGCAGAAGGAAAGGAAATGCAGAGAATCGGGAACTGGACTTGATTTGAATTTGAAAAAGAAAGTGACAGATTTAGAGTCAGTATCCTCTTTAAGCAAAGCACAGATAGGAGAGAAACAGCCTGAAACAGTAAAAAACAAATAATGCTTCTAATAATTAATACTGCCTTCTGTAAAGATATATCAATCATAAATTATCTCAAGCAATCATATATGGTATGGTAATATAAATAAGAGATTTTATTTCTGTGTATTCATTTTCCTTCAGCTCTGTTTTGAGCACTAAGAATTTTCTTTTATTCTCGTATTAAAATTTGTGTTAAAAAGTTGCAAGGGTCCAGAAGCTGAGGATTTAGGGAAAGCACCATATGTCAGGAGACTGATGTTAAAGCCTCAAAAGCTTTAACGGAGGCTAGATTTAAGGCTAGAATCATAGAATTAATCATAGAATGGCCTGGGTTGAAAAGGACCACAATGATCATCTAGTTTCAACCCCCCTGCTACATGCCTGACCAAGGTTACTTTAAGTACAGAGAGGTTTGCATCACACCCCAGTTCGAAGAATCAATGAGTAGTTTATTTTAAATAGATTATTTTTAAAAAAACAAAACAAAACACTGCTCTTTCTCTATGGTCATGGTTCTGACTTCTCTCATTTTGCACTTACACAATCTAGCACCTAATTCACACTGCAGGCACAGACAGTGCAGTCTGGCCTTAATTTTCAAATATACTCAACACCCACCCAGTGCATGAAAATCTTTTAATTATCTGTCTGGATAGTTGAGAACATCCTGTGTTTGAAACAGAAGGTTCCTAAGTAGCATGATTTCTTGCTTGGTTTCCCTCGCTGTGCTTTTTTTTATTCTATGTGTCACATCTTGAGAGTATTTCTTTGCTGTGATTTTGAAGGACGCTGCTAGAAAGCAGCAAGCCTAGCTCTCCTCTGCGTTGGTTCAAACATGTTAGAATTGTGTAGACTTGCTCCTTATCCACGCAGAAGAATCAGACCCTGGGAGTTCAGACACATACTGTAAAAAGGTTAATGGCTAATACTGCTGGAAAGTTTATGGCTGAACTTCTAGTGGCTCTGATCAACGCTGTCTTTAATCAAATGCCACAGCACAAGGAGAGGAGGGGGGAGGAAAGGCCAGTCGCCCGAGTTGTCTCTTCTCAGTGAGGTCTTTCCTGTTTGCCTCTTCCAACCTTACCCCAGCAGAATACACAATGCAAGAAAGTTGGGGGATTGAGCTTGCAGACAACTGAAAAGTCGATGGGAGTGAGGAAGGAGGGAGTAAATAACCTGGAGCTATCGGCTGGGATGCCAGAGGTGGCTTGCTGATTCCGGCCACTAACATATGTGGACAGGTGAACCTTTACACCAAATCAATCATCATATTTATTCTAATTGTATCGTAATAGTCCCTCAGGAGCTCAGTTCAAATGAGCTTGACATTATTAAAATTTTAATGCCCAGTTTTCATAGCTGAATGAATATTTAAAGGGTATGTCCCAGGCTTAAGTTATGATGATGAAGAAATTAATGGAATGTCTTGTTTAATGCTTTGGTACATGTTGATGCAAAAGAAAAAAAAAAAAAAGAAGATGAAGTAGTTGTTCAGGGAGAAGAAGAAAGAAAGGCAATGTTTGAGCATAATTAGAGGAAGAAAGCATCAGTGATGCATTAGTATCAGACATCACTCTTGTTGGATAGCTCTCAACAAGAGGAAATATTTATCATTTGGGAGGGGGAAACAAGGGTGTGGTTGGAAACCAGAGCAGAAGCAGCGCTGCAAGTCTCCAACCACATCCCTGCCTGGTGGGATGAAATTACTAGCCTCTGCTGGCTGGAACAGGCACAGAAAATCACCTTTGTTGCCCAACCAGGATGTTTGTTTATTGCAAGTACCCAGATCAACTTTGAAGGGTGGCATAATTAATCAGCAATACTCATCAGTCTTGTAATTATGTTATAGATAATTGTCAAAACATAGGACCAGATGATACCAGTTATATGTAGGTGGGGGTGAGGGGCAGCTCCTCTCAAGTCAGAGATCCTGATTTTGCATTGGCTGAAATGTACACGGAGACTCAGAGGACTGAGAATCTAGAAAAAAGGTAGTTTTGTGTCAGGCAGAGGATTTTTTTTCCAAATGTTTCTAAGCTTTTCCTGGTTCAGGAAGTGTTTAGGGAACTAAGAATTTTTGCTTTCTCTTCTTTTTGATACCTGTACTAATACTTACAAGGTTTCTGTTTGCATTTATTCATTCATTCACTACTAGGAAAAAATAGAGGGCTAATTAGGTGGCTGGATGGGTTTAAAATCTCCTTCCAGAAAGCATTTCCTAGCTGTGAAAGAGTACTGAAGCAAAATTTAACTCTCTAAACCCCTTCACAGAAGATTTTCTTTAAAGGAGCACTGTCAAGATAAAGATATTCTTTTAGTGAGTCTTTCCTTGCTTGCTCTTGTTATTATTGTTTTTTCTTTTGCATGCTCCTTCAGGAACTGCAGCCCTGATCCAGCACACAGCTAAGAGATTTATCCGTAGGAAAGGTTTTCACACATCTAATGTGAGGTGTGGTTTAGACAAACTAGTAGAGAAGGTGGCATGACTACTGTTTTTGTTTGTGTTCTTTGTTTGTTTGTTTGGGGGGGTGGGGGGGGGATTGTTTTTTTTTATTTTCCTTATGTTGAACAGGGTTTATTTCAGGCTATCATAAAATAATGACTTTTGCAAATTGATAGAACTGAGTGCTGTACCACCTGAATCTTGATGGAGACATGCCTTACAAAGGAAGCTCTTGTGCTTCAGAAATGCCTCAGAGACCTACATGACACAGGTTTAGGTTTAGCCATCCTAGAGTGCAGGACTAAGGTAACAGACAGCTACCTGCTCTCCTATGGCAAGCTCTCCCATGTTCGAATTTAACCTTGGGACAGCGGAAATTAGTATCTCTGGAAGGGCATGAACACTCTTGAAAGTAGGATCTGTGCTGGAGGAAGATAGGTTCCCGGCTCAGATAGAGCCAGTCCAGTATGAAGGAAAACCCTGCTTGCAGCCTTAACCCAGTTATGCCCTCTTTCATTTCCTGGGGACACTGTGCTTGACTACAGGCCTTGAGGCTACCTGCACAACTACATCTGTGAGAGTGCCTTTATTTCATGAATCTGGCAATGGGTGAAAGCAGATAGTTAATTTGCACTGCTTACTCAGTTTGTTAAATGGCACTGCTGTGGAAAGAATTTCTCCATGGGCAGGAGGGCTGGCTGTGGTTCTTATCTTTGTGGCCAGGCATACAAAGCCACAAGCACAGAAGGCCTAATCTACTTGGATGGATGGTGGCCAAGCTCCTTTTGAACTCAAAGCACTGAAGTCAATGGGAGCTTGGCCTTGCCTAAAATCTGAAAAGGCAAGCCAAGCAACCATTACTGGCAAAGTCAGCATTTGGGTCTTGCTTCAGAAGAAGAGATAAAGCTTAGAGAATGAAGAGCACAGCAGGGAAGTGCCAACAGCCAGAGGTCATGAGCTTGGGATAAAGAAAAGAGGAGAACAGATGTTCATCTCTAAGTGAGAGGGCAAGGGTTATGTCCATAATGCCTTGAGAAGTACATCTGTCTCTCTGGCTTGACTGCCTGTTCCATGTGCCCCATATGTGGCAAACACCCTATCCTTTCCCCCATATCTATGCTTCTTCACCCAGGCAGCTCTTGAGCTTCCTCCTGGCTGTGCCTCTGCCTGACTGAGCACCAGCTGCAGGCAATGTTGGGAGTCTTTAGAACAGATCAACACCGAGAGCATCTGTGAGACAGTTCATAGAAAAGGTCTGAGAGCAAACTTTAAACTAGACTGTTTAGGCACAGACTGCAAACACCTGAGTTGAGCACACACAGCAAAACTGATCAAGGACCCCTGACATTCATTTAAGTTCTATGCCACCGTCTATATATTGTTATTTCTTAGCCTGCTGTCTGGTTTAAGGCTATCTTGGTCATATCTTTATGGGCTACTTTCATATAAGTGGATTAAGCTGCTGCTTTGCCATGAAAGAGCTGGGATCACAATATCTCGGCTAAAAGACAATGTGATTTCTCTACTAAATGCATGGAGAGCTAGCTAATAGAAAATGCCCCTGATAGAGAATATCATTTTAGATAAAAGTTCATTTGGGCACATTTTAAAATTGGATATAAATTATCTTGAAATAAACTCAAGTGAGAAATTAGAGAAGAGGTGACAGTACGGAAAGCTTATTCCCATTGGTATTTGGGAAGATGCGAGGAAAGGGCAGCAAAAGACTTAGTTTTGTATCAGAATTTGATGTGTTTATTAACAGATTTTCAATTCTGATTGCTTGTGGTAGCAGCAGGAAAGATTTTATGAAAAGAGCTCCTCTTCCAGACTTATACCTCAGTTGTCAGGATCGTCAGATAAAAAGGCCCCTACCTATTGCTTAGCATCACCTTGTACATGCTTGCGTATGCTCACTCCACATGGAATGACCTCATGGATATGAGGGATCTTAGAGTGCAGACACATTTCCCAAACCAAAAATGCCTTCAAGTTCCTGCAAGTCATTGTGCATGTGGCAATAAGTCAACATCATTCAGGCCCCTTTCTTTCCAGGACGGTCTAACTGTGTAGCTGCCTAGAGCTCTAAGGAGACCTACTGCTTGCCTCTTTCACATGCGGTTTTGCATATGAAACAGGGCTCAAAAACAAGCCTGCTGCCTCTCTTGCTTTGGATAATAAGGCTTTGTTGTTCCAAGCATCCTGTGTTTTGTTTCTCATACTGTCCTCAAGCCTGCAGAGCAGTGGGTGTCTGGACAAAGCATGGAGATCCATAAATCCCTGTAGACTTCCTCAATTCTTTCAAAACCAGAGACACTTACAGTGTCACCATGTGCTCAGCTTCCCCAGGAACAAACCAACACATCTGTGGAATTGGAAAGTCATCATTTTGTTATTAACAAGATTAGCTGTTTCTTCAAAATCAAGCCCAAACTGTTTTACAGTGAGGAAGTTTTGGATTCAAATCTATAGGCTCTGCATGTGAATGTGAACTTAAGCCCCCTCTAGGTTCATCTATATACACAAGACAAGTGGAAAGATGGATCGATAGTTAGATGGATGGTTTGTAATGTGTTTTATATGATATATAGAAAATACTCTGAGTGCAGGGATGGCCAGTAGCAATCATTCTCGGGGGTAGGCACCAGAGCACTGACTGATTTGTAAAGGTCAGACCCTTCAAGATATTTTTTTCATACCTCATACATGCCTATTTCAGGTCTTCTCATCTATTTATGTACACATCTATGACACAAATCTGGTCAGGCAGAGAAGAGCGTGGTGGGAAGGAATTGAAAGTCCACTAGCTATATAAGGTTTGGAATAGAGTCAGTAGAATCATAGAATCATAGACTCATAGAATGGTCTGGATTGAAAAGGATCATAATAATTTTCTAGTTTCAATCCCCTTGCCATGTTCAGGATCGCCAACCACCAGACCAGGCTGCCCAGAGCCACATCCAGCCTGGCCTTGAATGCCTCCAGGGATGGGGCATCCACAACCTCATTGGGCAACCTGTTCCACTGCGTCACCACCCTTTGTGTGAAAAACTTCCTCCTAATATCTAACCTAAACTTCCCCTGTCTCCCTTATCCTATCGCTATCCACCCTCGTAAACAGCCATTTCCCCCTCCTGTTTATACACTCCCTACAAGTACTGGAAGGCCACAATAAGGTCTCCCTGGAGTCTTCTCTTTTCCAAGCTAAATAAGACCAGTTCCCTCAACCTTTCCTCATGGGAGAGGTGCTCCAGCCCTCTGATCATCTTGGTGACCCTCCTCTAGACCCATTCCAAGAATTCCACATCTTTCTTATGCTGAGTGCCCCAGGCTTGGATACATTACTCCAGGGGCCTCACCAAATGGGGCTTCTGTATTCCAGATACAGTTCATTACTACAGTTCATTAAGCCACTGTGACTTTTTTGCCAAACTTTTTTAAGGTTTACCCTCCCTACTCTGCCATTAATCCAACATTGTGTCAGTTTGTGCTGCCCATGCAGAAGTATACAGAAGGTGTATTCACATGGCATTTGATGCAACCATAGCACTAACCTCTGTTCTCATGGGAGCAGGCATTTTCTTTATGCGTTATAGATGAAATACAGAAATACAGAAGGCTGGCTGTATAGTTGACCTATGCTGAAGCAGCTTTTCTGATTCTGTAACACTCGTGGAAATTTCCCTGATCAGAGGACCTGGGCCATTAGTTTATTTTTTTCTTCAGAGAGGAGATTGCTTTGGATTCAGTCTTATAGCAATTTAGTTTAGATCACTGTAATTCAATTATGTCACTCAGAATAAGGTACAGAGTGATTTACTTGAACTTTGCAATTACACACACACAATCCAATTGTAGGTGATTTTCTTGGCCTTTCCAACTTTGACACTAATATACTTTGCATTTCCTTAGGGCCTTCAATCACAGCAGATTTTGCTCAGTGCTCTAAAAGTTATGACCCACTCTTAAAATACATTCATCCCAATACATTTACTTGCAAAAGTAGCTGTGTAGACTTCAGTGGGATTACTGTTGTGTACATGGTACACAACTCAAAAAGTAAGAAGAAATGGTAAAATGAAATTCCTTTTGGTATTTTTGGTGGCATTTTTGAACAGAAAGATCTTTTCCACTGAAATGATAAGGAGTAGTCATATTTTCAGGAAATTTCAGGGCAGTAACTAACAAATTAATGCCTTCAGTTAACATCTGAGCTATATCATGGAATCACCAAGAAATGCATGACATCTTTAGCAATCAAGGTACTTTAGAATGGAATTGTCATCCATAAGACTAGCCAGTGTCTAATGAGTACACAGATACATTAATGCCCAATGAGCATTTGCTAAGAACTGATAGCTTTCATCAACATCACATCCTTTGCCATCAGATCAAAAGAGTGTTCCATCATTAATTTAGAGGACTAATGTCTGAACAGTACCCAGCACAACAGAATATGTTTGATCAGGAAGAGTTATTTATTCACCATTATGCCTACTCACATCATTCAGACATAAATTACAGAACTTTCGTTTAACACCAGCATTTAGATAGATTTTTTTCATCAACAACCTTCACGATACATCGGGGTGTTTTTTCCTTCATTTTACAGAAGAGAAAGCTGAGAAAGACACAGAGATAATAGTATGAACAAATTCATCCAGAAGGCCAGTATACAGCTGGAAGCAGACCTTGTCAGATGTTGAACTCTCTACTTTCTAGACTGTACCAGCCTGATTCTTTGAGAACATGAGTAAACTTGGACAATGGATTACCTTTCTTTGCAGTTTTTGATACAAAGCCTAATCATACACCCAATCTGTTATACACTCAATCTGTTATCTGTTATTCAAATTTCTTAAGGCCTGTAAGAAGGGGGAGGAAACACTATTATTACGTAAATGATCAGTGTGGTTTTCTTCTATGGTTTCAAGCATCCTACAACCTCTGGAATAACTTTTTTGTCTGCTGAAGAGTCTTATTCCTTTAGCATAGCCAGCAGATCATCTCCAACACTGCTATCTTCTGCACAGGATATCATTTTCCTAATAATTAGTGGTATTTCTTAGTGGTATTCCAGTGATCTTCAGCAGCTCCTTCCTCAGTTTTCCTTTCTATCTCTGATCTCATTTGAATCTGTTCAAGACAATTCTCCACACTTAATATTTTCCTTCATTCTTATTGTTTTCAGTTCTGTTTGTCCATCGTCAAGCTTGATTGAGCCCTAGTCCTGACTAGAAACCCTGTGTATTTTAATGAATAATGAAGAAGTGAGACAAGAAAGGGAAGGATAGTAGGAACGGTGAGAGAAAGAAAGATGGAGACAGTGAGAAATCAGCTGTCTCTGTTTCCTACTCTTCTTTCCCAGAAGTGATCCTTCTACCTGCTCTAAATTAATATCAAAGCCAGGGGGAGCAGGAAAAGGTTGGTGGGGGAGAAAATGACAACCTTAGGGGAAAAAAATCACGATACAGAAAAGCGTCTGTCCCCTGTCTAATTCCTGCAGAGGCCTGTAGCTGATGGTGCTGAGAAAAATACAGTAGCAAGCTCTGACATTTCATTTCTGCAGAGAATTGAAAAAGGGCTTGCTGTAATTCATCGCTTCTTGTAACTCAAACCCTTTTTGACAGGAGTACCTGCGCTGTCTTTTAACAGTGGCACCATGGTGGCTGTAATTGGACATGAAAAATGATGTCGTGTTTCCACTTGCAGGGAGGATTGGGGTGGGCGTAGGTGGGGCAAATGGCAAGTTGATATGGGAAGATGAATTTGGCATTATTTGAATGAGTTGGTTTTAGGCAAAGGGAAGGAAAAGACAAAATGAAGGTTATGAAGTGTAACAAGTAGAATAATTTTGTCCAAGGTGTGCAAAAACAACAGTAAGGATGGTTTTTGGCAGAGATGAAGGTGCAAAGAATGAAAGGAAAGTGAGCAGTATAGTGCAGCTGAAGTTTTAACTCCCCAGTCAAGCCAATCACTTATGGCTTTTGTGGACGAAAGGCCCATAGCACCCTATTCTGCAATAGCATGGATTCACATTTTTGCTGTTACACAGCACCCACAGTTTCTGATAAAGGGAGTCTGAGACACAAAGGTTGCATGATGCCACATGAGTAATATAAATGTGAATAAAACTCTGGTTCTTCATTGCTATTTGCCAACTCTTTGAAAACTGGGTCTCTTGTGTGTAACCAGAAATTCAAATTACATTTTCTGGCTCTTTTTCCCTGTATGGACCTCAGCAGTGATGTTGAGTGAGATGCTTTCAAATCATTACTGTGGCCAAAGTGGCCTTTGCATCATGAATGGGGCATTCTGGGACCGTAAAGTTGGGAATCTTATAAACACTTAAAATAGATAGATGCTCATGTTTCACACAGAGCATGAACATTTTCTAAAAGGCCTACAAGGAAGGAGAAAGGCTAAAGATAAACTCATGCCAGATTAATAGATACTAAAATAGTATGTCCCTCAACAGGGATAATCTAGAATGAGAATTCATGATCATATTTCAAAGGAGACCGCAGAGAACATCTGTGGGCAGAGGAAAGGAGGACCACTGCAGCAAAGAGAAGTGTAACAATTCCTGGAGGATGACCTTCCAGATTTTGTCCAGTCCATCTGTCAATTAAATACTGGATTAACCTACCTAGTTCTTTTTCCCCGTAATGCCAAATCTCTCTTAAAGACTTTTTAGTGATATGAATCACTAAAAGTTCAAAGCCAATCTCTAGTTCCTATGATCCCTTGTGGCTGCCCATGACATTAATCAGATTTGCTGATTGGCACTGGTATTAGCACCTTTCTGTTTTCCTCAAATCTGATGTTTCTTCCTCTTCTTTGTCTGGTTGGTGTTCTTCTGATGAAAACTACACGTTCCTGCAGGAAGGCTTATGTGAAATATGTAATTGGCAGTATGACTGTAATGACTGTATTGGCAGCTACTGGCACACATATTTCATGAGACTGGAGGCATTTAAAGATGTAAAAGAGAAGTTTCATTGGTAGACAGTAATAGCTGTCTTGGATTTCCTGAGCTTTAGGGCACCGTGACATGTTTTTAAGGCTTCATGTGCTGACTCTCTCTAAAGCAATTTTACCAATTCTAGGTTCAAGTTCTCCTCACAATTTCAGGGAGGGGCATCCTCACCAAGGGGGTGTTGTCCACCTCTAGTGTACTGACCTGAGTTCTTCCCTCAAAAGGGAACTGAAAACAGTAATTTGAGGTTACTGACTTTTCTAGTTCAAAGCAGAAATGACATTATACAATCTCATTTACTCCAATATTTCCCTCCTGTTGTGAGCCCAGTTGAGTTCTGTAGGACTGTTCTTCCATCTGACACACTCCCATGATCCACCAAGACAAGACGTTAGAGATATACATAACATTATTCCTGAAAACACTTTTCAGAGGATTGTAGTTTGGAGTAAAAAAAATTGTTTCTTTGCACAATGACAGTTCACAGCTGAAGAATAAGCAGAGAGCTTGAACCTCTGAATGCTTTTCTAAGCATGTGCTTTCCAGATGGGGGAAAGTACATTTTATTTCTCCACTTAGTTTTTCCCTGTTCCCCATGCCATCTGCCTGCTCCCATGGTATCTGTGTAAGGAAAGAAAAAAGAAAAGAGGGAGAAGAAAGAAAGTTCCATCGATGGAGGGAGGAAACTTAATTATTTTCCTCTTAGTGTTTCTCCCTATAATGGGTATCTTTCATGTCAAGATGGTCTCATTTTGTATTATGGGCTCTACATAAGGGCATACAATACTTTCTCTTTGGTCTATAAAGAAATTGTCTGTTATAAAGTATATAAATCAGAGTGCACATTAAATGACACTAGCCCTTTATTTATCAGTTTACCTAAATATTGCTTTCTCTCATTTTGCTAAAAAACTTGATGTTCTCATCTGACTTTTGTGAACTGACCACATCCAGTTCTTCACAAGTAGGAAGAGTTGTTCCAAAGGCTGATCACTTGAATTCAGTGGGGATTTTTGTGGCTGTTAGCACACCTCCTACAAATTCCTACCTTGTGTGACCACTTTTCTTTCCAACTGTCTGGAATGCAAGTTCTCACTGTCTTCGAATGAGCAGCAGGGACCTCATGTTTAATAGATCTTTAAGTGCCTCCAACAGCTAGGTGCTCAAGTATGGTAACAAGAGAGCTATGGCAGGATGTCCATCCTGCTGATGACAAATACATTGCTTCTGGCTCTGCTAATATCTTGTGATAGTTGTGTGTGTGTGTGACAGACCTTTATAGTTGCAGAATCAGGAGCTGATGTGAGGTTTACCAAGTACTTTGTAGTTTCTAGCACTTAAACTGCCTGGATTTTCTAGATGATGCTGGCATATAGAAGAGTAGAATTTGCTCAGTAGTACCTGAAGCCACTGATCCATCTTTTTCCAAGTGTGATTCTAACTGTAGTCAGTTTATGGCTAAGTACATTTTCCTCTCGAGACAACAATGCAGAAGGATCTGCGAGGCTCTCCATCATCTTAACCTACTTGTCAGCCAGTTTGATGACTTTTTATTACCAAATATGTGTTCAGAGCAATTAGAATAAATCTAAATGATTATGAACTAGTTTCAAGAAAAAAAAAAAAAAAGAAAGAAAGAAAGAAAGAAAGAAAAGAAAAAAAAAAAAAAGAAAAAAGAAGGAAATGAGGGGGAAAAAAAATACCAAAGAAGAAAAAGGAAACAGATTTGTTGGCCAGCTACATTTAGCCACAAAGAACAGAGAGGCAAAATCACCTCTACTGCATTCCAAGGTAGTAAAAAGACTGGAAGAGAAACATAGAGACACTGGAATAATAAGATATTTTGTGTGTTACATAGTAGTACTGCCTAGATACAGACATCACAGCTAAAAAGATTGCAAGTCTTTTGTTGCAATGATAGCTGGTACAAAATTGGTGTTTCCAGTGTTTTCCAGAGAAAAGAGAATAATTCAGATCTATGCCTACTTCAGACAGAGAAAAATTAGGAAGAAAAATTGTCATCCCTGCATTTTCAGACCAAACCCAGACTCCCCCACAAAGCTCCATCAGGACCCTTCCTCTTACACCTCCCTACTCTGAGAGAGCACAGAGGTGGCTATAGTTAATGTATTTTACAGTCAAGACATAGTACACTTCTGAGCACCTCTGCCCTCTGCCTGGAAGCCAGGACAGCTTTACTGGGCCTACTGCAACTAACATGGGATCCCAGTGGGAGTTTCCATTCTGTTTAACCCCCATCTGCCTCTTTTTTTTTTTTTTCTATTTGTTTGTTTTCTTTTGTGGTATGAGAAGGCATCCAGTGACACTTAGCCAATTTTTGATCTGACTTTATTGGGAAGCAGTGGGTTGGCAGATTCCCATTGCCATGTTTCTATGGCGTGGAGGAAGAGTCAGGGAAGGGCTTTCAGATGGAAATCTTGGCTGTTTCTGATCCAGTCTGCATCCCCAGTTATTAATAGCAGAGGAATATCCTCATCTCTTGCATCAGACATTGAGATAGGCACTTAGAACAAGGATGCTTATGAACATCCACTTCCACTTCTCCTGAGACTGTGTAGCTCTGATGGACCTTTTTCAATGTGGTAAAAGATAATAGGAGAGGCAGTGATCGGAACCAAACCTGGCCAGTCACACTAACCGTATGCCTGCACCAGTACCTTCTGACCCCAGCACCATAAAGGAGGAAGGGGACTCGACCATCTGTGTCTGCGTTTACATGAGTCCTGTGAGCAAGCACGGCTGAAGGCAGCACTTTGCTGGCAGCTGGTGTGACCGACCATGTCGGTGTCCTGTCTGTCTGTGCTGTTTGTGTGTCTCTCGGAATATGCTCAGCCTTGCTACAGACTGCGCCAGCAGAGGGGAAAGAGGCAGCTGTGTCCCCCAGCCTGGGCTGAGATCTCAGCTCCCAGGCAACATGATAGGCCCCAGTGGCCAGGCAGGAGCTTTGTGGGTCAAAGTGGCTGAGAAGTCTGCTGTGCTCTGCACCTCCCTGAATGCTGGAGATAGTGCTGGTTGTCAGTGTTTTTCTTACAGGAACAGAGCAACAGGGATAAGTTAGAGAACAAAAATCTTGTTTTCAGCACAATGGCAAGATTTGTATATGTGCATATGTTCTGATGTAAGAAAGGAAAAACACATTTGAAAAAAGAGGGAGAGGGAGGTTTTGACTAATTTGCTGTGCCTGTCCTCAGAAGAAAGTCTCAATGGCCAGCACTTCTATGGCATGGGCAAACTAGATCCAAGTACCGTTCCCCCATATTGATGATAGTCATAGTCAAACCTCCTCCTAAGCCAATGGTTGAGGTGAAATTTACTTTTCAATTATCTTTTCACCATACCCATCACAAGAAACCTTTGCAATTAAAGTTTTACTGAACCTGTTGTTCTGACAAAGCACTTCTGTTCTGACACAGTAGCTTTTTCAGAAGAAACTATTAGAAATTTAAAACGTTACGTTTAAAATTTCATAACCCAAGTGAAATGAGTCAGACCTCTCTGCTGATGTGATTCAGCAGAGCCCCTGTCAGGTAAATGGGGTGGCACTGAATTACCTCAGACCAAGAAGCTGTCCAAGCAGCCTGTGCTCTGTGGTCACTTCTTTACTTACTAATTGCTTTTTTCCCTCCTCAGAGAGTGTATTCTTGTGCTTGCTATGATGCATGATTCTATATATGAATGCTCGATTCCATTGTTAAATATCTGTCTCTCTTCGTTTTCTCTTACAGATGAATAGACCGATCCAGGTGAAACCAGCGGACAGCGAAAGCCGAGGAGGTAGTTGACTGCATTGCTTTCAGCTACAGTGCTAAGTATAATTGTTGTCTCTGGCTTCTCTCAGGCAATGTGCTGATCAATTAGTAACGTAATCACTGCCAAAGAAATTCCCTCTGCAGCAAAGATTCTCTTTATTAAATCTCCTTTACTTCGTCTCGCTTTCCTCATATTCAATTATTATTTGATTTTAAAAGGCAGGCAGGTGCCAGAGATTGCCTGGGAAACAAATAACTGCCTTGTTAAGAAGTGAAGCATCAGGCACTGACTTAACAAAGTTTAACAGCAATGACGGCAACATAGGTTTTTCAGACCTGTGTTCTGCTGAGCTGCAGAGGTGTTTAATGTGGTTAGGATAAAGCAGACATTTTACGATTTATCTGACCATGTTGTTTCTCCTTGAACTGAAACAACTCTGGTCTTGGACAAGGTAAATTGTTAAGAGTTTCCTACACCTGCATCAGCTTATGTGGATAAACATGTTGTGGAAGCTGAAGACTTCTCTCAGAAAGAGGGAGTTATTCGGGATTTGTACAGGTGTAGCTGGAGTCAGGAGCTGGTCTTTCTCTTTTCCATCCTGCATGGTGGATTTGGAAGGCTTTGCTAAGTGACCATTCAATTGATCACTGGTGATAAGGTGTTTCCTCTGACAGGTTTTCTTTCTGACAGGTTTCTGTTTCTTTCTGTTTCTTTCTGACAAGTTTTCTCTCACAACTGATTTTGTGATACTACAGCATACTTGTTTGGTAGGGGTCCGTTTGTCAGATCAAATACAGGGCTCACTAAGAATGGGTAACATCATCAGCTATGCAGGACAAGTTTGCACTCTATTTTCTTGAATTTGCATATTTATGTATATATATATAAAAACATAAATATATAAGTATTATTTATATATATATATTTATATATATATATATATATATATATATATATATATATAATGGCATTCTTTCTTTATACCTATCTGAAAAAAAAAAAAAAAGCAACACAAACTAGAGGCTTTTGTCAATATATGCAGTCAAAGCAGTAGTGCTTAGGTATCATAGAAACATGGGAATAGATTTTGTCATGTAGTGATGATCTGGCCCTGAGTTGTATGAAAACTCTTTAATTTTCAACATGGACATAAACTTTTCTTCATTTATGTGACTACTATCTTTGTGTTGGCATTAGTGGAAATTCCCCAGCTCGAGCTACTTAAAAGGAGCAAAATGTCCTGCAGACAAAAGGCCCTGAAATTGTGTTCTTTTTCAGTTGAAAGCTTTGGATTCCAGAGGCTTTGATTGCATCAGTGTGAGGCTGAAACTCTCCAGTGACTCAAGTCATTGGAAGACTTTGTACACAGCTCGTAGTTAAAGGGCTGGTATTATGGAGTAGTGAAACCAGCAGGTTGGCAGAGGCTCTGTAAGGAAGAGTTGTGGTGCCGTGTAATTACAGAGCAGGGCAAGAGCTGAATACTGGAAAAGTGCCCGAAAGTCCAGGGATAAATATGGCACTTCTGGAGTCGCCATAAAGTAAATTCAGGGGAGTTTGGCTAGCAGTGTGTAGAAAGCATTCAACAGGCTCTGCAGTGGCAAGTTCTGCTATCAAGGGACACAGCACTTTTCTAATCTGCAACAAAGCATGTCACACAAGGCAGCATCTTCCAGTGGTTTTTAACAGAACAGGGTCAATGCCCCCTTTTCCTTCCCCTCTGAAGATCTGGCTCCATGTCTTAGTAAGGTGTGTGTAAATACCATGGGCAGTTGTCAGTGCAGATCTCCTAGGGGAAAAGGGAAAGGCTCAGCTGCCTGGGCAAATGAGGGGACATTATGCACATTCCAGTGGAGCTCGTGCCGACAGCGGGAGTGAAGGGAGAGCCTTTTGTCTATTTAATTAGACATACCAAAAAATAATAATTAGGCTGGCCAATTTGCTCAGTGCGCCTACGGGGTATGTAGCTCCCAATCACTTTTTTTTTTTTTTTTTTAATGCAAATCACTAATAGAGAACACATGCCTGGTTTTCTGGGGAAGGTTTTCAAACTCTTGCTAAGAGCAGCTGCTTTCAGGAGGAGTGGATTGAACCGCAAAGGGCTCGGGTGGCAGTTTGATTCCACATTATCTGTCACACCAGTAGTTCCCTCTCCATTGTATTTTACCTAATTATCTCCCCAGCATACACAAGCCTCATCTCTTTCTACCCACTCCGCTTCCGTATTTCTCCTGTCGGTGGTGATCATAATGTAGGGCCAAACGTGTGTGCTCATCATTGGTGTGAAAGACACGCTGTCCTAATTTCCCACTGTCAGGCTGCTTGTGGGCTGGTGATGTTTCAGAACGGCATGACTCAAGGGCAACTATGGGAGAAAAGAACAATTGGCACCCAAGGGAGGCATTGTATGAAAACTTACGTTCTCTGTGAGCCCACCGGTTAAAGGAGGCAAGGCAAACAGAATGCTAAAAAGGAGGCTGTGTATCTTAGGAGCACATCAAAAGACTTCATTAGGGCTGCAAGATAAAGGTCAACTTCAACAACAAAGTTGTTAAGTTGTAGCTTATTATACCCAACCCGTGAATCAGGATGGGACATGAGGAAAGGGGAAGGGCTTGGAAGATTAAACATCTCTTCTGTACCACACAGTCTGCTCAAAGCCCATGCTCTAAATACACCCCTGTCTTCTGACACATAGGGAATTTCGGTGCCAGGTCAAGGTATTAAAGAGAGGATGTGATGCTGTTTGAATCTGTAGTTCAGAAGGAGGCTGTAACTGGAAATGGTGAACAGTGTTCTTGAGGCAATGAGACTGTGTTTTACACAAGGACAAATACCCACATTTTGTTGAAGCCTGAGCCCTTGATTTTCCCAGTAAGATCTCCCAAAACCCAAAGCTGATAGGAGTCTGGAATTTACTCCAACAACAGCAAGAAAAGCAGAATCTGCTAGGCAATGTTTTCCCTTGTTCTACAGTCTGGAATTCATTGGTCTTTAATCCCTTCTGTGTCTTGATTCTCAGTTGAAACAAAAGTGGGTTTTTTTGGCATTTGGTGTATGTGAGTATGAATTTAGACTATCAGACCATCTAGATTTGGGGAAGAATGCAAAATATTGCTTGGCACAAATTTCACTCATCCCAGCAATATGGAACTGCTGACTGCCCCTTATTAGTTTTGCTGTTTTTATTATTTTGTCTGTTAATCCCCGTATTGGACTAGGAGCAAGACAAAGAATGCAATTCTTTTCAATAAAAACTGGCATTATTTACATTTGCCTAATCTCACAAGACTTGGAAATGAATGTATTTTCAATACATTTCTCTTGGGAAACAGTCTAAATTAATGGGAAAATTGTGCATCTTGCATTCCTGCCTATTTGTGTGTGCAAATGCTCAAGCTGCAGAATGTTACATGGGAGTATTTCTTCTATCAAATGTTTCATGAGTCTCCAAATATCTCATAGGAAGGTCAGAATCCTTTGGCATTTTATAAAGACCTCAGCAGTGATTGGATTGATAGAACGTGACAAAAAGGCAAAAATTCTGTATTTCTTTCAGAAAAATCAGAGTGTAATTAGCTACATTAAGGATATCTTAAAATCTTTGTCTGACATTTATGCTGCCCAAATTTTGCTTTGATTCCACAGAAGTTATTTTGCCATGTGTTATGTTGTCTGATACATTTTAGGCATGTAAACTAAAACTCCATGTTATATTCTGAGTAAGACAAATCCCAATTAAACAGACAGAATTTTCTATTACTTTCATCCTGTTGATGACTTTACTTTAGTTCTTTGTCTTCTATTTAGCTCTAAAATTAGTTTTGTAGATATCAATGCATTAAAGTTTTGCAAAATGAGGGAAAGATTTCAAGTCTGTTCTGTGGTTTGAGGCAAAAGTTTGGAGCCATTTCTTATTTTATTCACGGTATCTCTAGCCCTCACTAGACAACTCCTGCTGCAGCTGGCAGGGTTAGCCTGTGATAAACGCAGCCCTGAGGTCCCACTAGCTTGCTCTGGGAGTAACATTTTTTAAAAGGAAAGGACTCTCCTGCTACTCTAGTTACACTCTATTAGTGATGCTTAGATGCGCCATTGCCTCCACATTCCTCTCGAAGGACAGGGGAAGGTCCATAAAGGAAAGCATGCAAAGACACACAGAGTGTGCTACCCAGGCTCAGTGTTAACCTCTCTACCCAGAAACACTTCACAGTGGTTTCTGGTTCTCCTGTATTTTATGAAGAAATTACAGATGGTTCCTGGACTTAAGAAAATTGGGGAAAAAAAAAAAAAAAGCCTAAGTCTGAAGTTGAAGTTGTTTAGTTGAAAAGTAGCAGTGTCCTGCAGAGAGGGAGTAGAGGGATTTACAGGAGACCCTGCAGTTTGTCACATTGCAGAGATTTCTGCATGCAAGGCTTCACAAATCTACAAAAGCCTTTGTGTCTGTTTGTGCTTGCAAGAAAATTTGTTTGTGTATGTTTTGCAGAAGGCATGTGCAGTGTCTTTTTTGTCTGCTGTTTAGGGAACGTGATAGCAGCTGCTGGAAGATTTGGACTGTCATATTTCAACTGACTTGCATCATTTCTCAAGCTGTTATTCAGTATGCAGGCTCTGAAATTATCTGTTTGGTTATGGTTTATTCCAGCTTCAGAACAAAATGTCCAAGCACTCACAATATGCAGCAATACTGTGGTGCTTTGCTCATGCACCATGATCTGTTTCTTTTTATTCCCTTCCATCAGCTCAGCAATTACGATGGGGCCAGAACGACCTCTCTCCAGTTTATAAGGCCTATTGTCTTTGGGGACAAAAGTCTGGATCTATTTCTTATTTCATCGGTGGCATTTCTAACTCTCAGTAGCCCTCTGCTGCAGCTGGCAGGGCTTGTCTGTGATAAACGTAGCCCCAGATTCCACTCTCTATCTGCTATTTAGCTATTTTCCATTTAAATATTCAGAATTCTATGGTTCACGCTGTTGGCCAAAATGGCTCAGGAAGCTTCCTGTCCAGATTCTAGCCAGATGCATGCTGCAATCAAACATGACTGGTTGTCTTCAGGTTGGTTTGGCTTTACTCTGCTATAACAAAGCCATGTGGAATTATTTCATTCTTCTCTGGAAGTGCTTTGAAAAGGTCTATATGCCCACCAGGAAGGTGTGAAGAAGAGAGCTAAGGGTAAATAAGGAAGTGGCAATTTTGGCGGAGCTCAGCATCTGCTCTCATGTGCTTCTCAAGGTTAGGCTCTACCCATGTGCCAGAAGTCCGAGTCTGAAACTGTGCACACATCAGCCTTGTACCATCTCGTTCTTTTCTTTGAATCACATGTCTTGCCTAGAATGCCAGATTCCACGGAAGCCATTTTACTAGTTCTCTGGCTTTTATCTTTGCTGAGCTTCCTTAATTACTTCCCACCTCAAAAGCTGGAAAGCAGGATGACAAAATGTCTTGTTTCCAAATGGTGATCCATTTATCCCACTTTTACTTGGCCTGCCCGGATTTTTCTTCTCCTCAGTTTTTTTTTGGTTTTTCTTTGTTTTTTTTTAACAGTTCCAGAGCCATTCAGCAGGATCAGGCAGTCAGCACTAACAAACAAACTATAGAATCACAGAAACGCAAGGTTGGAAATGACCTACAAGATCATCCAGTCCAACCGTAACCTAGGGAAATAATGTTCTCTCTCTCACCATTAGTAAGAAATATCTAATGATCAAGTTGTGGGTGGCACAAGGAGGTACTTGTGAAGATCACACAGAATACATGTGTCACGCTTGGCTGTGACCAGTACACTTTTCAGGACAGAAATACTGGCTGGATAGTAGCAGCTCTGTCTTAACATTTTTTGAGGTCTCAACTCAAGACCTCTGGACAAGTAATTTGCCACACCCTTATCACATTCCACCTTTTTTTTTTCCTGCAGTGCCCACAGATTTAAAAACCGTATCTCTCCTTCTTTATCTTCCCTTGCAATTTGAAAGGAGATTTTCAACTCCATACTACATTGCACTTCTGAATCTCACAGTGTCGTATATATGCTCTTACTTAAATTTGCCCAAAATGTGATTGGTCAACTGTTTTTCACCTTTCTAACAGGAGAATTTTTTTTTTGCAGAAAACACAGCCCACACATAAATATAAGTATCTTCTCTCTATTAATTGCATGTTCAGGATTAAATAGCTCACTGGGTGAAGGAAAAAGAGAAGTAATGATTGTTTTTAAGTAATCTAATATTACGTTTAAAAAATCCATGGGGAAGGGAGGTGAGCTCAGGAGTCAGAAGGGAAAAGAACCTTGATATCATTCTGGGAGGCAGCCTTCTTGCCTTAGAGCTTGGAGAAGTATCAGAACCCACAGAAAGCACTAGCAAAGCACCATTGGCAGGGTGGGCACTGAGGAACAGCTGTTAGAGATACAGTCAATTTAGGAAGTCAGTTTGTCTCAGCCATATATGGTCATGGCTGGGGAAGAATTTGGACCTGGAGCCACAAGGACCATCTTACATTGCATAGGCTTGAGCATCTCTCTGGCCATTTCTGGACCATGTTTCCTGGTTTCCTTCCAATGAAAATATGGATTCCCTGAGTCCAGGGCAGAATCAAGAAACCCACCCATACCTGGGCTTCTTCTTTTTGCTCAGTCCAGTCCTATAGAGGCCACAGACTTCCAGAGGCAGAGCTGAACTTTAGTGCATGTGATGGATCCTTCTACAGCAATGCCACTAGGTTCATAGGAAATCTGTCTCTGGTTTTCATTCCAGAACAGAACATCTGCTACAAAACTTTAAAAAAAGTGGTGTTTTTCCTTAAATCTCAGGATAAGACTGATCTAGAAACAGGATTTTAGTACTCATGGAGGTCTTCTCTTTCTAGTTGTGTCTTGTCATAGGGCCATTCACAGACCATGAGAAATGAAAAATCTCCTTGTGTTGTAGAAATTCACGACTGCACCGCCATGCTGAGAGCTGATTCCCTGTTGTATTCACAGGGTCCTGTTTTCAAGCAGGCAGAAGGTACCATCAGTGCTGCATGTAAATGTATCAGTTAATTCAAAGTAGCCTTGGATGACCCTGTTTGTGCTCTCTTCTGTCTGGTAAAACTTAATTCTGGGGGAGAAAAAGGGCTCCAGCAGATCCTTATGTGTAGTGTTTTATATTCGATGACACTACTGAAGGCTGATGTGCTCCACTTCGTACTCACCTGCTGAAATTGTATAAGGGAAATCAAACTTTTGTTCACGTCTGCCCTTTCCATCGTGATTGAAATCGATGGAAGGGTGCCCATCAATAGAACTGGAAAAGTTCCACAGGACATTGTGTTCTAGCACATGTCCTCAGGACAACCTTTTAAAATAAAGCATTAAGGAAATAAAAAAGGGGGGAGGAGGGAAACAAAACTAACCATACTGCATATTTTTCATATAGCATCTGTAACCTAGTAGTTTACTGACAAGGAGAAGAGCCTAAAGCAGAGCCTATGGAGAGGCTGGGGAGCTCACTGCCTTGAGGTTCTGATATCAGTTCTTCTCTCTGCCATTGAGGTACCACACAACTTTTGATCAATTATGTAACTTTGACTCCTTTCTTCTCAATCTTTCTGCATTGCCTGCATAGGTTATGATATGCTTTTATTTCCTTATTTCTTGTGCCTAGTGCCTTTGGCATTCAAGAAAGATGGGCTGTCAGTGGCACAGGGTTAAGACAACAGTGAAAGCTTTTAGTTGTGCCGAAAATGATGTGTACAGGACCAAAAATCCAGTATGGTATATAACTGGATTCTGTGTAACAGAATAAAGATGGAAGAAGTGGAAAGAGAGTGGAGGAAATAAAAAATAGAATTCTGTAAAAAGTTTCTGCCTTTATAAATACAGCTCAACCTCCTAGGTGAACTCGGGGACGCATTACAGTCCTGCTATCTTTTTTTAATGTAAAGGTTGCTTGTCAATGGGTTTTTATACAGCATTACTAATACATTTATAGATACGCTCCACAATTAATTGCAAAGCATTTATGGCACTGAACAGTTAGAATGCATTATGATAATCACTCCTCATGCATTGACTTTATTGTAAAGGTTTTGCTGATCATTATAATTGGCTTGTTATTACACAGGGATATAATAACACCTCTCTGTATAGTAGTTCATAGCACATCAATAGCAAATGCATTCCCTTTACTAGAAGCAATGCACATTTTATTAGAATATAGCTGAATAAGTGCAATCCATGTAGACAAATGAAGTTTCTAATTAACTGTCTCACAAAAGAGTTGAAATAACAGCCATTTATTATGTATTTTTCTATTGACTAACTTGTAGTTATGGTTACATGGACATCTCTTTAAAAAATGGTAGGCATGTTTTGCTGTTCTTGCAGAGAAGCATCTGGGGGAAATGCAAAGTATAGGCTATCCTTCCACCTAGTGTTGAAGAAAATAAGGGTGACTAATGCTCACACCTCACAGATTTAATTTACTTGTTCAGATTTTCTAGGCTTTTTCCCTGTGACTTTGGCCTGATAATCACAGGGGATCCAAATTTCATCACATCAAATCCAAGCCTAGCTCCTAGAGGGGAGTTCGCCTCCTGAGTGATGTACGAGCTTCCACCACAGAGTCAACAATGAGTTAGGTGTGAGGTGTCTGGTGTTGTCCCTTCTCCCATTGGGTATTGTTTGCTGTTTTTTGTTTAGTTGGTTGGTTGCTTTTTTTTTTCCCCTTATATTTTACCAACTGATATTTTAATGAAAATGCATGAGCATCTTCCTCCCCATGCCAAAATCCCACTATTGCTTGTTCCTATAGAAAACTCCAGGAAGGAAAAGCCCTTAGAAGAGGCCTGATGTAAAATGTGAAGTAAAGAAGAATGACAAAGGGAAGAATTACTATTTAAAAAACAAAACAAAACAAAACTAGTAAAAAAGATATTAGTATAAAAGTAGCATATATCAGAAAACTCAGTGGTTGCAGATCACCTAGAATAGGGGTAAAAAGAATGATATTTTATAACTAATAACAACAACAAAATATTACAAGGTCTCCAGATTTTCTCTCCTGCTCATCATCATTACTCTGAGCTTGAATTTCAGTTCTTTCTGGCAACGTAGAGCTGAATGCATCTGCCACAGACATGTAATTCATATGTAGTTATTTCTCCATCTAACTCAAAATGTAGGCATTGTCAACCTGATCACTTTTAAAATCCTCGTCCTAGATAAATAAGTTTGTTTGTTCTAGATCTGGTAAGTTCAAACAACTAAAGTGCTGGCTAAATTATTACCAGGGTATAAACTGAGCCCAGCATCCAGCACGTAATGCTGTGTACCTGTTTGTTCATGACTGCCACTTGTTTACTGCATGCTTGCAAAGCCCTTTGACTCTTGTGTAATATAGGGTCTTTCTGGGAAATGGGTGTTACTGTGATGTGGACGTTAGGAAATGCCTGGACTACAGTCAATATCCTCAAGCCATATGCACAGTAAGTTTGCAGTAGAGCAATTTAAGCATAAAAATGTCTCAGCCTGTCTTGGTGCAGTCTGAACCCCCTCTATCTACTGAGTGTTTGACTAGATGAGTTTTGCTCCTTGCCTGCTCAGATCCCAGATGACACAGCTCTCAAGAAGCTTTGAGACTCAGGAGATATTGAAGATCAAGCAAACTTTTCTCCATGACATATACAGCTTTTTTCCAATTGCAGCATGTATGTGAAATCAATCTGGGAGGTGGAAAATCAGTATGTAAATAATTCAGCGTTTTGAGTAAACTAACATCTAGTGCTTTTACCTAGAAGTTGAGCTTCTTACTAGGATCCTTGGATTAAAGGCCAGAAGAAATTTTAAACCGGGATTTCATGCCACTCTACTTAAAATGTTGTTTCTGGCAGCATTCACTTCATCTGGGCTTAGTGCTTAAATATTGAGCATATAGTGGAAGCTAATTATCTTGGCTTCTGCTATGGGAAGTGGCGAGGAAGAGGTATCTCTAGAAGATGCTTCACCCCATCCTGAAACAGATGGGTAAAAAGTGCTCTGAAGTTTCCCCTCTTTCTCTCCACTGAATCTGGAGTGAATTTATGGCAACTAACATCTTTAGGTGTCCTGCTTTTAGGCATCTGAAGAGAGGTAGGATGGATCACAACTTTTACCTTTATGGCCTCAGTTTTCCATTTGTATCATAAGAATGGTAATACTTGAATTTTCTGAAACTCTTATTAAAGTGTATTAACAAAAGGTGCTATGTTGTTTTTTGTCCTAAAAAGGAAAGGGATCTCTGTCCATTAATGTGATTATTTCACAGTGTTGAGAGGAGAATAAGGCAGGTTGCATCCCAATCAGCTTGAGCAATAGAGATAATCTGATCAATTTTAATTCTTCCTTTAAAGCAATTTGCATTTTTATATTTGGGATTTTTACCACTCCCATCCTCATGGCAGGAAGTGAACTCAAAATACTAATAAAAAAGATTTCAAATTGAAAGCAGTGCCTAACATCTGTGTCTTTAAAATGTGAAAATGTGTTTTCATAATTAACAAAAATATTTTTATCTTTAAAACCAGCCTGTTTTGGAATCTGTGGTGGAAAATGAATATGACCCCTTGTAATATCATTTGTAGAGAGGTAATTTTCAAGGCAGCACTGCACTGAAACATTTTCCCCCAGGGAAGATAAACAGTTGGCTTCAATTAGTGAGGGACAGTTTCCTTTCTTTTCAATTTTAAGGGCAGTGTTGCAGCATGATCCTGCACAGAGGAAGCAAAAGCATAGAGCAGGCAATAGATTGTTGCTTGAAAGACTGAGGCTTCAATTCTTGCATTGCTTAGATTTCCTAGTAGACCTTAAAGAGATTACTTAGGATCAGGCTATTATTCTCACCTTTTTTCGAACTGTTGACTAATATTTACCTTTAACTGTTTGAATATATACATATATATGAAATTGGCCCAGCATCTTGCTGTAATTCCAGCTTTCACCTATAAAGTAGTGCTGGTGCTACAAGATTACAGGTATGAATGATTATTAGGTATCCAGGTTCTCTAATCATCAGTTCCACAGAAGTAGTTTGGTTAGATAAATAGAGATGTTCAGAAGTATCAAATGTGTTATGCTTCTCAAATCTCACGTAGTCAACGGGCCTTGGGTGTCTAAATATTCCCTTTGAAAATCCCCCCAAATAATGATGCTTAAATATTTCAAGCCAGCTTTATGGGACTGGTTCCTTTGCATTTTGTGGAATCAGGTCAGGCTTAGTCCTCTAGGAGATGCTGCCTACTCATACTGTGGGAACTGCAGTGGGACACATCCCAGCTGAAAGGGCAGAGCAGGTTTGTTTCATAACACAAGCTGAGATTTCCCAGTGATCAGTACTGTACTACAAGAGAGTTAAAAATA
Source organism: Phasianus colchicus (assembly GCF_987193195.1). Lineage (NCBI taxonomy): Eukaryota > Metazoa > Chordata > Aves > Galliformes > Phasianidae > Phasianus > Phasianus colchicus. Next base: position 85,363,866 of record NC_143476.1, on the reverse strand, counting down.
AGGGATAAGTAAGTCAAGTGTATTAGGATTGGAATTAATTGTGGGATGCTTTCTTGCAGCAGCCTAGTTGTAGGATTTCACTGATAGCAGAATACTTCTTACCCATGAACTGCAATATGAATGGTAATTAATTGCCCCAAATCTTTAATTTATCCATCTCTTGAGTCGTTGATGAATGGCCAGATGCACTGATTATAAACCACAAAATACTGACACTTCCAAGTAGCCATCCAATTAACATAAAATTATGTTGCCACAATATAAGTTATATTGGATGAATTGCTTTCTTGGATATTTTTATTCCAAGATGAGTATGACTATTATTATTATGAGTAGCTAATGAAGAAGAGGTGTGGGAGAATGGGCCAGAACCTCAGGCAAGCAGGAATGAAGATAGTGTGAGCTTAATGACTTTAGAGATTGGACTGAACCAAAGCAGTCTCTTCACACCCAACATCAGAAATCTAATTATTTACTATCTATCTTGCAGCAGTGCTTAGGAGACCAGTTATGAACTACGACACCAGGTGTGTTGTAGAGTGCAGAACAGACGGAGGATCTTAAGAGCTTAGCCTCTAAATACAGGAGCAGATACAGAGTAGGATGCAGACTTCTCATATAATGTTGTCCCAGATGTGAGAAAAAGTGCTGTGCTGCGTTGTACAGCTGGGAGTGAAACCAATACATCAGGCCAGATGCTGTGGAATTAGGCTCTTCCTGGGGAAAGGAAGCATTAAGGACAACCTTCAAGCAAAGCTCTTTCTGGGAATGTGTCCTATCGTAAAACACAAGTGACATCCTGAATAATACAAACAAAATTTTAAGTTACTAGCATGACCTCATTCCTGAGAAGGACTCTCCTGTGCACTCACAGTGCACTTACACATTTGGCACATTTGGTCACAGATGAGTGGAAAGGAAACTGAGGTTCAGCAGATGCTTGAGGGGCACACTACAGTGACAGGGAGCAGGTTCTGCCACTGTGCCACCCGCTGTCACAGAGGCAGGTCCGTGGGAGAAACAAGGATGCAGAAAGAAACTGGAATATAGCGGTCCCTGAATACCAACTGCCTCTTTAATGGTGAGCTCTTCAAAGAGACTGGAGCCACCTAAAACAAAACAGGGATCAAATACCAGAGAAGTTCAAATCCTGATGCAAGTATATTTCCAGTGCATGCAATGAGCTGAATTTATTCCTGTTTCTCCTTGATCTCAGTGTGTGATCCAGCACTCTTCCTTGCTATTACAGACAATGTGTTTTTATTAGAGTCTGTAGTGTTCCCTGATTGAAGTTTGGACTTTGGGTGGAAAGGCCAAAGCACGGTAGCAGTAGCTGTTCTTCTGGTGTTCCATGCTGGATTAAAGGAAAATTAATAGTTTTTAGATCTAGAAGGAATCATTAGATCTCATTTAACCTCTTGCATAAACGGAGTGTAAAATTTCACCCATATGTTCTGTGCTGAGACTTCTGCCTTGCATTTGACTGAAGAACAAAGAAATCTAACCAGAAAATGACACTTCTGAGGCTTCAGCACAACTCTGTTATCAAACAGGTTGCAATTGCAGAGATGAACTTTCTGAGAAGCTTTTAATCATTAGTAATGTAACATCTTTCTGATCAATTGCATGCAACAGACTAGAGAAGGCAGGGTATGTTTTCTAATAACAACATTCCGGATAGCAACTTGATGTGTGACATAAATGCACATGCCTCAGTGCACACAAAGACACCCGGGGCAATGTTTTCCTGGGGTGAAGTTTTCCAGATTCTTCTAAAGAGACCCTAGAAAAGGCACAGCAGGGAGATCCATAGTCTTGAAGCTGAACAGGTGAAAATCTTCATTGTGTCTATGGACACAATGGAGTTCATTCAGAGCACTGAAAGGGAGGCTTCCCAGAAAGTGGATATTCACATGCAAAGGAAGCAATTTGCATGTCTACTTCTGCATGATCCCAGATGAGCAGTGCTGTTATTTCCCCCACAGTACATTTCCATACCAACACAAATGGTTTTTTCTCCTCGAGTTTCTGGCTTCCTAGACTCGAAGTGTGCTAAGCAAGTGAGATATTTCCACTAAATAACTTCTACGAAAGTTACACTGTCCCTAGCTCAATAGAAGTATGTTACCTGCCTTAGCTAGTGCAAAAATGGGTCTTATTGCATGTCGGCAGACATTGTAGAGTAGCAGAATTTCCATGGGCAAATAATCAGGGGAAAAAAAACACCTCCATTTTACAGACATTAGTAACATGCTGACCTTTAACAAAATCGCAAGCCTTCACTCTCTCTTTAAAGCATTATATCAATCCTTAGGGGAAAAAAACTTGAAGCAAAGGATTGAAATCAGCAGTGGATCATAATGCTGGCTGTGCTATTCAATTGCCCTGCTGTATTTAGGAACCATTTAATTCTAGCTATTTTTTTTTTTGGTCTTGAATCTAAAAAAGGAGTGACCAGGCTGGCAGTGACATGTGATTAATAGATTGCACCTTTAGAAAAGAGTTAGCAGAAGGAGATTAGCATTGCAGCCTATTATTTATTAATTAAATGCAGACACCCTATTTATACCAATGCTGATGACATTAGTTCATGTCCGTGCTTTGGGACTGCATTATCCATCCATCTCCTTGCATAGTAATGATTGTTATTAAACCGGTGGTTGCTGCTGGGCTCCTTCTGTCTCTGCTTTCTCTCGTGAGTAGAAAAGGACAACCTCAAAACTGAAGTGCCTGCCTGAACTTTTCATTCAAATGCCTGCACTGTCACCAAGAGCCTGGGTTACTCTGGCCTTGTCTCTTGGCCTTTTTGGGACATCACTGTCTGTTCTGAGCAGAGGAGATCAGTATTTCCCTGTAGCTTATGGTTCAGGGAAGATGAAGTATGCACGGCAGTAAGCTGTGTGAGTCCTTTTCTGTTGTTTAGAGGAGACGGGATTGCATTAGTGAGCAGATATGTACCTGCAGCTGCTATTTAAATCAGCAGAATGGAAAAGAATGATCACCAGTGTCATCATTTAGCTGTGCCAGGATAGAATATTACACTTCATATGGCTCTTGTTTTGATAAGCTGATCCTCCCACCTGCAAAGTGTTCAAAGGAAAGTTCTGAGGCCAGTCTCGTGCTGAGGTTTCCATTACTCCTTGTATCTAGGCCCAGCTCCAACTTTCCTCTGTTTTCAAGATCCTGATGTTGCATGTGGGAGAACCAGCAAACAGACTGCAGGACTCTCATTCCACTTCTCTACCAGATGTGAGTCTTGGGACAAGCAGATTTCTGTAAGACTGTTTTGACCTGCACCACTGAAATAAAATCACTTCTAGAGAAAGAAATGCTGATCCAGAAGATAGTTCTGGGGTTTTGATTTGAGGAAGTAGTGCTGCACCAGCTCCAGCTGGACCACACATGAATACCTGGTGGCACTTGATCAAGCCTAATGTCATGACATGCCAGCAGAGTTTGTAGACCATGCAGGTTTTGCCCTCAGAGTAAAGATGGAAATCTGCACATTCATTGTCTGACTTCCTTGAATGACTAGTTTGAGTATGCACAACCCAAATGCATAAGTATATTGTAAGTACTTATACTTCAGAAGTTCTCTTGACTGATTGTAGTGCGTACTTAATGGTATCTTCTCCGTATTAGCAATTACTTTCTGTCAGCAGGACCTTCTTCAGCCAGGACAGGCATGCTGGTCCTGAACAGGGGTAAGGTTTTATCTTCACTCTGTGAAAACGTGTCTCTAGCAGTACAGTGATGAGTTCAGATACCACTGTGTATTCAAGAAATTATTTATCATTTGGACCAAAACCTACTCAGATTTCAGTGGCCTCTGAACCGAGGCCTCCATAGAAGATCTGATGAGATCTGTGCAAGTAACTGACCCTCAAACATTCTCCTTCCATCAGTTTGCTATTTTCTTATTCAGATTTTCTTCACTAATCATGTTCCCTCTCTGAAAGCCAAACACTGTAATAGCCAACAATTAAAAGTGAATATTGAAGAGTCAGCCATTATCTACACCACGATACAATCTGAACACATGCAAAAGACATTCAAAAGATGAATGAAGAGAGTGAATGAGCTGATTTATCCTGGACTGTTTCTGGTAGTGTGAAGTCTGCCTTTCACAGCCTGATGAAGTGCAGAGACAGTTAGTGGATTTGAATCCAGGAAGGGCACACATTTTGTTTCCGTTCCTGCAAATATATTTAGAGCTGAGATGTGAGCGCAGGAAAAATCCCAGCCAAAAATTCAACCACTGAAGACATAAAATGTAGTTTATTTTGTCAAGACAGTGTTAAAAACAATAGGTTGGGGATGGTAGAAACTTGCATCAGAATTTTTCAGAAGGGTTTCTCCCTGCTTGTATAGGCATTTGATTTTTTAAAAATTCTTTTTCTGCCCTCCAGTTCTTGTAGCGTTCTGCAGTTAGACACTGCTTTGTACAGCCTCAAATACTAAGCCAGTTGTGAACACATCAATTTCTGACTACAGACTGAACAGAATAGGGTGGAAAATTGGACCTGCTGGGTCTTTCTGTCCTCATCCCTGAAACAGCAATGTAAAGTTTCTCACTGTTATCCACAAAGAGAAGACAGGTAGAGGATGGCATAAAAATGCATTCTGCTCAGTTGGGTGATGTACATTATACTTTCCTTTCTGCAAATTTGTCAGGAACTCTCAAAACTTGTTTCATGCAAAATCAGCCTCTTTGCTTTGTTCAGGGTATGGATGAGAAAACTGAGGTCCAGTGAATCACTGTGGATTGAGAGTGAGACCTCATTACACAGCTTGGAGCAGAAGCTATGTAGTCATGTCCTCTCAATCCTATTCAATGTTCTACTTAAAACTGACCTTCTTACTTAATCATTTCTTCCTCCTTTCCCAACTGAGATTGATTTGAATCTTCTTTGGTCTCTTCTAAGTGTTATAGAGGGTGAATCACTGGGTACAGGGCTAAATCTGAGGGTAATTTGGAGAGGAGTCCACTCTGGGCACAGCCTCTTGGCACCCACCCACATGCACCTTTTCTGTGGACACGGAACATCTTGCTGCTGACATTGCAGGTAAATAGGAAATGATGGTGCTATCATACGGGAGAGGACTTAGTACCACTCCTGACCTCCCTGCATCCTCTGTGCTGTAGGAATCTGTCATCACTAGGCTGTCAGTTATATTATCTCCTGCGTGCAGCCGTGCAAACATGCAGTAAAACACGTACAAATGTCTGGTCACAAAAGGCTCAGCAACAGCTCTGTCCAAATAAAATCCCCTAAACAGTCAGAGAGTTGGGTTATTGTCCTTTTAAAGCTCCTTTAAAGATTTGATTTTTTTTCCTCTTTTTACATAAAGCTGTTCTACCTACACCATCCAAATGCCAGTTAATACCCCTGCAGCACAAACAAAATTGTGCTTCAGAGAAATTGTCTGGCTTCTCAAAGCCACGGCCTTGCCCTTTAAAATGAAGGGCATGCTTCAGAAAAGCTCCCCTTTTCTTCCAGACCTTTGCTTTCAATGCACGCGCAGCTCTTCCACCTTCACTGGTGAAGGTATCCTATCTTCTCAAGCCCAGCAAGGACGCTTGTCCCTGGGAGGTATTAACACAACATCTTCAAAATCCAGAAGTTGCTTTGGCATTAAGTTCTCATTGAAGCACCATCTTAAGTAGGCAGCAGGAGGAAATTTGCTATAAGTTATCCCATCTATTGGCTGGGACCTTCCTTTTTTCCAAAGGAAATCAGGCTTGTATAATCAAGCTATTTGTTAGTGGGAGCCTGGGCCCATCTATCAGTCAATCTGTCAAGGGCTCCTCCTTTGAGCTTTGAACCCACTGGGTAATTTAACCTATCGTTGATGGGGTGGAAGAGGTCCCAATGCTATTGTGTTCCTATAAATTTCATGAAAATAGGCAGCCAAGCAGAGCAGAGAGTTCTCATTAGTGCTCATAAGCCCATCTTTTATTAGACATCAATGAACTCATGGGGGTAGGGACATTGGAAGAGGGTTTACACATTTGGCTGCCCATGAAGCAACTTGTTTCAGTGTGTGCACTCTGATACCCTGTCAAGAGGCCTCCTGTAGTAACAGCTTCTTGGTTTTAACAGGATGTCAGACAGATCTCTTAGCTCCTTTCTGATGATTTCAACAGTGCTTCACACAGCAGAAAAGTCAGCCTGCTTGTTGTGCTTCCCTTCCTTCCCCAGCCAAAACCATTGGGGAGAGTTCCCAAACACTGCTTAACAGCAACCACAACATCAGAGGTGGCTGCTTTGCAGTGAAAACCAGCAGAGACTTGTGTAATGGCGTTGGTACCGCAGCATGAAAAGTATTGTCCAAACATAAGCGAGTTACTGTAAAATCAGTCACATCAGATTGTCTAGACAGACTGCAGGGTTAAGGAAGGTGGGTGAGCAAATCTTGTTTTTTGTTAAGATGATACAGCTTGTATCAGTTTTTCTCCCAGACTCTTTTGCATTAGTAGTGTTGTATTTTGTCTGTTCATCATGTGGAATAAACAAATCTGAGCTGTTACTCAAAGTATTTCTCTTCATCTCAAAGTGAAGGAAAGTGCAGTGCAGTTTGAAGCAGATTTCCAAAGCCCAAATGTGTGGCAGTATGTCTAGCTACAAGAAAGACAGTGTTTCAGCTTTAGATCTGGAATCCCTGTGCTTTTCAGGATGGAAGTTAAATCTCTGGGCTCTACTCAAGCATAATTCTGGACAGAGGTGTGCAGATGGAGATGTTCGCAGCATATGGTTTAATGTACTGAGGGCAACCTATGGGTGAAGCTTTCTATCAAAGATTTTTGATGTAATGCTCATACACTGTAGCTAGAAACCTCCAGGAATCAGTGGAATTTAAAAGCATATATGTATAAAACAAATTTTTATTTCAAGGAGAACAAGGAACAACAGCTGGAATACACCCTCCAGCTTGCACCAGTGATATTGCAACCTGTATTTCAAAGGGCTACTTGAAATCAAGGTCATGTCAGACTTACTGCTTTTTGTGTGTATCAGAAAATGCTGCCACCTTTAGTTCTTTTGGTCATGATTTTTCTTTAAAGTGCATACTTATTTGTTCTCATTTTAGCAATCTAGGTAGAAGAAAAGCCAGTTTAATTCTTACTTTCAAAGAAAATCACACTGATCCGAATATGTGGATTTGCACCTGATTAGGTAATATGTGGGCTGTGTGTGCACATCCATTGTTCGGGTTATGTGTCCTTTTACATTTTTAAAAGCCAATGGCAATTTTACAGAAAAAAAAAAAAAAAAAAAAAAAAGGCTTTATTTTCAATTTGACAAATTACTGTTTTTGTTATTTAGAATTCATTGCTGAATTCTTTTTATTGGAAATAGGAATGTCTTCTTCCTTCCATCCTTCTTTCCTTCTTTCCTTCCTTCCTTCTTTCCTTCTTTCCTTCCTCCCTCCCTCCCTTCCTTTCCTTCCTTCCTTCCTTCCTTCCTTCCTTCCTTCCTTCCTTCCTTCCTTCCTTCCTTCCTTCCTTCCTTCCTTCCTTCCTTCCTTCCTTCCTTCCTTCCTTCCTTCCTTCCTTCCTTCCTTCCTTCCTTCCTTCTTTTCTTATTTCTCTCTCTCTTTCTCTCTCTCTCTCTCTCTCTCTCTCTCTCTCTCTCTGTTTTTCCTTCTGCTATCTGCCTGCCTGCCTTCCTCTCTTAGGCAATATCATCATAATTTCTAAAAGCTTTAACAAGCAGGTGAAACAATAGAACAAGGTTTTCTTCTTTTTAAATGGTAGTGACTAAGCAGTATGTCCACAGAACTTCTTAAAAGTCAGTTTGATTTACTGTGAGGTACAATACAGCAGGCTTTGGCATACATTACCCTGACAGAGTTTGTGTGTATGGAGGACCAACAGGATGAAACTGCGAAAAAGCTGGTTGCCTCCAATTCTTGATGAATGAAAACAGAAAAGAAGGAGAGAAGAAAGACAAAGGAAGCAAGTGGTGGTAAGGTTCCTGCACAGTGTTCTTGCACACTGTGGACCATCCTCTTGGTAGCAGGATATCTACACATGATGGACCAGACAAGAGAAGGCAGCTTGCTAGTGGAAAGTGTTGCCAACATGGCCTTTTGCAGAAGCTGAGATTTATTTGCTGAAAACAAACCCCTTTATCTGACAATCTCTATGGGTGGTATGGCACTAATTAGCAAACATCAAACCAGGCAGCAGCTCTTTTTAAGTAAATAGAATATCTTGCCCTGAGATTAGGATCCAGAGAACCCCTCAGCTGCAAGCAGGAGATCTGAAAGAAGGGCAGGCATGAGCAAGATACCTGTTCCCAAAGTCACCAAGAGAGGAGAAATTTTATCTATTAATTTTATTGCTGCTTTTTCCAAAGCTGACTTTGTATTATATTACTCCATCTGTATACTTCTCCTGTTTGTATACACAGATTCTGTGTTTCAGATGTAGAAATATTGACTTATGAGGTCCCCAGTGGTGATGTGTGTCTTTTCCCAAATTTCTGGAGAAGAGGAAGAAGATCAGGTATAAGCATGTTTCAAAAATCAGGTACTGGAAGCTGGCCACTGCAACTGCTTTCTGCACCCTGAAAGGCAACTGCAAAGGCAGCTTAAAAAAAAAAAGGGGGGGAAGAAATTTACTTTTGTGTTTAGTTTAGTGAATGTGAATGAGGAATAGATGTGGAGAAGTTCCTAAAAGTCACTGTGGTTTATCACAGGACTGAAGTGAAAATCAAGTATGCAAGGCATAGCCAGAGGTCATCTTCCAGCTTTGAGTGATGGCACATGGGTGCCCAGTACAAGCTGAGACTGCCAAGTATGAAAGAGTATAAAAGCTCACCTCAGGTAATTCCCCTCACAGACACGCAATACCCACCCAATTTTTGGTCCAGCTAGCTTCACTGTCTTTACCTGAAACATCAAGCTGGGGATGACATGTCTCAAGTCTCTCTAGTGCTTTCTGGATCCATGTAAAGAAGCAACTCAGGAAGAGGAGAAAGCTTTGCAAAGTTACCTGCAATTACCTAAATCTTAGCATCATTCCCCTTAGCACAGTTTCATTTGAGGGAAAATGACCTCCAAGCAAAATCCCAGTCAAACAGGTCAAGATTATAACCTTTGCCACCTAGCAGCACAGCCAACACAATGGAAAATCACCTTTGCCCTCAGCAGATGTTAAAACAGTGATATTACTTGTCTCAGTCTTTGATATATTGTAAGGATAATGTCCACCAACCCCTGTGAGATGGTCTTTGCTTAAGAGGCAGAATTGTAAAGGCATCTGAAGCCCTATAGGAAATAATTAAATTTCTGTGCTGGCTAGTATGTGATGGTGTTCTCTGAAACAGTAGGGAAAAAAATGGCTGGGTTTTGCGGGGTTTGTAGAGCTTCTTTTCACATTTAATGCAAGTGTGAGATCCTGCGATTCTGTAAGCCCTTCCTTCCAGTTCCCGATAATACAGTGAATCTTTGAACATACCACTGAACTGGAGCATCACAGAGATACCCCAGTGACCAGTATCCTTCAGGCCATGCTTGGCTATCCTATTTTGGCAATGGATTGAGCACCACTAGAGTTTAGTGGGAACGCATCCTTCCCAAGCCTAATTGACCCACAGTCTCTGAAACCAAATTTCCTCAGGTCAGACTTTAACTCAGACTGTGTGTTAACTCAGTCTCTGTGAAATACCACTGACATGCCTTAAACTACTTCCCATAGTAAATATCTTTCAGTAGTGGCAGTGGTGCATTGTTGGGTCTGTTCAGACTCACTGTTAAGTTCTGGAACCAGTGTGTGTTTTGAGTTTGTGTTGGGTAACATTTCTTAGTCAGGGTACTTCATTTGCCTTCTGGAGATTTAAGGCAGGAGTTGAACAGAAGCAGAAATTTCTAGAGTGGTATATCCTAATAATGAACTTTGATTCTTTATTTTTGAATGTACAAAGCATACTTCCCTCCCTCCCTCCTCCAAAAGTGAACAATTTCTGTAACTCACTAAAAAAAAATGGTCTGTGGGCTGAGAATTTTTCCCACTTGCCAGAATCAGGCTTCAACACATTATATATATATATATATATATATATATATATATATATATATATATTTAATTTTGTTTATGACTGAGGATGGAAAAAAAAATAAAGATCTCACCCAGCACAGTTCATGTTAACACCACTGCTGCTATCAGAGAGTTCTGTGTCAAACCCAAATTTTTGCAAAATGTCTGGGTGCCCACATGTCTGTTGGAGAGGAAGAGATGCTCCTGGGCAACTTTGATCCCTTTATTGATAGAACGCAATAAATTCTCGTTACTGAAGTGGAACCATCAACTGTCAGTGAAGCTGTTAGTAAAGAGATTGCTAAGAGTTAATGTGTATGTGTTCGTGTGAGGATGTATCAAGGCAAATAATAATAACTACTTTTGTCAGGTGCTCTTTTCAGTCCTTTTCTTTACATCAGCTGTTCTGTAGGTTTTAATTTTCTTTTTCCTTCAGGCAATATTTAAGCATGAAGCACTGTTAGCTAAAAAAAAAAAAAAAAAAAGAAAAGAAAAGGAAAACAAATGCAAAAAAAAAAAATGTCTTGAAAATGACATTTGTTCCCAATGGGTTATGATGCTAGGAATTTACTTAGCTGTTCTGTATATCTTCAATTATTATGATTTCGTAGAATTAAACAGAGACTTTCACTCCAAGAAAAAATAGCAACAAAAATGATCCTCTGACTCAGCTCTTCATAGGAATTATCTTAATCCTTGTTTTCTGCAAGATGGAAGTAAGGACCTGAGAGTCACTGAGTCTGGATGATCTGGAGTAACACACTTAATCCTTTTTCCTTCCATTTTCCTTTGCTTTTTTCCCTTCTTCCTTCCTCATAGACACTAATTGCCACAGTGTGTACAAAGGGACATTGCAAGTTTGACTTTGGCTTCTGGCCATGCTCAGCCCTGAATCCAGCTTAATGTCTCTGAGGGAATATCATCAGGATTGTGTATTTCCATACTCTGCGTACTCCTCCCCCCAGAATTAATTTCTTTTTTGTAAACAAAACAGCTACAAGTGGACTGTTTTTCAAAAGTGGGAGTCCTGGTTTTGTTTCTCTTGCTCATGAGAAGTTTCATTCCCAATATGGAAGTCCTAAAGCATGCCTCCTGGGCAAAATACAGGCTGCCAGTCAACCTATGATGCTGGATAGAGGATTAGACCAGCCCCAAGGGAGGAATCTGATGAATGCTCTACAAGGGGAACCTCTCAGACTAACCTATCCCCAAAATAAATTTTATTCTATTATGTATGGGAGGTAATTGGGCTGAGAGACAGGCATTAGTCAATGAAACAGCTTTTTAAAAGAATCTTCATTGTGCAAGCCATTTAAAAATTGGCTGGACAATGAACTGCAAGAATATAGGAATTCATTTCACCCTGGCCAAGGAGAAGAGAGAGAGCATGTAGGACAGATGAACTAATGTCTTTTCTGTTGCTAATTGCTGTAATTCAGAGAAAGAAAATGGGATGAGACCACTGCAGCAGGAGAGCTGGGAGACCCCCAGACCAGAGGGGTTAACACTTGTCATTCTTAATCATACAGTTAGGATCTCGTGACATGAAGACTGCACAGGGTACAGATACAGACAGTTCAGGCGGCTCCATTTTCCCCACTGGCACCGTCTCTTTATGACTTATTGTGTTAATTAGCTCGTCTGCTCTGTTCCACAGCTGAGCAAAATGTATGGTGATCATCATCAGAGGAAGAGAGGGGAGACCGTGCCCAGCTCCAGAGACTCTGCTCTCCTGCACCAGAGTGGCTTTCAAGGAGGCTGCTTTCTGTTCATCCCCAGGGGAACAGAGTCTGTCTAGCTCAAAGACAGGATGGCCCTCCCTTTCTGATGGTCTCCTGAGTCTCTTTTTCGGGCTTTTTGGTCTCCACAGAAGTCTAGGGATCTGCAGCCCAGTCTGGGAGTTCATCTCTGCATCCACAAAGAAGTACTGTGATACTTCTAGTACACAAGTACTGTGGACCTGAAGGGTGAGGATTTTTTCCTTCTTTAGTTTTGACATCAAGAAAATTTCATCAAAATCGGTGCTCCCTCATTAAAATAAAAAATTCTACTGTTTTTTTTTTATTATTTTCTTTTTCTTTTCCTTAAAAAAGAAAGAAAGAAAGAAAGAAAGAAAGAAAGAAAGAAAGAAAGAAAGAAAGAAAGAAAGAAAGAAAGAAAGAAAGAAAGAAAGAAAGAAAGAAAACACCCAAACACATCTGAGACTCAACTAAACTGAATCCTATCCAAAGGAGAGAGTATGTGTCAGTCTAGTACAGGAATAAGTGAGGCTCATGGGAAGGAGTGTCCCGGCCAGAGGATTGAAGGTTGTTATACAAATTAATGTGGTAATTACAGTATCATCTGGAGAAAGCAACTGTGACTATGTCCCTGTTCTGCTAAGTACTGTATGCACTGTAATAAAAGAGAAGTCCTGGCATGGTTATAATCTCAGCAGACAATTCAGAAAAAAAAGGTCCATTATTACTGTGTCAAAGATGAGGAGCGAAGGCCCAGAGATATTTTAAAGGTGCAGTAGTCACCATCACCCCTGTTGTTGTTTGGTCATGCTATGTGCAAGAGTTAATTGAAACTCATGTATGAGGAAAGGGTCACCTACAAATGCTTTCAGTCAAAGCCAGAGAATTGTTGTAACTGCAAATTTCTTCCAAATTCTTTTTTTTTTTTCCTCATTTTTTGAAACTTTCAAATAAGCATTGAAAAGAAAAGAAAAAGGAAAATTGCCTTCTCTGTTCATCCTTTGTTGCAGAGATATGGAAGGGATTTGTTGTAATTTTAAAGAGGGAGTAAGGCTGGATAGGAAGAATGCTTTCTGGAAACAAACAAAAATTATAAGGGAAAAAAAAGGTATAAGAAAAGGCAAAAAAAAAGTTCCCATTTTTTTGGTTAATGGTTTGTGTGTGTTCATCTGCTCCAAACATGTCCCCCCAAAATGTCTTCCTAAAAGTAACCGTAAGAAGGGACACATAAAGAAGGTTTTATAGAATGGTCCTATTTAAGTTCTGCCTTAATAAAGCAGTATTTATAAGCTATCAAATGAGCAGCCATTCAAAAACTTTAAGGAGGAAGATAAAAAAAAAAAAAAAGTGTACACCTGTGGGGAAGAGGAGAACCAAAAGCAAGTACCACCTATGAAAAAATAACCCTAATGCAAGGGAAGAGAACGTTAGGCAGAGATTATTAAAAAATAATCCATTGTTCAGTAATGGCAAACATTTCACACCTCATGTGGCAGAAGCAATAAATCCCATTGATTCCTCCAAGGCAATTTACAATTAAACACTGATTTGCAAATAAATAAATAAATAAATAACGTCAGAATTCATTGTGGCACCTTACACCGCCAAATCAAAGCAATTGGAGTGGAATTGAGAATAATTACCAGATGTGTTGCTTTGTGCTCAAAACGGCATCCGTTATTTACAACTACCAATGATGTTTCTTATTTATTCCTCCTGCTGGTCTAGTGACTATTGCCATTCAGATATCTTTTATTTAATCATCAACATCCAAAAAAAGAAGTATCTTTTTTCCTTCTTTTTTTTTCTGTTGGCAGCAGCAGGGAGGGAGAAATTTTCTAAACCCCAACAATAGCAAATTGCTCTGGAGGAATGCATCCTGCTTTCAGCCTGGCCTGCAATGTAATTATGAGCATTGCCTTCAATTTATTGGCCTTTTACAGATGTGCAATCCAAATGGATGCTACTTTAACTCCTGGAGTAATGAATATTTGTTTTCTTCTTGCCTATTGAATGTCTTTACTATGCAGGATATTTTGGGATAGAAATTGACTGGCGGTCATAAGCATTAAGAGAGTTGGAAGCTCCCAAGGGAACCCAGTACAGTCATAAAGTTGCAGCACATGTAGCCATGCACACACACAAAGAAAAGTGTTTGCAGGTGAAGAGACTCCAGGGACACCATTTTTTTTTTCTTTATTCTGCTGTTTGTTTCAATCCCATTTGCAGGCATGGTGCTCTCCTCACTCATTCTAGGTAAAGACAAAGGGGAAAATGTTCCTTGAGGAATGAAGAAATGAAAAGGTAGATATTAGTAGAAGGGGAATATATGTAGGTTACCCTGGAAGTAATGCCTCGTTTTCCATGGAAACTGGAATGGATACAAAGACCACAATAACACTATTTGATAGAGTTACAAAACGCTATTTGTCAGTGTAGTCACCACCATTAGCTCTGCATTTTCACCAGGGATGAACAAGAGCCTGTATGTCATGTTTGTAAACCCCTGCACCAGCAGAGATGACCCACTGTCAGTGCCACTGCTGCTGAAATGCACCACCACCACCTCGCTGTGCTCACATCCACAGTTTGGTCTCCATAAATGTTCAGCAAGCACCAATGAATGCCAATAGGTGCTGCTTTTCCCTCACATAGAAATACAATGACACACCTTTGCTCCATAAGCACTTCCATGTCGGAGGCCATGCTGCCAGACTGCCCCTCCGCTGCCATCTGCTGCACAGCAACAAAATGTAGTGGAATATTGGTGAGAAGGCTCAAACTCTACTGCCAGACCACCAACATCTGCCTCTGATGCAGTGGGCCAAAAGAACAAAACTTATTTTTGGAGCAGCCATTGTACAGTATACCATGAATGGGCCATTTCCTGGGTGTCCCTATGTGCTTGCTCCAGGATTTCTGAATATGGATCTCTCTTCTGACACCTTTTAAGTCTTTATCTGAAGGAACTGATGTAGCTGTGCTGCATCATGCCAGCTGCAGGATGTCCTGTAAAACATGCATATTCTGTTGGCATTCCAGCATTTCTAGAGGAAAAAAGCTTTGGGGACATCCTTCATTCCTCCCATTTATTTGTTGCATATTAATTCTTCATGTATACTTCGCTATTTTAGACTATTCAGAATGGATCCTGAATGATATAGAGCTTGGCATACTTACTGGTCCTGTGTGCATTTAGATCAAAACATCCTAAATGGCAGTGCAGCTCAGAGGCAGTGAGGGAGCTTTTATCTTTGTTAATTCCCCCCCAAGGAGCTCACCAGGAAAAACAAGACCAAGAAGGTCAGACTCAGAAAGGGACAGTGGATGAACACATGGCACAAGGACATGCAAGGAAATCATTTTGTCCTTTATTTCAGGTGGAATAAACCCAACAAAACCCAAATCTGGCATGTTCTCCCCTGTTCACCTATCCTCAAAGTCAATCACTGCACTCCACTTCCCCAAGCCATTGCTGCCCACCAGCCAACTCCCCTCAATTTTATAGTTTTGCTTGATATCATATAGTGTGGAAAATCCCTTTGGCCACTTTGATTTGGCTGTCTTGGTTCTGTCCACTCCCAGCTCCTTGTGCACTCCCAGCAGCTTGCTGGCAGGACAGTGCAAGAAGCTAAACATCCTTGGCTCTTGCAGCACTGCTCAGCAACAACTAAAACAGTGATGTGCTATCAACACTGTTTTTCTCCTAAAGCCAAAACCAGAGACTATGAAGGAAATCATCTCCATCCCAGCTGATACTAGGAAACTAGTATAGGATTATAGGGAAATGTGACAGTACTGACTGTCACACACACACACAAAAAAAAACAGATTATTAAAACTGATAGTACTTCTGTTCCTTCCAAATTTGTGCCAGGAACAGTTGGAAGTGAAAGGTGTTTTGTAGATATTTGAGGATACAAGGCAACTAAGGAGGGCCACAGAGGGGCACACACTTGAGTAGCTCTGACTCATCCCTGTTGGTGTCCAAATGCTGCATGATGGGCTCTTCTAAGAGCTCAGAATGTGAAACATAAGATTTGTGCTCTTTGTTGCTCTATTGTTTGTGGAAAAGGTGATGGAAGGAGGGGGGTGATGTCGTGATGTCTAAAAAATGTATAGCAAGTTTCATTGTACAACCATATGCCATGCACATTTCTGAATGGCTCGAAATTTCCTTTCAGATGGGTACTCTCAGTGAAGACAGACATCTCTGCTCCCTTTTCTATGCCTTTAATCTTCCGTTTTGCTCATTCTACTCTTTAATCATCAGACATCTCATGACAGTAATTGTGGATGTCCCTAGATAGCTCAGTAATAAATGTATCCTGAACAAACATGCCTGTCAGACTCTATTTAGCCTACAGCATCAAGTTTATGACCTCATGAAAGAGAATCATTCTTAAGTTCTCTGAACAATCTCAAAGTTAATCTCTACTTGTTATGAACATTAACTATTTTAGCCTAATTTCTTCAAGAATTCAAGACAGGGCTCTGAAAATTACCCAGATGCCAAACTCTTTGGGTTTGAATTCAGCCTTGATACCCAGACAACACATTTGGATCCAGGTGTGTGAATCTAAATGTCTGGTCCATTGCATTCTGCCTCTTCAAATCCTGCTTTTGTGCAGAACAATAGCAGCAAAACAATACTGCAGAACATTGTTAATAAAAGTACACTTCTCCACATAAAGACTGCTGCAGTGGTGTGGAGGACAAGCTCTATTTCTCTATTCAGCTTTGAACATAGTACATTTGCTATGAGAATTTCTTGGAGTAAAGAAGTGAGAGAGGGGCTTCTTTCCTTCTTAATTATTTGTGCTTCTGGTCCAGTGACCCAAGTTATATTTAGCTCCCCATCAAAACCAAAACCTGAAAATTAAATGGACTGGAATGGAAAGGTGGTCTCTGTGTCACTCTCTGGATTCTGTTTCACAAGATGCAATCTTCCTCGATTTCCAAAACCAATTTTCTCCCATCATCTTATGAAAGTAGAGGTCGTCCTGTGAAATGTGATATCTCACCAGTTTTTATAAAGGAATGTGCCCTTCCCCAAGAAAGGAGGGTTCATTAAATCATGCAGCTGATCAGATTGCTGAAACCTTGATTGGCTGACAGCCAGAGGGAAGAAATCCATAGGGAAGAGGCACATGGAACCATCAAAATAGGCTAGGCCTGAACTAGGGTATTTTAATCACACTATTATAGAGAGGAGAGGGGAATCTCAAAGAAGGGTAGTACGGGAGCTTTATTGACTTTTAGGGTCAACAGAAGATGGGAAATAATCAGCCAGCCACATCTGAATTCCGCAGTTTAGCATTTATTCCCAGGCACCACTTTACTGCTAATCAGAGTTCAAAAATAATTTCTGACCCACCTTTGCCCTTGCAGCATGCCTTCTCTCCACAGTGTCCTTACAGAAGTTGGCAGACTGCTGTTTGTAGCCAGCATGAAAAGGCAACTACTTCTGGAGCAGACACAGCAACAGTGCAAAACATTTGCAGTAGAATGGGAAATGCAGTGAGTTCTGGTCTGTGGCCTGAGTCAAGGAAAAATGATGGTCTAGTAGATAAGACAAAAAAGCTGTGTGTCCTAGGCAGAACATGAAAAAGTATGCAAGCACAAGTGCAATTAGCGAGTTACAGTTTGTGTTCAAGCTAAACATCAGGCATTTTTAGAGCTGAAGCAAGTGCTGTCTTGAGTTATGGGATTCATTTGTTCCCCAGGATTCACACAGAATGAAAATGGATCACATTCAGGCAATTGCCTCTTTCCCTTCAAAAGGTGATCAAACTCTCCTGACAATCTTGCTTAAAAGGATCACGGGTCTTCAGGTTCTGCAAGTGTAGGTGGCACTTCAAGAAGGCAAGCACTTCATGGGAGACAGGGAAGCTGAATTTACTGATTGGAAGCACAAACCACCCCAGACACAACAGACTACTGGGAGGTTTATAACCTAAGATGCCTCGCTTGGGCTGACATGGCTTGCACTGCAGATCTTACATTAAGAAATGAATGGGTCAGTTTATACTTAAGTTGGTAAGTCAGTGCCATGTGTCTACCCCAAATCCTTGGTTTTGCATATTTGGCTAAGTCAGCACTTGTGTCAATATAACATCTGGGGAGGTGGGCGTACTTCTGGAAAACAGTCTTCCCACACTATGTGGTAAAAAATGAAGAGCCATAGCGGGTGACTGAAAGAACAGCTGGACCTGATTTGAAAGCAATGAGCCTGACTTCTACTTTGGATTTGCAAGGGGTAGATAACCTGGAGGTAGGAAAGCATAGGGGAGCATAAAATAGTGTCACAGTATTCATCGCAGCTGCCTAGGCTCTCAGAAGGGGTGTGCTGGGGACTTTCTATCCACTGAGAAAAGGGCAGTTGACAAAGCACCCTCGGTTTCTCAGCCTTGAGGGTTTCACATGGTTCAGATGAGCAACCTCACTTCACAGAATCACAGAATCATAGAACGGCCAGGGTTGGAAGAGACCTCAAGGATCATGAATCTCCAACCCCCCTGCCACAAGCAGGGCCACCAACTTCCCCATTTAATACTAGACCAGGCTGCCCAGGGCCCCATCCAATCTGGCCTTGAACACCTCTAGGGATGGAACATCCACAACCTCTGTGGGCAGCCTGTTCCATCACCTCACCACTCTCACAGTAAAGAACTTAACTTCTGGCTTTTGATCTGAGTCAAACCTTTTGATCTGAACAAATTCCCTACTGGCCAGACTGACCTGCATGCTTTTGCTTCCTACATTGTTAGCATTGTTAGAACCTGTCCCAAACTGAGTGGGTTTGCAGGTACCTTCCAGCTTACCCTGTAGGACTAAAGAGGGTGTAGTCCCCTTCACCTAACTGGCAAGTAGGTGTTTGGAGATGGAGAGGTGCTTTGAATCTCAGTCACATCAAAATTATCAGCACAGAAAGTCTTTCTTGGAGCATTTATATATGCTTCAATGATTCCTAGAGGATCTGCATACTTTTAATCAATCCTAAAATGTAGCAGCAAAGGTTTTCACTTGTGATGGCTCTATGTCAGAGAAACAGAAACCTGCACTGCCACAGGTATCTCCCCTGGCTGAAGTATTGCTCTGGTGCTGAGGACTCCAACCCGATACTAAATCTTGTGAGGAAGCTGTTGATGGTCTGAATTTTTGCCATTGCTAGAAGGCACTTTAATTCTTCGGGAAAAAATGGATGGACAGCATATCTGAAAATCAAACAATTCATACTGAGACTTAAAATTTGAGTAGCTAATGTGAAAACATATATAATTTAATCAATTAATAGGTGTAACCAAGCACTACATTGCTTTGTATTTTACCCTTTTTCACAGGTGGAAATTAAGGCGCAAACAGCATAGGGCCTGGCTAAGATGCCCATAATATCATCCTTAGTAGGAACAAAAAATAGATACTATCAAAATTGAGCTAGATTTTCTTCTTATGTTGCTGTGGACTGCCAAGCTCTGTCAAGAAAGGGGTGAAATACATCTTTTCCCACTGGAAACACTGAGTGAAGGGATACTGCCCGCTCATCCTTAATCCTTCCAGTACCTTAAGGGTACCTTTAGGAAAACTGGGGAAGGACTTTTTATAAGGGCATGTAGCAACAGGATGAGGGGAAATGGTTTTAAACTGCAAGATTTAGACCAGATATCATGAAAATATTCTTCATTGTGAGGGTGGTGATGCACTGGAACTGGTTGCCCAGCAAGGCTGTGGATGCCCCCTCCCTGAAGGCATTCAAGGTCAGGCTGGATGGTGCTGTGAGCAACCTGGCCTAGTGGGGGGTGACCCTGCCAACAGCAAGGGGTTGAAACTAGGTGGTCTTAGAGGTCCCCTTCCAACTCAAACCATTTTATGATTCTATGATTTTACAGCTGCTGGCAGGAACAGAGGTAATAGAACAAGGACTGGGGAGACCAAGAAGTTGGGTTAGGAGACAAAATAATCTGAATTTGCAGAGGGAAAGGTCCTTTTACGAGGGGGGTATCCTATGATATCCCAGATACTGCCTACTTGTTAGTAAAACCTAATTCTGTTAACTGGTCCAGTCCATCTAAGCAATGTAAGAGCTATAAATAAAGTGCATGAGTAGCTGGCCCTTCCTTCATGAGAATCACACACCTTTACCCCAAGATGATGCATTCAAAGCCACATGGCTTCTGTGCAGTTTTTCAACTCTTTGGAGAATATTGATATTGATTCCGGAAAACAAGAGTTAATCTGGAGAGACAGACAAACACACACAAATAAAATGTATTTGAGTTTAAAGAAAAAAGTTAGCATCATGCCATTGAACTATTGACAAGGCTGTCACAAATATCATCTTGTCTCAGTGTAAATAAACAAGCTTAGTGCTGTTATTTTAGAATAAAAGGCCAGAATAGGTTTTGTATTGACTTTCTAATACCCACTCAAGAGTTGGAAGAAGAAAATTAAAGATAATAAAGTAAAAGTGCAAACCATAAAAGAGGAGGCAGGCAGTGCATAGTAAACTGTGAATCCAAGCACTGGCTGTTGCAGGAAGCCAATTGTGTAACTCAGTAAAGGTCAGCAGCAAAGATAAGAAGTTGAGGTTGTCAGTGAATCCCCTTCTATATTTGGAAAGATGATGGCTGCAGGGTGATATAATCTTGGTCTGCAGTGATTCAAAATCTGGTGCTCATGTCCTACCCTTCCTGAGTGCACTTGAGCCAGGTAGTGTTTCTTAGTCCTGTCACATTCCATTGAAATTGGTCTTCTCCTGAGTAGCTTATCCAAACTTCTGGGCTTTGCATGTCTCTTCCTGAATACACACCTCAAGCAGTAATAGTAAGAAAACTGGTGATCACTGCTGAACTCTGATCAGTGACAGGAATATTTGTAACTGCCCACAGTAAGTTCAGGTTTCACCTCTGTTTCTGCATTTGACTTTCTTACAAAAAAAATAAAAAAATAAAATTTGATGTCTTAAAGCTATAGAAATTGCTTGGTAGCATTTCTGGTCTGGCCTCCCAGTGTCTTGGCCAAATGTAGCCCTTAATTTTGATAGTTTCCTAGACTACCCCATTGTCTTTATCAGCCTCTTCGAACTCCTTTCCTCAGGAACTTTTAAACTTTTGTGGACTTTCTCATTTCTGTTTGTCATTTTAAGTGAAAAAGAATGAAAGCATTAGAAATGTTGGCAAAGGACTGGAAAGGACATTGTGTTCCCCACGGAACAGTGGCCTTCTCACAAAGGACAATTAGTTTACCCTTAGTCACTCACTACATTGTGCAAAGTGTGAACTAGATGTTAGATCTGCAAACCCAGGATGCCTCCCTTTATGGATAGTAAATAATGTAATGACAGGGCTCACCAAATCCCATTTAGCAAGTATTGTGGTAAAGGAGCTTTAGTGCTTAGGAGTGAGCGCTAGCAAATGTATAATCTAGTTCAGAACCTCATGTAAAATAAAAATAATAACAATAGGTATGTGCTCTGGAGTAAGCAGCAGCAGGTGAGAGGGAAAATGCATCATGAACAGATGAAGGAAGTTTGTGAGGGTAGAGGTAAAACATGGACAAAGATGAAGAGCTAAAGGAAAGTTTTAAGCTGAGAGGGAGCTCACTGTAAAATTAAAGAGTTATTGTTGGATAAAAGACTGTACATGAGGGACTGACAGTCTGATGAAGGCTTTGGGCATGAGGTCTAAAGGCAGGACAGAGGGGAGAGCCAAAGAAGAGATTTGCTCTGACCTTTTACTAGCAGCAGATAGGGAAGACCTTAATGACTGCAGACTCTTCCTCCAAGGATACACACAAGTCATCTCTGCCTGAGTACCCCTTCATCTATGCAAGGGATGAACAAGGCATTCCCTGAATCTCACCAGTATGCATGAATTTCGGACAAGCCAAAACATCCTCTAGATATGAAGTGCTTCAGACCTCAGGTTCTGCCTTGTTCAGCTCCATGAGTTTTCAATGATGTAGCCTCATAAAATCCAGCACACCAAATTCATGCAATTAGGGGATGTAATGGTCCGTGAGTTGTTGGATACATGCAAAGTGTTCATGCAGTCATTTAATTTTAATCACTTTGGTTACTGTGTCCAAATAATGCTATTTAAATAACTTTCTTTGACAGTCCTTTGTGAATTCCTTTGAGACGGAGAGTCGAGGCAGGCAGAATGGAGTTATTAATTTTTTATTTTATGAGAGAAACTTTGGATTCAAAACTCCAAAATTTCAGTCTCACACAGAAAATGCAAGTCTTTAGGCAGAGAAGAGATGGATCTGCAGTTGTGTGGACAAACTGTGGGCATTCAGACTGGGAATATAAAACAATGGACTGGTAGAAATAACTATAGTAATTTCAACTTTTGCACTTTTTCCAACTTTTTGCACAAGCTGGAGGTTTCAGGGTCAGGATTAACCTTTGACATCTCTGTCTGTCCTCACACAGTGCGGATTTCAGGCAGTGATTCCTGCATCCATCCCACCATTTCTGGCCCAGCTAGAGATATCTAAGTGCACTGAAAAGTTTGAGAGCAATGCAGGGGTTGCTACACTTCTAGTCTCTGTGGTGCTCACTGGTTCAGATAGAACAAGATGATGATATTTTTTTTGTTTTTCTTTTCTTTTCTTTTTTTTTAACCAACTGACTTTATTTTCCTTAGCCTTAGTTTTAACCTTGCTAAAATGAGAGTAACAAATGAAGAGTCAGATAATCTTCTGATGCAAATTAACACCACTGAGGACAAAATCTCCTTTCTTACCTTCTTCTGAACAGCCTTTGCAGAGTGAATTTATCTGTCTTCCTTGGGGCTTCCAACTCCCCCTTAAATCTATGTATTTGATCTGAGGTTAGACTTCTTTAAAAATTCCTGCCTGTGTCCCTCTGTATTCTTCATAGTTGGGATGTAAAAGTCCTGAACGTGACATTGCTTGTGAAATGATGCAAGCCCACAATCTCTGCAGCATTGTTCTTATAAGCATGTATCATATCAATAAAAGATTATCCTAGTGCAAGAATGAAAAAATAAAAATTGAAGGAGAAAAGGATTGGGAATCATTCACAGCAGGTCATTTTGCTTGGGCTGCAATCAGCATGCGAGGCTTTATAAGACAGGTATTTGAGAGAGTATTGATCTCAGATCTTTTTCTTTTTAATTTCATTTTTTTATTTGTTTATACTTAATAAGCTTCTTGCTTCTTACTTGCTTGTTACACACAGCCTCTGGCTCGTGTTTTTATCAGTCCTTGTGAGTTGTGTAAAATTTCTGTATGTACCAAGACAACTTTGATTCCCATTTGGAAGGCCAGGACTCAGATCTTCTAAATACCTCTTTTGCCCTCTTTCCAGTTTGTTTTTGCCCCTCTTTGATCGAGTAAATCCTGGTGTTATTTAATTTCCTAACTGCATTGTCTTTTTGGTGCATGTAGGTGTGGGGGCAGCATTGCCATTTACCTTCTGGTGGCATCTCAGGGTTCTCTGTGTGTGTGGTTTGAGGTTCCAGAGTGATGCATTTACACTTAATAGCATGCAGATGCAGATCTTGACCTGCAGGTTTTGACACACCACATACAGAGGTAAGAGAGAAAACAAAGACACGGAGATGTAAAGTGACTCTTCCAAGGTCACATTATTGTCCATGTCAGAGCACGTTAAGATCCCAGCTCTCACAGTCTTTCTTTGGTGAGTTATCCCCCAGACCAGAAAAGCTCTCCAGGGTGATTTAAAAGGGTGTGATTTTAACCAAGCTCAAGGCCCAGTGGTTTAATGAATCTTCTCCCAACAACTGGCATGCACATAACTCATCTCATTCTTCAGGCTTTTGTGACTAATACAAGAGCTGTTCACCCTAACCTGCCTGCGTGATTCATCTATGTTCTGTGCAGCTCTTGTTACTCAAACTGTAAGTAGCAAGTGCAAGGGGTAAAAACAAAGTGGAAGTGTGGTATCTGACAGCAGATGGGATTTAATAATATCTAGAGGAAATGTTCAAACGTTCATCTCATCCTGAATTGTGCCAGTATTTAGAGTGGTTAGACTTTTAGGCCAAAAATAGCCAAAAATTCTGAAATGTGAACTTTTTTGCTGGGTTTTATCCAAGGTTTCTTTCCAAGATGATTTTTATACAATCATGCAGGGTCAGTCACTCGTGGGGCAGTATCCTACCAAGATAGGAGGAGTTCATTTACACTGTGAGCTAAACCTGTTTGTTTGAAATTTGATTCCTGTCCATGAGCTATGAGTGAGCTGGGAGCCAGGTGGCACAAAGGAAAGGCTTTTTAAAAGGCATTTAGAGCTGTACCTCCTTGTCTACCTGACTTCTGCTTTAGTACACGGCGCCTCATGTGATCTTTGAATGCATTCAGAGTTTCCCTGTCACCTTCTTCACTCAATCTAATAAATCTCCACTTTCTCTGTTTATTTAATCAACTTGATAGGATGATTAAAAGTTAAAATATATGACAAGGCTGTTCTGCTTTAATGTTTTGGTTTTTCATTTATAGGCTGCTTCAGAATGTGTTAGCTTAGTGGAAGGTAATAGCTTCTGCATGAAATTGAGTGCTTCCTTTTGTTAAGGAGATGCCAGTGAATGCTATTTCTTTTCTCATTGTTATTACTATTAACCAAAGAAGGTCAGTTTGGTTTTGAATCAGCTGTTTCTCTATAGAGAAGAGTCAAACTCTGATTAGACTTCACGCTAAGAAGAGGTGTGGGAAACTAGAGTATAAGTACGCAGTGACTTTTTATTATTATTATTAAGTGCAAAGCTGTCCTTTCCAAATAGCAGCACTGAGCTCCGCTTTGCTATCCTCCACCAGCTGCCCTTTCCAATAATGACTCCATGACTGGTAGTTATCAGGAGGAATTTTATTTAGGACTCATGTTTTGATAACATTTAAGGCTATTAAAAAGAAGAAAATCCCAAATGACAAGTGCTGCTAAGTAGGTGGTTAACCAATTGCAAAGCACAGATCTAAAGCAGCACAAATTTCAGAGAAACTGCACAACGTAAGCCCTTGGGAGACAGGCTTGGGTAGAATGAAATGGGGTTTGCAAATTCACTGAAATTAGGCAAAGCATTTGAGAGCCATCACCACTTAAAGAAATTGATGAGCCCTTGTCTGTATGTGCAAGGCCACAGCATTAATCATTCACACAGGCAAGAATGGACTGTAGTTTTCAAACACGATTTGCTGTGGGTTGTTGTGGAACATAGAAGATGCAGCTGCTATTGCAGAGTTAGGAAAAAGTACATGTATTTACTTCTCGAGCTCTCCATATACCCACTTACTGCAATAGAACCATCTCATCCCTGTACCTTTTTTTGGCTGACAACAGGCCTGAGTTGAGACTGAGGTTGAGACCTCAGTCAGTTCATCTAGCCTCTTCTAAGCCAGCCTGCATTCAGATTGTTCAGAGTATATCATGTCCAACTCCTTCTTGCCCATGCCTCAGTTTCCTGATCTATGGAAAATACAAGAGATACATATAGATTGGTCTTGTAGGGTTGTAACAAGAGAGAGGGACAAAGAAACATTTTGGAAAGATCAAAGTCCCACTGGATTTCATTTACTATTGGATTTGGGGGAAGTCCAGACTAGCTGCTATTTTTGTTGCTTTCAACTCAAGCTCCTTCCTCCCCCACCATTAAGGTCTGATTTTGCCACCTTTTATTGCCAGGACTAAGCACTACCCTTGGAAACAGCATCATTGATTGCCATGTCAAAAACTCACATTACAGAGGGTATTGGGAGTGAATAAATATTTCAAGCCCAAATTTGCAAAGGCTGCAGTAAACATAGCTCAGTGAGAGGTGTCTGTTCCCATTCTTCAACCCTAAGCTGCCCTAGAGTACAGGGCTGCACGTTCAGGACCAGCGTCCTTCAGAGAAGTCTTTCACCAGAGCTCTCTTGTCCTGCCCATCTCTAGTGGCTGCTGTCCAAAAAGAGCTTAAAAAGAGCCCAGTGTAACTTTCGTAGAAGAGATGTCACCTCAATGTCTTTGCCAGTGTTTCCATCTCCCTGTAACACAAGGCCTGTGTGTGAGCTGAGTGCATGATAGGGTTTAAGTATGCCGAGCCAGCTTGTGTCCTTGCTTGGTAGGTTCTGCAGAGAGAGTATTCCTCGCTGCCATGACCACCAAGAGGTGCACCATGCTGCCCACCGGGGTGAGGTCCACCCTCACACCAGGCTCTCCTGCTACCCAATGCTGCAAATCTACACCGAGTTAGCACTAAGATATCACCTGGCCCCAAAGTTTAGAAAACAAAACAAAGTGGCTTGCACGTAACCAAGTGGTTTGCATTGTGCTGCTCTTGTTCCAGCCTGAATTTCTCATGGATTCAGCTCCTCCTCAGCATGAATGAGCTCTGCAGGAGAAAGCAAAGATGTGAGAGAGCCCATCCTTGCCTCTCTTCTTCACCACACATCACTGCTATAGCCCATCAATCCTGGAGGTTGGCTATTACATTTGGAGCTCTATAGCCCTGCTTTGAGCTATAGAGCAAATCCTAATGCTGTTAAAAACTAGAAGAACGTCCTAGAGACATTCACCAATTCCCTTTATTCTTCACCAAATCATAAGAAACTCTCCCTCTTCCTTCCTCATTCAAGGGGAAAACGGTCTCCACAACTGCAGCAGTTGGCTGTTCATTCACAGACTAACTGCTCCAGCTCTCTGCCTTATTGCTATTTGGATTCATTTCCCCATCCCATCAGGCACTAATCCAGCAAAAGATGTCATCTGGTTAGCAGAATCATCTGGGAAAAGTTAGGAGACCCCTAACAGACTTCCTTTGCCCAATGCCAGCCCCCTGCTACTAATCCAAATTGTCCCTGAAGCGCTGGGTGAGTTATTTTAGTTTTCTTTCCTTTGTTTTCATTCTTTCTTTGTCTATAGCCTTGTGGGGTTTTTTTGTTTTGTTTTGTTTCTTTTTGTTTCTTTTTTTTTATTTTATTTTTTTCTTCCGGACCCAGCTGCATCTTTGCAAATTCCATCTCCAAAATGGAAGCTTGGCTGAGCTGGAAGCTATCAGTGCCGTTGGTTAGTGGCTGGCTGTGGCCACTTGCCAGGGAAGGGGGGTGACAAGTCCTGAGGCATCGAGGCAGCATGAAAAGTGACTACATCTAAATACTTCAGCACATGATTTCTTTCCCATTACTTTGATTCAAATCTCCTTTAATCCTCAGCTGCATTAATGCAGTTAGTAGGTTATGAGTGCCGCATGTGGATGCCACTGGATTTGATTCCTTCACACAATTGGTTGGTAAATAATTTAGTACCAGTTTGGCCTGGAATGGGACCTGAAAATAGCCAGGCTTATAGTTTATAGCTTTTGCTTTCTCTCTTGTTGGATTTTTCCTGCTTACCAGCACCCAAGAGTTGTTTGTGCAAGGACGACCTGGCAGGGACTGCCATTTCATATGTCACAGCAGCATCCTCTTCCTGATCATCAGAATCTCCATTTATTTCCTCTAAAAGAGGGGAGGAGGGGAGGCGTGGGTGAGACCTGATTACTGGAGCCACCAACAAAAATGTTCATGATAATGCAGACACTACAAACTTGCTCCAAATTCTTCCACCAAACTCAGTTCTTCGTTTACACCTCGTGCTTTCAAAATAACAGTGTATTAATTTGTTTGAGATTTCTGTACTTCTTTATCTCAGTGTAAGCCATACATAAGGAAGGTAGAAAATGGCAATAGCAAGGAAGGAATTTCTGAGTGTAGGAAAAATCTGGTTTGAGCAAAGAAATAAGAATTCCAGCAGAACGCCCAGGCTGGTCTGGGCTGGATCAAATGTCAGGTGCTGTGATGTTTCTTCGGGTTGAAGCATGAGAATGACAGTATCCCCAAGTAATATCCCATATCCCCTTTTGTTTCTTGTCATAAAGTGGTCTGTTCCTATTCTCCCCAGCTGCAGTCAGCTAGTGACCATGCAATATTTCCCACCTTCCTGCTCGGTACAGACCTCCTTCTCTGTGCAGAACTGAGTTTGTCTCACCAAAGACTTGCTGTAGAGAAGACTCTGAATCCCTACATCTCAGCATTACTTCTGGTTCATTTGTCCTCAGATAGGGGATGTTTTCCCTCTCCAGCCCCTATGAAATGCTTATTTTGTGAGACTCACCTGACTAATCTATGAAAGCATGGGGGACAAAAGCCATAGACAAAAGCAGCTATTGGATGTTCTAGAGAGAGGCTATGGCTCAAACAGGCTGCACATAGAAGCTAATGGGTAAAATATCTCAGTTTGGGGTATTTGGAGTCTCCCCAAACTTCATCAGTGCTTGGCAACTGCTCCTCTTACCCCCCACCCCATCATCACCACTCATGGCTTTCCAGCCATGAATAGGAATAGGGGTTGTCATAGGACCTTGCATAGGCATATGAAGTTAGCAGGGCTTTGTCTGTGAGGTGTCATTTATTAATACGAGGATTTCATTATAAGGCACAGCTGCAGGAAAACAAAAGCTGCTCATGCTGCCCAATTCTGCATCATTATGTCAGGGTTTTCCTTGCTTTTATCTGCTTTGTCCCTTGCTTTGTTCCTTCTGTTCCTGTTATTTCTTTCACCCAAGCAGTTCAAGGTGCTTTCCAGAAGTGTTGCAGGAGCAATCCCCATGCTCAGCAAGGTTCAACAACCACTGCATAGAAGGAAACACCAAGGTATGGGGAAATTAAAGTCAGGAAGCTCTCTCTCAGGTGCCTGAATGCAGCCACTTTCTTCAGCACCCAAAGATGGGGTGAACCCTGGCTGATCAGCAATGGCACCACAGACTGCTTGCTGTCCCGCTCTCTCCTGTGCTAGACATGGTTGCTTAGCAACTTTGAGATGAAGGCCAACTATTTTGATGTCTGAATGAAGATGCATGCATTTAATTTCAGGGACCCATGTTTGAAAATGCTGGCACAGGAGAGGAGATGAAGGTCACATGCAGAGATGGCAGTCTAGAATCAGGGACAGAACCAAGCCTGTCTCTGAGTGTCCATTCAAACCAAGAGCGATTGCTCGCTCCTTCTCTAGAGAGGTCTTGGGCTCCTGAAGTTAGAAATCACCCATTTTGTCCAGGCTGTTTCTGTGGGAAGGGAACAGTGCTTTGCAATAGAGTGTTTGGTTGCAGCCAAAGTTTCTGTCCCCACTGCGCCCAGAGATACCTCTGGTGATGTGGTGGCTTGTGGTGGTGGAATACTGAGCTGGGAATTAGGGTTCTCCTGGTTGACTCCCAGACCCCTCCTGAGGGTTTCTCTGTTACCTGCTCTGCAGAACGGGGACAGTGATGCTTCGGCCTCTGCGAGTCTTGTTGCGTCCCACAAACGCTCCACAAGATCTAAATAGCAGTGTTATTTCTAGCATGTTATCCTGATAGCGTGAGAGGCATAAACAAGATCCGCATTTGCTGATGGTGACTCACTGTGAGCCTTTGAGGGTTGTGTGGAAGGGCTTGCTCTGATGTTTTTGCTGCTCTGAGATAGATTATTGATTCTCTTTATCTGGTGTTCGTCTTACAAACCCAAGGTGATGAGCATCCTGTTAGTTTCAAGAGCACTGGTGCTATTTTTCTACTGCTTCAAGGGACACAGAATATGATCCAAGTACCCTCAAATGAGCAAGTAAAAAAACAACCGGTCAACCTGGCTCATATCAATTAAATTGCCAAGTCCAGGGGAAGGTTTAAAAGTAAGATTGGATAACAAAAGCAGCCCTTGTCCAGTGAGGGGGTTGGGAATTTTCCAATAAATTGTATTTTGCTTGACTTGGATGGCTTCCTTTGTTGTGAAGCTTATTAGGAAATACCAGATCACTGCAGAACATATTTCACTTTAAAATAATAATAATAACAATAATTCAGAGAGAAATTTCAGGAAATTGTCAAAATGTTGTATTTTGACATTCTTGCCAAGGGAAAAAGAAAAAAAAAAAAAAAAAAAAAGTATGTTCCTTCCAGTTACAAAAGCACTTGTTATTTTAGAAATGTAAGCTTATTCCCAGGCAATTAACTCAAGAAAATCTTTGGAATCTTACAGTTAGATATATATATAGCTATCAAGATATAAAAATAAGTATCTGGCTTTAACAGAATAGGGATTTCACTATTCTTTTCTATTTGTGACAGAGAAAGGTCTCTCCAGCAGCAGCTGCATCACCAACATCCCTTTCTTTGTAGTAAACCCTACCACCAAAGAACGCTATCGACAAAATTTACCACACCTCCTTACAAAAAGCCTGGCTCGGCTCTCCCTCTCACACCATCTCCGCCTGTCTTGAAAGCCATAAATATGACGAGGCCAGCTAAGTTAACTGCAAAATATCCACTTGCAAACAGGTGTAACAAAAGAGCGAGACTGAAATGAGCGCTCTGCAGAATAGAGAGAGGAGGTGGGGAGCGGAGTGGGAAGGGGGGAAAGGGAAAAAAAAAACCAACACATGATTGAAGGCCTTATAAATGTAAATGGCTTGGCAGAAAAGGTTTAGCAGCCCTGGGTAGAAGATTGCACTTGGTGTTACAAGGCCCTTATTTTCAGAATCGCAGCACTGGAGCCTTTTTGAAGCTGTCCCTGTGTTTGCTTCAGTGAATATCGGGTTGTCTTTTATATTTTTCTTCCTTTTTCTTCCTTTTTTTTTTTTTTTTAATCTCTGTACTTGAGTGTGCCAGGCTTAAATGAAACCTTAGAGAGGCAGAAAACATGAGCTGTTCTTCGGACCTTTGAAAGAGCTGTTATCACCACTTCTTTATGAACCTCCGCCTCCCTATCCACCTCCCTCACCGATCCCCGCTGCTTGTTTTCCTGCAGCAAATCCCACCCTCCCTTTTGGATGTTTTTTATTTACTATTTCCCTCTGCATTTATCTATATATTTTACACCCAGTAAGTCAATCAGTTTCAAATTATTGGTCCCTGAGACAGATGTTTGGTGAGTCATTTAGCTACGCGAAGTTCTTCAGACAGTTTGCTCTTGCACCTCCTGTTCATTTAAAGCATCTTTTGAGGCTGATTTTTCCTTTTCAAAATGTCTTTAACTGTCGAACCTTTGCTCCCACCGGGCAGTCTAATGATGTTGGACACAATATGTGTGAACATCTCTTTAGAGGCCATCTCCCCTAGGCTACATTCTTGCCTATAAAATCACTGTTTATTTAGTCCTTAGGCCTAGGAACCATCTGCAGTCCCCATGGCTCCTGTTGTTTTTAAAGTCCTATTAAGTTTCTGCACTTCTCCTCAGAGCATTATTTTATTTCTAAACAACCACAGACAACATCCTGTCAACGTGGCTTCTGCCAGGCAAATTAGAGATGACAGTTTCATTCTTCTGACTATGGTGAGCTCTCATTTGATGTTATTTAATGTGAAAAACAACTGTTATGTGGAGAGTGATTTAAAAACAATGATAATAATAATAGTAATAATAATAATAATAATAATAATAATAATTTTCAAATAGAAGATGGGGGTGGGTGGCAGACACTCAGTTAAGATGCTCAGACTTCTTCTGCCAGTCAGGAAAACATAAGGGATTGGAAGGCTCTATATAATGGTCATAAGAAAAGAGAATCAATGAGTGTTGACTTGATGTCATTTCCAATCTTTCTTTTCCTGACAGGAGCTGAAAACATTTTGGTTTGGTGTGGTAGGACTTATTTGTGCTTTCACGGCTCTCTCTCTTCCCCTGCCTCCCCTCCCCCAGTTCTGCTGAGTAAGCATGCAGAGCCAGGCGAAGTGGTTGGCCCTCGAGACTCTGGGCTCTGCACCTGGGGGCCATAAGCTTATGCTAAGAACACCAAAACTGACCTATAGTCTTGCCCAGCATCTCTAAAAGAGGATGTTCCCAGAAGCCAGAGGCAACCTCCACATTGAAAAGCATTTTGTGTAGTAATTCTTAGTGTCTTAGTTATGGTGCCTCACTTAAAAGGTTCCGGGTAAGAAATGAAATCATGATGCGAATGTTATAGCTGGGAGAGGGATATCTGAGCAGCTTCATCTGCTCCAGTCCCATGCTGTCCTTTACTCTGAAGGAAAGTGGAGGATGCTTGTGCCATCCCCCAAACCATGCCCAAGGTTTTCATGTGAGAGGACTATCTAGCCAAGGCTAGCACCAGCCAGTCTGTAGGTTATCAGCAAAACAACAGGGATAGCCAGACCATAGCACCAGCGAGCAAGCCCCCTTCTAGGACAATAACATGGCTGTGGCATTTTGACCTTCCCCAGCTGCTAGGACTGCCCGTAAGAACCATAAGCTGCTGGTTATGGTTTCATGCTGACTGCTGCCACTAAGAGTGTAATCAGGGAGAAAGTGAAAAATCAGTAAGAATAAGAGGAAGCTTGTGTGACCTCAGTGAACCAGTTAACCTCCTCTTGCATCGGACTTGCTGCCTGCAGATTGGCTGCGATAGTTGAGTATGAAGGCTGCATTCAGTTGCTTTCACAAAGCTCTTCAAGATGTGGAGGGGGATGGCTGTAATTAAATGGAAGTAGTTAGACTGGCTGATGTGTTTTGGGAGGATCTTTACTGCTGTAACGCTCTGGTTCCACAGTCAAGCACTCAGATGTCAAGAAAGAAGGTTGAGGTTGCCTCCATTAATCTTAACTCTGTCTTCTTCTGTGTGTGCATCATAATAAGGTTGTCAACAAAACCCTCACTTTGTGAAAGTATATGTAACTCCACTGAAGTTTAAAAAGTGTGAAATTATATTGCATTATATTAGCAAAGAAACAGCACGTTACACTACCAGGAAAAGAAGCTGACATCAATGGAGCTGTGATGATTGACACCAGACAAAGAACTGCATTTTCCAGCAATCACAGGTTGGCTTTCCAGATAGTGCAGTATCACTACAGGTGACTATTTCCTCAACTTTAGATGTAACATTGCCATATTTCCACAACCTGTTTGTCTCCCTGAATGCTCATACTGTTTTTGCTCTGTCAGAGTAGTCCATGCTATCCTTATCAAGTTAGACGGTTTATCTTCTCCCTATGGCTTGTATTCTAATAGTCCAGGCTCCTAGCATCTAGTCTGAATTTGCTTTTCAAACAGCAGGGTAGCCTTACTGGGGTACAATTCAGAGAGATATGGCAATTCCATTACTATGAAGCTCATTTAGCGGCACACTTGGGTGGTCTATATACTCCAGTAAATTTTCACTGTTTATGCTGTGGCTGTGAATAATCTCTTGAGTGCTATTCTGTTTCAAATAGGTTTTCATCCTATCCTCAGCACCAGCATAGTGGAGTGCCTTCCAGTCATGCATTAAGCAATATGAGCAGTTTCTTTTCAGTGCAGCCCCTTCTCTCATTTACTTCTCAGGGGGGCAAATTTAGGTACATGACCACTTTGGTTTTGTTGGTTTTGTTTTTGAAGCCTGTCTTGGTGTCTACACTTGAGGCCTGCATTAGAGGAGGGAAGCTGAGGAAATGTCCCTAGTTCTAGAACCAAAAGCTGCCTGAGGTCTGCAATAGCTGTTGTTTCAGCAAGATCTGCTTCTACAGAGCCCTTGAAAAATCACTGACTGTGCTGTGAGCATTTGGCTAAAGAGCACAATTACAGGGCTCTTCTCCACTGCTCCTTAAAGGAGCTGTGAAACTTCTGGCCTGAAGGGATGAGCTCAGAAGGTTGATAATTTCCACAGGAAGAGAGATGGCAGAGTGAAA
The DNA here is from genome assembly GCF_987193195.1 of Phasianus colchicus. Classification (NCBI taxonomy): domain Eukaryota; kingdom Metazoa; phylum Chordata; class Aves; order Galliformes; family Phasianidae; genus Phasianus; species Phasianus colchicus. Next base: position 85,330,447 of record NC_143476.1, on the reverse strand, counting down.
GGGATTTGCAGAACTAACTGTCTGTCTACACATCATGATCCTCCATTCTGAATGTGCAGAAGCCCTTTCCATATGCAGAGTGGGCTCAGTAGCATTCGTTTCAGTCCCTGAGGTGTACCCACATTCAGTCATTCTCTCTGCAACAGCCTCTTCAAGTGACCATGGCAAGTCTTTTAGGGTGGGATTCATCTTCTTTAATTTAGGTATCAAGGAAGATTATCTGACTGAGCTAGTGACCCGTGGCTCCTTTTATAGCCAACAGAGAGAAAAACGTAATTCCAGATGACAATTCATCTCCTAAAAAAAAAAAAAGGAAAAAAAAAAAAAAAAAAAAAAAAAAGAGCAGAGCAGTTGGCTTCTGGATGACCCTGTTTCTTCCACAGAGCTATGGGATCCCAGCTCTGACCTGGGGATGGAGGGCTGAATCTCAGCCACTGCCCTTCTCATGGGACCTGAAGAGCAGATCACACATGCTTTACATGGGGTTAAGGTTTTGGAAAGAAAGGGGTACATTCCCATCCTGGCAAGGAGCTGTGGAGGGGGCATATTTGTGCCCAAGAGAGATGAAGTATGTTTTTAGAGTAGGATCAGAGTGGTGGATGGGTAGCTGTGTGGATCTGTTCCAGTAGGGAAGCAAATAAAGGGTTTGTCCTCCAACAAGATTCTCTGGTCAGTGATGTCTTCGTACTTGACATCCAGTTTTTCCCTTTATATAGGGGAGAGGAGGGAGGAAAAGAAGGAAAGAAATGAGGGGATGAAAATTACTTTGAACCGTTACAATTGAACTGAGACAGTATTTGGATGTGACTGCAATTAAAGCAGAAGGTCTTTTAGATGTAGGAAAGAAATCTGGGCTCATAGAGTCCGTGGAGAATGCAGTATTCAGTAACCACCGAGGCAGGCATACATTATATATACATCTGTAACTACCGGGATAGGTGTGAAAATGTAATTAACTGGAAACCTACTGAGTTTAAATGGACTTTTAGTTGTTTCAGTTTTTTTCTTCTTCTTCTTTAGCCCTCCCTCCTCCCATTCTTAAGTTAAGTTTAGGCTTGTGGGTCCTCTAACTCCCACTGGCACAGTGTAATTTAGCAAAGGTTGTTCCAGCCGAATTTGAAATTAATAATTTCAAATAGGCAAATCAATGATATTTAAAAGCTCCCTCCTGTGTGTTTGTACAATCTGCACAGGTATAAAAGCTAATCACATCTTGCAGGGGAAGAACATTTGTTATCGGTTTTAAGTAGTGCTTGGTAGTTTGGAGGGATCAAACACCATGTTTCTTTCCAAAGTGTGTGTGCCTCTGTAATTTAATATTTCTCATTAACTTAGTGCTTGGGAAAGTTGTCAGTGCCGACAGGGAGGAACTGGCCAACCCCCTGAGAAATCATCCATTTTGCATCACTGTGAGACTTACAAATAGAAGGAAGGGGATGTAAGAGGGATCATGAAAGAACGGAATTGGACTGAGTTAAAAGTGAAGTTTCTGAGGGTAGATGGGGCAGTGAAGGGCTAGGTTTGGCTTGCCCAATAGCCATCCAGGAGGGTGCAAAACACATTCTTCTTTCATAATATCATAAAGAATCACAGAATCATAGAATGGTTTGGGTTAGAAAGAACCTAAAGGATCAAGAAGTTCCAACCCGCCCCACCACAGGCAGGGCTGCTAACCTTCACATTTAATACTAGACCAGGCTGCAGGGCCCCATCCAACCTGGCTTTGAACACTTCCAGGGATGGGGCATCCACAGTATCCCTGCAAATGCCGTACTAACTTGGATCCAGCAGCCTTTGTTATCCTTTTGTCCTGATCTTACCACTTTCAAATATCACATATCTCATGAAAAAGCGTAGGAAACATTGTGGACTCTATATTTTTCATAATACAGTTTCTTTCTAACGCTGTTAATTTATCTTTAGAATACACCTGGAACTATGATAATGCATATCCGCTATCCCCATTTGTTCTTTTTAATATAATTGTGGGTAGTATTACTATCTGAATATGCTAACTCCACTCTAAGTCCTTGTAGATTTCAGCTGTAATAATTTCTTGCAGCAAGAAGTTCCATAGGTCAACTCTGCAGGAGGCAAAATATATTCTCTTTCTATGCCAACTCCAATGTATAATTTATTTTCTGGATTAGTATTTTGCCTGTGCTTCTACATGAAAAGATCCCATTCAGCCCAGTGCTGTCTCATATGGAGAAGAAAAGCCAGCTGGCTGTGCTGAAACACTCTTTCAAAAAGTTCCAAGAAGGAGGAAGACTCTTACATTTGTATTCTCCTTGCAACATCTCTTAATAATTTAATTCCCATTAGAAGTGCCTGTGTTGTAGGGGCGGGGGGGTGGGGGGGAGAAGGGGGGAAGATTTATAGAGAGATTTCACTCCAGGTTGGGTTTTTGTCTTTCTGTGTTTTCTTGGCATTTATCATGCATGTTTTAATTTGGATCTGAGTCTTGCTACCATCTGGTCATTATTGCAAAGAAATATTCATTTTCTCTGAGTGACATGGGCTTCATTCATCATGGAACTAGCTGATTGCCCCTCAGTTTTTTTTCCTGTGACTTGGAATGAAGTCGGAAGATACTTAGCACCAGACATAACAGCAGTCAATAAAGTTTGCAAAGCTAGTGGCAGCTGGTAACTGGGCAGAGAAAAAAATTAGGAGATGCTTTGCAGTCATTGATACTTCCACTATTTTCTGTATCATGCATGGGAAGTGTGGTGTTGGAGTCCAACCACAATTGCAAAGGATGGGAGGTGAGGTAATGACTCAATTCTTCTTCTGCTATCTAGCCTTGAAGTGCTGTCACCAGCTGAGTGAAATTTAGAGTTTTTCCCTCTCACCTAAACACAGGGAAAACAAAAAGGAAACAGTTTTCTCCAGAGGAATTTTGCAACAGCTATGCTTTGTTTCTCTTGCAAAAGGAACAGACCTCTAAGCAAGCCAGCTTCAAAAGCAGTAGGAATTCTTCATGAAGAGGTCTCTAATGCCATACAAAAGGCTTTGGGGGGAAATTAGGAGCAGTTAGCTCCCCATCATGCAAGAGCCTTCCCTGGATGCTTGTTATTACTGACAATGGCCACAGGGCAGTGGGGACTAAACAGAGGGATACATAATGACTCTTAGGAATATTCAGAGTGTGCAATGACCCACAAGTGCATCTTCACATGGACATACACCAGCTTGGATTCCTTTTGTTTGCAAACTATCCTTTGTAGCACTAACAACTGTGTGTATATGTGTGTGTGAGAGTTGGGAGGGAGAAACAAAGGGGGTGTTCTTCAGTCTGTCAGTGTTGTGAAAACAGTGTGTCAGTCACAGGCACGAACAAGAGAGTCTGAAGGGATTACACCTCTGTGCATCAATGTTTATGAACCTCTCCAAATGGGGGGTAGCTACAGAAAGGCAGCTGGCACCTCTGGATCTGTCAGGAGAATGGACAGATGGCAACGTGTGACTGGTGGAGGACAAATTATTGCATGAGAGCACGAGATTAGCTGGGACTGGATAGGAATTGTAAAATGAGAGTGTTTGGAACGTAAGTGACTGCAGTCATTTGTAAAGTGCTGAAAATTAGATGACGTTCTAGCTCCCTTGGTAGCCTTGGACCTACCTACCTTTCCAGAAGAGAGGCAGTGCAAAACCGCATAGATCTACAGAAAGCAAAGTGACCTCACAGGAAAAAGAGCTGGCCAACACATCTCAATATATCCTCTGGATTTGGTCCTAGATGTTGGCTTCTTTTTTAGAGAGTACGAGATGACTGATAGTGAGCATTGCCATTTAGTGTTCATCAACAATTGTCACTGTGCCCAAGGAAATATGTTTAACAGTTTTTGGACACACAGTGCATTCTGTTGCACCATGTCTAGAATGGTTTCAAATGGAGCAGCCAACAAGTGGAAGAGATGATGGAACAGCTTGCTTTAATTTGGAGCATCTGTGCCAGTGAGATTTTGGAGTTATGAATACCCAGTCTTCTTCCAGCCTAGCAAAGGCTTAGAGCAGGGGGGAGAGAGAAAGGGAGAGAACATCTGTGAATTTGCTAAAGGGTAAAACTAAGCCCCACATTTGGTAGAGCAGACTCAAAACACTGCAGGTACTGTAGAATTTTTTTCTGGATCAAATTTAATTTCCCAACTTCCTAATAGGTAGCTAATTTGGAGACTTTGCTCATGCTCAAAGTGATTTGAAGTTAGTCAGATCCCATTACTCCCAGTTAAATCATTTGTAATAAATTCAAACACAAGCGGGAGGTGAACCAGAGTATTTATTTATTTATTTGCCATTAAAGAAGAAGAGCAACAGAATCATCTCATGGTAACGGTTGGTGGGAAGAAGAGAACCAGGGGCAAGGGGAGCAATAAAAATAGGAGGTAGTCCAGATGTTGACTGAAAACTAAAATACTGCCTTCGCTCTCTACTGATAGCACCGAATGTTATTTTGTTTCTTTGGAATTCATTTTCTGAAAGTGTCTGCATGAGGAACATCTGCTCCCTCAAATCCAGACCTACAATTTGAATAAATTATCAATATCTGGCAGCAGCCCATTATTAATGGCTAGAGTTTTATAAGATTTTCCAGTATAATAATAGCAGAGCTAGCGGCTGGCATTTCTCCCAGAGAGACTCGTATTTGTCCCATTTTATTCTGCTCCGTTTTCTCTTCTGTTCTGTTTTTCTCTCTGAATCTGAGCATCATCAGTTGATTTTTACCATGGCTCTTGGCTCAAAAAAAAAAAAAAAGAAAAGAAAAAAAAGAAAAGAAGAAAGAAAAGAAAAGCCATTAGTATCCTATAAATCAAAAAGAAAAATGACATCCTCAAACATAAAAGACTCCCTTGAGTGTTTCGCTATTATTACCTGTACAAGGTTGCACATGTGGCTTCAGAAACATCTTCTTCCATCAGGAATCATCAGGTAGTAAGATTTCTCACTTCCATGCAAGAGACAAGTTTTATTAACTTCCTCTGCAGCATATACCCTGGTAATTAATGATGCAGTGCACCTTTGAGGTGTCCTAATGTAGGCCGTTTATCAAAAACTGCAACTGCGTAGAAAGAGGACTATGTTCTTTCAATATGATAAATCCAAGTGTGTGCTGGGCTGCATCTCTCTTTTAAGTACAGCCGCTCCCTCTAATTGCAGGCTTTGACTTTCATTGTAAGTCCTGACAAATCACCTTCTGGTGGAGAGTCCCTCCCATGCACGTGTGGATGGCCATGCACAGAAAAAAAAAACCTCAGCATCCCCCATATTCAGCAGAGCATATGTCTAAACCTGCTGGAACATTGTGCAGACTGATTTTTGGTGCTGCACTAGAGATCCTGTGCTAAAAATCATTTCTCCCTGAGCTTTCTACAGGAGGAAGGTGAAAGAGGCCAGGTATTTGTGTAGGCCTTCTGACCAATATTAGCCTTTCAAATCATCTTTTGCTGTTTTGCTCTATTCCCCAGAGCTAGATCCTGGGAATCCCCACTATGATCTCCAGTGCAGGATCACTGGGCCACTGAATTTATGGCTGTATGCCTGGCCTTTTGATGAGACTAAAAGAACTCTTCCAAGGTGGTCACAAATAAGGCACAAAAACACTGGGAAAAAAAAAAATATATATATATATATATAGTTTCTTCAAGGTGCTTTAGATTTTGAATGCAAAGTTTCCATTATTCCATAGGCACAAGAAATAAAGAAAATAACAAAATCTTGGCAGCAAATACAGTTGCTGAGCAAGGAGCCACAAGCCAAGTCTGCTGCATGCCCTTTGTCACTGCTGTTACTTGCTTAGAAATTCTGGTGTTGTTATAAAGATGAGGAAAGGCAGATTTTGTGGATTTCCTCACATACAAGTTCTGCTAACAGACCTGTTCCAAGTACACTGCGTCCACCAGATTTCACTGAAGGCAGCCCTGAGTGGATATATAGGTATGTAGGTAAGGGGACACTGGTGGGACCAACTCTTGGTGGGTACCCCATCCCTGGAGACACTCAAGGTGAGGCTGGGCCAGGTTCTGAGCACCTGATGGAGCTGTAGGTGTCCCTCTTCACTGCATGGGAGTTGGACTGGTTGGCCTTTAAAAGTCCCTTCTAATTCAAGTGATTCTATGATTCTGTGATTCTATCCCCCATGTCCTCCAGGTACCCACAGGGATGAGGACCCACCAGGACTTGGGGACAGCCTCAATGAGAGGGGTCACTGGAGCAAGCTCTGCACAGAAGCCCTCTCTGCACAAGTGTAGAGCTTTGGGGGATAACTGCCGGGGAACCACATGCTAACACTTCCAAAGTAAACATTCTTTTACTACATAGACACATAGAATGTCCTAAGGCAGCCTTGTCCTGGCATAGGTCAGCTGTTTTTCACCAGAAACAGTCCCATCTGCATAGCCTGGTTGCTCCTCTAACACTGTAGGTCCTGAATGCACAAGCTCCTGGGCTGCCTCAGTGCAGCGCTGTATCTCATGCAGAGATGGTAAGATGAATTACTTAATTATGTAAAGTGCTTTGGAGATGAAAAGTGACATCTGAGTGCCAAGTATTACTATTAATAACAAAACATATACCACCCACCAGGTATTATTCCTTTCTTTTTCCCCTAAGAAATGTAGTTCTAAAGTTCAGATAACACCAGTACAAGTTGGTAGGAAAGCATAAAATCTCCAGCACACAGATAGAAAAAGATGTATTTTGATCTAAGCAATCAGAAATTACAGAAGAGCCTGTTCTCCCTGTGTCTGCCTGCGTTTTACCACCTCCATACCACTACCAGCATGCCAGTACCAATATCAACTCCTAACAGATTGCAAGTCTTGCATAAAAATCTACCCTTCCTCCTTCTGGTCTTTTGTGTAGACAACTGAAGCGTCTCTGTTCAAAGTCAAAGAAGACATCTCCTTAAGGTTATGCATATGCTTGATTCCTGTTCAGCAAATCACTTAAGCATGTACTTGAAATAAAGCACATGCTTTAGGCTTAGTTTTGGTGAGACTTGAGGAAGCTGTGTGCCAAATGCTCAGTGGAGCCTCAATATTACTAAAAGACAGAAGGGAGAGGAGGAAAGAGGAGGGGAAAAAAATTCTCCAAGAATTCAAGCTCACATAAAATACCGGATTGTGGCATATGAAATGATAGGATGTAAGCTACGTTTCAGGCTGTGTTGATGTTTAAGCCAAGTATGTTCTTGCTGGGTTGTATCAAAACTTGATCTCAGTGGTTAAAACAGCTTCTTCATTTTGGTCCCTATAAATACTTCAACAGAAAGACTCCAAGCATGGTTTGTGATAAAACAGATGAGCTATAATCTCTACTGTAGCAATATATCTTATTAAAAAAGGATGCAGATAATCCAGTCATATATGGCAATCAAGACAAACATTAATTAAACAACTCCAAACAATACAGTGTATCATACAGGGGGAGAGGAGTCTGCACGATCCATACAGCAAGCCAAATTTAATATATTTTTAGAATGAAGCAATTTGTCGAACACACATCTGTACACATCTTTGTCCTCTTCTCTTTTCACCTCCCCTCCCCCACTTTTTCCTTTCATTGTACAGAATTTGAAGGCATTCGTGTAAAATGGCTCTTAGGGATATCACACAAAGTTTTATTTATGGTAAATTTATTATAATAAGGATGTTCTCTGTCATTGTCTGAGAGATTTATTTATTGTATCACACTTCTGAAACTGCTGATATTGATTGTTTCAAGAAGTTGCCTTAAAGGGAGAGGAGAGAAAAAGAACAACAACAAAAAAGCCTTACAAATGAAAAGAAATGACCATGTTGCTATCAATTATTTCATAATGAGATATGAGGGGAGAATTTTAAACATTATCTCTAGCATTACAGTTGAATAAACAATATATTTACTGGAAATTATACTGCAATGATGAATGGCTTGTTTTAAAATAGAGGCTTCTCTAATGGGGGCCTTTCTGAGTAGCAGTGACATGCAGTCCAACTCACAATTATTATTGCATTTTAATCAAAGCTGAATTCCGTATTTCTGCCAAGGAGTGAGAAGAGTGAATCCCATTTGCAAATATCTCTACCCTGATGATCCCCAAACAAAAACAAATTCTGAGCTGTCCAAAAATATTCAAGCAATAAGCCGTTTGCTAGTAATTTGCCTCTTCCCCTCTTCTAGAACCCTTTCTTTTGCTTTATTTCTCAGTGTACAGGTACAATTTCAATCGCAAAAATTCAATAAAAAGGAATCTAACACTAGCTTCTCCCACCACCACCAAATGAGTGCACCCCTCCCCACATACACACCTCATTTTATGTAGAATAGGGAATTGGATATTAGTCACTGCAGTTTCTAGCTATGACAGACAGTAATTTACCATTTTATTGTGATTCAGTGCCTTGGACAGAGGCACACATTGCCTGTCATGCTGTGTTCATCACCGACTGTAGAGACAAGCGTTGCTTGTCAAATAGTAGAGCCCTTATAATGAGGACACCTAGGTGTAACATAAAAGATTCACAGGCGAAAGGACTTCTTATGGAGAGCTTAAAACCTCTAAAGCAGTGTGAGCTAGTTAGATAATACACAAACTTTAGAAGTGATACAGACAGGTATTTCCCCTTTACATCTATTAGACATACCAAAAGCGTTATCAACAGAACAATATGTAAACCTTTGTGCAAAGCAGGCAGAGCAATTTATTTGCATTACCTCACCACAATGGAAGAAAGGAAGAAGGGGAAAGTGTGCGTTGAGGGGGATGACACCTGTAACAAACCCCACAACATAAAGCAGGTGTGTGCATGGGAAAGCAAAAACCTAGCTTTCAGCAAAACTGTTGGATGGTCACTAATGAGATTTCTGATGATTTTCATTTGTCTTCATTTCTATCAAGCTTGACTCTGCATGGCATTTTTTCATAAAGGGAAAGGTGAGGTGGGCCAGCAGGTTATAGCATGCACGTCATGCCATAAGCAGCTGTCAGTGGGCAGAAAACTGACACCTGAGATTGGATTAATCCTCCATCAAACCTAATTGGAAATAATGGACTGGATCCTCAGCTGGAGTAAACGGACGCAAAACAGGTATTTTCAATGAGACTGTCCCCTTTTTTCTCTGCTGAGGAGCTGCCTGCCCCTGCATCAGACCCACGCTTTGGAGGTCTCTTGGTCTTCTTGAACTTGCCCATGTGTCTCCCATCATCAGAGCTCCTCCTGCAGCGTCACGTACCTTCAGGTGCCGGTGTCCTCTATGGCAGTTAGGAAAGGATCTAGATGAAATGTAGGGAAGGTTTTGGAGTGGGCAGGCATCTCATCTTCTTGGTACCCAGGGACATGGGCAGCTCTATGGATGGGACATCCCAAGGGGCTTGGGAAGTTAAGCACAGTGCCAAAGCTACTTAGCACCAGGAGGTGCCCAAAACAACCAGAAGCACATGGTTTGCAGGCTCTTAGCCTCTGCAGATACAGTTCCCTCATGCTTTTTATGCCTTGTCCTCCCTAGCCTAACCAGGGTTTGTTAATATGACACTGCAAAGAATTTTATCTAAAGATGAGTACAGTTGTATGTGCACATGGTCCCTGCTTGCAGACTGTACACCTGCTTTTGTGGTAGCAGACAGAGCAAGCAGGCTATGAACCAGCACTTCTTTTTCAACTGGGATTTCCCTAGGAAAGCTCACAGCTAGAAGCCATGTGAAGAATGCCATGCCAGCTTTTCACTGGCCAAGGGGACAAGACCTTGCATATGCCATCTTGCCTTGGTAGTCCCTGCCTTGTCCATGCCCAAGCAGCACAGGGACGCACCACAGCAGCGGAGGAGGAAGTTTCCTTTCACAGAATCACAGAATCACAGAATCACAGAATGGCCAGGGTTGGAAGGATCATGAATGTCCAACCCTCCTGCCATATGCAGGGCCACAAATCTCCCCATTTAATACTAGACCAGGTTGCCAAGGCCCCATCCAATCTGGCTTTGAATACCTCCAGGGACGGGGCAGCTTCCTTTCCTCTCCTTCTTCTCCTCTCCTCTCCTTTTTCTATGGGTGCAAAGGATTAAGCTGCGTGAAAGTGTTGCTAAACTGGAGTTACACCACTTGTTTCTTATACTTGCTTATCTGCACAATGATATAAGCATACGCATGATTATCCATGTATTATAATATCCATATTTTCAGTCTGAGGATACAGAAATCTGTCTCCCCACACCATTTGGCATCTCATTTGCAAACAACGTTATCTTTTCCTTTAGGTAGAGTTAGAAACACAACCAATTTTAGGTACTAATACAAATTTAGGGAAGTGTGTGTTCTAATAAAATGGCTTAAATGTGTTTAAAAGCCAAGGAATACTTGAACTTTTATATTGCTGGTATCAGATATACATTTGAATATTAGTGAAGCTAAACTGATTGATTGAATTACTTTAGGGAAATGTGAAACACAAATGCAACATTTTAGTTAGTCTTATTACATTTTCATTTACCTTACGGGAAATCATAACTGCTTGAACACTGGGTATTAAAAATGTCCAGGTACATCTTTGCAAGATTTTGTTTTATCACTGTGTGCATATGTTACAGGCTGACATTCATTTGCTAATCCTCTTTCCCATCTCTTGTCCTGCCTCTCCTAAAAAAGAAAACAATATGTGAAATTGAAAAATGGTGCTCACTGAGGGGTTTAAAGACATTTGAAATTTGGAATATATTTTAAAGGTCAATTTCAGCAGTAATTATGTTATAATGGTGAAGCTTTTAGAAAATGAGAAACACAAGATTAATATGTTGCCAGATAGAAAGTGGCAGAAGACTCTATCTTGTGTGTGTCTGTGTGAGCGAGTACGTGTGCACGCGCATGTTGCATGTGCTGAAGCTTACAGGCAGCCAGCAATACATCAGGACAGCTTTCACAAATGTGGAGAATACCAGAACACTTTGTACACACATAAAACTTCCACCGATGTCAAGGACACTCATACTGAACACAGCTTTGTGCTTTTGTTCCAGGAATCATAGGATCACAGAATGGCCTGGGTTGAAAAAGACCTCAAAGATCATTTAGTTTCAACCCACCTGCCATGGGCAGGGTTGCCAACCACTAGACCAGGCTGCCTAGAGCCATATTAGTTTCCTTATTACAAATTTGTCATTGCAGTTAACAGCTGCAATGGTAGCACCAACTGCTCCACATTGGAACTAGCAGATCACTGTCCAAGGTGCTGTGTGGTCAGACAGTAAATCCACTCAAGCACTTTTACTCAGTCAAAACAAAGCACACTTTGTCCAGTTAAGAAAAGAGAACCATCAGCCACAATGATGGCAAACCCCATATGAGTTTAGAGCCCTACCAGAGTAAATTGCATAAGATGTTTCAGATCTTCTGATGGAAAACACTGCATAAAGGATGGTGAGAACTTACTCAAAGTAGCTAGCAAAGTTTTCTCATAAAAAAAAAACCTCACTGTTGGAGGCAATCCTACTGTACCATGAATGGCATTATTTTGAAAATTCAGTCTAGACATTTCACTGGGGCTTGCTAGAGAAGAGCACTTTCATCCCATCAAAATTTCTCACTCCTCTGACTTCTTTTTGGAAATCTAAACCTGACAGCACATTTCTAAGATGGAAGAGAAGCAGCCACAGGGATGGATCAGAGCCCAGGCACAAGAGGGGAGTGTTAATACTGTCTACCCTAAGGCATCCAAAGAAAATCTTGTGAAATCTGGAGGCTTCTCTGTATCTCTGTTCATTATATAGGGATGGGATTCATCTTTGTTGGTTTTAGTATTTAGAAGTACAGGAAGTCTGAGGTGTTTTTATTTTAGAGCCAGTGGACTGAAAATGGACAGGTAAAGGGCACAGATCGTGCAGCCAGCCCTAGGCAGTCATCTAGGTTGCTGCTACTCTCCCCTGACTACACTGGGAGGAACCTGGTTTTTAGACACTGTATCCTTAGACGAGTCTCATCTGTATGCTCCTCACTCCATATGCTCCCATTTGCATTTAAGTTAGATGCCTAAAGACTCCAAGAAGATGGTAAACTCCCTTCTCCCCAGTGAATGAGTGAATATGAAGGCAGAGTCCCTGTAGCACTGGCTGTGATTGCTTGGGAACGTGTAAGGCACCTGGCTACTACAACGAGTCAAAGAAAAACAATAAACCAAAATATGATGTATACTGAGAGAAATAGCCATTTCCCACAGCACATCATAAATAGCATATAATAACATCAATTAAATGTCTGCAACAAAAATTATTTGTAATAGGGATGGGAGAACTATTAGTGAAGGCAGCTTGTTTCATTCCAGAAGGACTGGAAAAAGACTTATTACACTGTTTATGAAAGTCTTGAACGGTTGGTTGTTTTTGTGTTTTTTTTTTTGTTTTTTTTTTTTTTTTCCAGGATGCCTATTTAACACGAACAAACATGCTATATAGTATAGGTCACTAGGGAAAACCTAGTTTGTCTTGACTCCTCTCTGACACATTTCCCATATAAATGAGAAGAAAGACTCTTATTTGTATCCTAATAAAATAATAATACAGTTAAAGGTTAAAGACAGTTTGAGAAAACCAACATCTTAGCATTTTGGAGGTTGGTTTTCTCAACGAAGTATAAAGAACAACTGCAGGGCCGGTGATGCAGGACAATTTGATATTTTTATGGGCAACACCACCAACAACAGTCCTGTGCATAAATATACTGGTCTAGAGTGATCCCTAACCTACAGGCCCACACTCTACTGAATTGCTGACACATCCCCTAGCAGTCCTGTGCCCAAAGTGTTCTCCCACCCGCATGTGAAAGCATGTCATTCCAGGGACCATTCTCAGGAGTAGTGTAGCAGTTCCTACCAGTATATTTTGCATGATCGTGGATTCTGGTACATCGTTGTGCCACTCCTGATGTTATTAGCAAATCCCCTCACTTTCATGCTTCGAAAACCCTGCTCTGACATACAGAGTTCTCTCCCACTGCTCTGAAAGGAGTCCATCCAATACAGCAGACACATTGTGAGTGTGGTCAGATCACATATTCATCTCACAGATCGTGAGTGGTCCCAAACCTTGTTTTGTTTAGCCATCCAGAGGTATCCAGTACCTCTCAATTCTCTGAAATTGAGGGCAGATTTGCAGCAGCTGAAAATCTTTAAGCACTGGGAAGCTTTCTTGTTTCTTCTCCAGCTGTGATCTTCAGCCTGAAGGCTCACTAGCTGGTTATCCAGAGCTAGTTCGATCATCCATATTTCATTCAGCAACCTTTTGCTCACGGGACACAGCTTACTCAGCTGGACCAGCTAACAAATGTCTGGGGAGGAGAAAGAGGAGGTGGGAAGAACAGCTATTATTATCTGTTGTTTTTGTGGTTTGTATCCCATTTTTGGAGGCTAAGTACACCCACCAGCCAGCAAAACTAAAAATATAGCAGGTCACAGCCAAACTCCATTGTTATTCTGGTTAATTTAGCTTTTCTTTTCCTCTTATTTTACTCTCCTTTCGGAGTTTTCTTGGAGATGACCTTGCACAACTCTAGTTGCTTCTTTGTCCTCAAAGCCATGCCTCATGAAGATTTCTTTTCACCCAGTAGACTGAAGGGTAAATAAATCACAGAAAAAATCAAGGCCCTCCACTGCCTGTGGGCAAGGAATCTCCCTCCTGCAACTTCTCCTGGTCCTCTTAGTAGTTGTTGTCCATTTAATAACCATCATAGCATGGCAGCATCTCTTTGTCATCTCCCTTCAGATTCCAAGACTCTGTGTTGTGCATTAAAAGTTTGGAGCCACAGGGTGTGCCAAAAGCTGGGTCATATGTTTTGCTATGATGTTCCTACTATTTCAGCTTTGTCTATAAAGGGCAAGTGGTAAATCATCTTCCTGAGAGTTAATGGAGCATTTCTGCAGCAGGAGGAAAAAGTGAAAAAGTTTTAGAAGAGTGGCTTATTATCTCAGCCAAAATTTGACTTGCCCATCACCTGCCTAGGAGTCTTCGTTTTCCTTTCTTTATTTTTCTAGTTATTATTTTTTTTTTCCTACATTTCCTTCTTTTTATAAGCTTTGCTCTGCAATTCTGTTGCTTCAGTCTCAGATCCACACCCCTTTTCAACTCTCCAAATATATTATTTTGAACTTTAACATTAAAGCCAGGATACCTGTCTAGCATCTTTCTCATGTAGGTTTCTAAGCTCTTTGCAGGCAGTAATTAACTGACACTGACAACAGTCCTTGAAGTTTAGGTTAGTGGAGGCACAGAGTGCATAAATGGTCACATATTTAATTAGTGGCAGAGCTAGAAAGAGAGCCCAGGCATCCTGACTCCTCGTTCCTTCATCTGGCCATCTGATATTGTTTCACATAAAGAACAGAAAAATATGGATCAGGCTATCATTCTGTCTATCTCTCCTCCTCTAATTGTAATTATCCATCTATATTTAATCCACTTCATCAATGCCAGATACCCCATTGATTTATTCCCTTTTATGTTTTGTGATACTACGTGCCAGCTCTGCAATACTCTGTCTTCCAGTTATAACCTTTTCTTTAGGTATGAAACCTTGCTTTCTGTGGCATGGTGAAGGGCTGCTCTAAAAGTTATGCCTTTTTTTTATGATGTTGACCCACAGAATCAGAGGCAGATGTTGGTAGTATGGTAGTAGAGATTGAACCTTCCCATCAATATCCCATTGTGTTCTGTTGCTGTGGGACAGATGGCAGAAGAGGGGAAGCCTAACAAAATGTCAACTTATGTGGAATGTGGAACTTATGTGTATAAAGCAAAGGTTTGTCACTGAATTCCTCCATGAAGGAAAAATGGGACCTATATCAATTCATCCATGACAGTGTATGTGAGCACAGTGAGGCAGTGGATGGTGCATTTCAGTAGGGCAACACTGACATGAAAGAGAAGCTACATTCTGGACAGCCATGTGCAGCTATCACACCACAAAATGAAGAGTGTCTTGATTAGCTCATACAGAGTAATTGAATTATGGCAATGATTATGTTGACAAATAGTGGTTTTAGCTGAGAATTTTCTCTATCAAGTACTGTTACTGTGCTCTTTACAACCACTGTGGAAATAAATGGGAGGCATTACATTCAGAGCGATCTACATAGGTTATTGATGATTATTAAGGGGTAATTCAGCTAACCCAATTAGCTGTTCTAGCCAGCTATTTTTCCTTTTCCCTCTTTGAGTTTATTAATCAACAGGGTCATCTTTGCCTGGGAGGTGACCTGTTAGACACCCACTTGTGGTGAGGCTTACAAGCACCTCTGAATTGATTTTCTTTTCAAAACGTGCCAAAAGTTTAAACATTTCCCAAATCACTGATAAGCAAACTTCTCTTGAAAACATCCTGACAAGCTTAAATCCTTTTGACTTTAAGTAGGGATAATGTCTTTTGAGAGAGAAAATATTCATCCCTTCTCCATCTGTCCCAGGTACTTCTATGGCTTCTGATGTGTTGGTAACTAGATTCAGCTCCTATGCTCCCTTTTATGTGCTCTGGATGGGCTGGAGATTGGACTAATAGCTCTGGCAGTAATGGGAAGAGCAAGGTCTTGGTACACCCGCCCATGTTCCTTAACTCTTCACATAGAGACATTGCAATGACTCTACCCACAGCTGCAAAGGAGGATGTGGCAGATCTCACAACTGCTTCATGTAGTGTGTCGGTAACAGTAGGGCCAACCTTCCCCAGCCACAACCAGTTGTCTGCTGGGAGAACGAATCCCCCCACATATTGGATCTGCCTATCTCAGTTTTGATGCTGTTTCTAGCGCTCATCTTCCCTCTCCATATTGCCATCTCCATGACTCATTAATAAGTGAATCATTTTCTCCCATGGCCTCAGAACGTGTTCAAACTGTCAGCGGGGCATTTATTTATTTATTTAGATGTGTTTAAAGGCCTACTCTTCTAAACAATGAAAGGATAAATAAGATCAGCTCAGACAAGCGTATTTCACATTCCTAATTTCCAACACCTTTCTTTTTCTTTTTTTTTTTTTTTTTTGTTGTTGTTGTTGTTTTTTTAACTAAAGACTCATGATGCTTGTTCATGTTCTCCCCCCTTCTTCTCCCACCCACTAACAAAAAAACAAAATACATTTTCGATTCAAGATAAAGCCATCAAAGAACTAACTAAACATGATTAGAAAGGACCTCTCCTTAATGGGAAAAAAATCATGATTTAGACCTGGCTGCTTTCCAAATATCCCTGTGCAATCAACCAAAGAAACACATTTTAGAAAACAGAATTGTAAAAGTAACTTTGAAGAATCGGTTGCCATAGAAACAGATCTGTAAATACTTAACTGCAAACATTAAGTGACACAGTGATATTCCAGAGCCCAGGATGCCTTAAAAGGATGGCAAATTTCACCCAGCTCTTTAAATAATCAACTCGGCTGTGCTTTGATTTTTCTTCTTTTTTTTCCCCCTTTTCCTTTCTTTTTTTCACACTATTCAGTGCAATCGCATCCCTGTTCTCAGGCATGTGTGATAATAGAAATGCCAGAACTATTTTATAAAAGAGAGTCCTGATCTTTTATAACACAGAGGCAGAGGAGGAAGGGGGGGCACCAAATACGGGCTCTAAGCAACCTGTGGAGTCTGAAAATACAGCCCAGAGCCATTCTGTTTTCCTCTAACTGCAGGGTCAAAAGAAAGCATGATTGATTGTGGCTTTTCACTGCAAGAAAAAAACGTTAACGACCAGCAATTTCTTGTCATCTGCCAAAGAAGAATCAGATGCAAGGAAATAAAAGGGTTATGGGCAATTTTAATTTAAACAAGTGGATGCATTTATGTTGTGCCCTAGCCTTAAGTCTAGCCTCAAAGTTAACTCACTCCTGGGATCTCTGACACATTGCATGACTGTGTCCCATTATCCCTCTCCCCCAGAGCATCCAGGCCCCTCTCCTTCCTCATTCTGGAGTGTTGTGCACCTTGGGCCTCTCTGTTTCAGTATAGGGATGGCTTCGGCTGAAAGCCTCGGGAGTTTTGGCGTTTGGGAGCCAACACCTCTCTTATATCTCCTCCTACTAATAGTAGAGAAGTCAACAGCTCTGATGCTTCCTTCTGGGAGGGCAGTGAGGGTTAGCTGCTGATAAGCTTTTCCCTGGAAGCAGGTACCGATTACACATTACGTTTGCAGGCTTGCTTTGCCAAGATTTTGAACATGTTGACTTTTCAGACCAACTTCAGGAGATCCACATTTTCTCCCCCGACTAAAAGGAGGAGAGAGGGGTCTTCAGTAGAATAGCATGAAGGATGGTGTTAGGGACGGCCGTGATCTGGCATGTGAGAACACAGCATACTGTGATCAAATATCCAGACTCATTAGATGCCTTTTAATGTCTTTGCTTGTCTACATGAAGTTTTGGCAATATAGGTTTTACTGTCGTTTTAAACATAACATGAACAATAACTGAATGCATGTTAACTTGTCAGAAGCTTTTGGGACAAGCTGATTCCTCTTTAGATTCTGATAGATTAAGTTCAGGGTATATCAGTATCCCCATACCGCTAAATTAATATGGCTTTTCTGGAGAAAAGGGCTGAGAGGAAGGAGAGGATTTTTCACTACTACAGCTCTGCTGTTGGCAAGTACTCGGATTTGAACCAGACATCTTCACTGCTGAGCAACAGCCTGTGAGTATCTGCAAACACGAGTTTAGCTGTCATTTTAGGAGGACCTTTAATAACCTGCTTGTTTTCATCGTTCTGGTTGGGTTTGAGGTTTGCTCTACCCTGTGGGCTGGCTATGTTATCCCACTGAAAGCTGAGCAGTATTATCCTTTAAGCTGATTTTTCTGCCCAGCTTAGAAAAAGAAGGGATAGGGAGAGAAAGGAAAAAATATAGAGGCCAAAGATGCAAGAAAAAAACAGGAGAGACATAGAAATACGGTTTGATAGAAGCACTGATCTCTATTATCACCTTTTACTTCCACTTTTTGTTTGCTAGAAGTCTGTATAGCTGTAAGAGATTTGACTATCCTCTGTACAGTCTTGGGCATTACTGGAATGAACAACAAAACACAGACAGAGGGATATACATAGATACTGATAAGTTTGCAATCGATTTATACATATCTATATACAGATATATCTAAGATGTGTCCTCATCTAGGAGAGCTGAAAATTTCCCACCTGGATCTCTCCTCTCTTTGCCCCAGCCTATCTCTGTCTCTCACATGCAGACCATCTGTCTGGGAACCTCTGAGAGAGATGTGTGTGATCTTTGTGGAAGGAAAGTGAGGAAAAACAAATTTTCTTTTGCTGTCCTCCACTGCCTCCTGCTCCTTCCTCTGGGTGTGTGCCTCACAGAGATGCACTTGTGGCAGGCATAGCCCAGGAAAGGGCAGGGATTGGAGAGGAGAGGTAGTTCTCATTTGCAAAATCCACAGTGTTTTCATCCTTGGCATGGTAGAGATGGGGTGGGGGAGAGAAAGGGGCTATGGCATGTCACTTCACTTTATCACTGCCTGGGCTCTCGCCTTGTCATTCGGCACTTGCCATGAATCTAAAAAGAGTTTGGCCTTAATAGCTTCACACAAGTACTGCATTGCCAGTGACTTTGGAGACGGATGACAGCAAGCAAGGAATTATAATGAATTGCTGCAAATGCCTTCTTCACACAAATTACAGTTATTTTCCTGTGAGCCTGCATGCCTTCCAACCTTAGGATTTTGGTTCAGAGGATGGAGTTGGGAGTTTATGTGTCTCTGGAGATACTTACAATTTACCATCATACTTGGGTCTCATTGCCCCATTCTGTCCCCACTACATTCTGAGATTCTGGGGGTTTGTTTTCTTTTTGCTTGTTTATTTGGAATTTTCTCTTATATGTAGTCAGCAAAATGTTTTTTTTTCTCAAAACAATACACAAGCTTAGAAAGAAAGGAAGTTTGACCCCTGTTGGAACTCCAACACCACACTACCCAGACTTATGAAGGTTCCACTTCTCCACTGAGGACCATGGTGTACAGCTCCTGGCCATCCTGCCAGCTGTGCCCTGGTGACTGCTGCTGAGCACCCAGAGACCATATTATGGGGTGTCCAGGAAAGCAGGTTCAGGTTGCTTGTCACAGTTACCTGCAGGGTGATTCAGCTCAGTCAACCTGTGGTGTGTTTAGCTTCTAGTTGTGCTGGCAAGAGGATATTTAAAGATCTTGCAAACACAGCATGCCTTCCTTAAGCCTGGTGCTCACGTATCTGCAATTTCTCTCTTCTTCACTGGAGTCTCTGTTGCTTTATTTACCAGATATTATTATATGCAGTGAGGCTAAGCCTTATGTGGCATTTACCTATCTATAGATAGGTAAAAATCCCCTTGCTGCTGACATACAGCCAAACTCCCCACTTCAAAGTTCATCCTGCATCAGAATATCTACCTGTACTCAGATTCAGTGTATCACTGTCCTTGGGGTGAAGTGCCTTGCAGTGTGGGTGTTTTGCTTTGTCCCTTTCCACCCCAAACAACAGATGGGAAGTGGCACTGTCTGGGTGTCTTCTGCCCTGTGTATACCTCCAAGAGGTTTCCATGATGGTCAGCAGACATCAGAGGAGACACAACACATTAAATTGAGAATTACCTTCAGTGACGTGTGAAAGGAGAATGATTAGGCAGTCATTCTGCACAGTTCTGCAAAGGTCACTTCTTTCTAAGCATCTTCCAAAAGCACTGGAGTAAACGGGGAGATTTATTTTGGCTACTTTGTTTTTTGTTGCATTTTGTGAACATGAGCTGGTTTCTCTGCATGACTCAGAAGTATAATTCTAAGTGCATATTCCTCTCATCAACTTCAAATATTCAAAAGAACGCCTGAAGAGTTTTAATTGAGGCCACAGGTCAACTTAACTTTGGGACAGTTCAGGCAGCTTCTACCCGATTCTTTATGCCTCAGTTTAATCACACGTGTGCAAGATCATGCTTCAACTGTTCAGTTCCTACATTGGTTTGAAAAGCCCTAATTTGTGTTATTGCTCATATTACTTGTTTAATTAGCAGCTGTCATACGTCAGGACCAACTAAGCAATGACAATGCATGGCAGAATTATTTAAGTTATGTATGGGATTATTCTTAAGTGGTTTTAAAAAAAAAACAACAAAAACCCACTGCCTGTCATGCAGGCCCACATTATCCTGGAGGTGTACACCTGCTGCTGTGGGGTCTCAGGTGTGTTCAGGACAGGCATTTGATCTCCCGCTTTTCTTCCTTCAAATAGAGATGTAGTTCATCACAGTGAGGGCTGTTGTTTGACCAGAAAAAGTCTGGTTACAAAGTGCCCTGAGAAACAGAGGACTAAAGAGGAATATGATTAAAGAGTGAGCAGTTTCAGCAAGGTGCTGAAAGCAGCAGGCTCATAGCCCCATGTGTCTGAAACCTGACTTCACTGCTGGCGGGGAGAATCCATTGCTGCCACCGCTGCAGTGTCAATGCGGCTAAACGGACATTCCAACACGTGCTACCTTCTCTGGAACAAAATGTGCATTGCAGCTAGATTCAGATGCTGTGTTTGCCTTTGAGTATCCCTTACTGATTCCTGTTGTCTCACAAATATGTTGTGAAACTCCTTTTCTCCCTGAGCTGCACTGTGAGAGCCCAACGTCAGTCATGAATGAGGGCTGCAAACCCATCACAGGCAAAAGAGCAGTAGCTTTGGTAGTCTCCATTAAAGAAAGTGCACAGTGGAGCTATTGCACATCATGAGCCATATATCAATTAATTTCCAAGACAGAGAAGACATCCTCAAGCAGCATCAGTACCTCCTCTTGCTGTTCTCCCACACATTCACTCCTGGCCACTGTCAGAGATGGGGTGTGCTAGCTTGAGTCTGCCATCTCCCTCTGCAGCCATTTGCAGGTTATGAAGTATAGCATCTTTCTTTCTTTATGGTTGTGTCAAAAGCTGAGCTAGGTACTTTAACGTTCAGATCACAACAAGATTAGGTATGGGTTAGCAGTTGAGAAAATCTGTATTTAAGTTTAAGGTGTTCAAACAATACTGGTAGCATCTCATAGACATATGAAATGGTCATTACTTTAGTCTGTGATTCTAAAATCAGGAATGAACCACAATTTTCAGCCACAGAAGTCCTGCACTAGTGTAATCACATTGGATTGGAGGATGGTAATGTGTTCTGCAGTTATCAAACTAATGCTGTTTATCCTACATCTGTTTTTCATGTGTTGGTGGTTTTGTTGTTGATTTTGGGACAGATGGCTGACAGATCTAAGGACACACGTGGTGAGTTATATCAAGTCAGCTGACAGAGGGCAATTCATTAGATATGGCTTCAAAATCTCTAAGGCAGGAGCTGAGCACTGTGCACGATGGTACTAATTTATCTGGTGCAGGCGTGAGCACTCAGCCACATTTTCAGCAGTGAGCTAGTAACCATTCCTAAAACCTTCAAGTTTTAATGTTGGTTTTTCTGCATGGGGCTTTAATCTCAATTTCTGTCTGAACCTGAGGTTCTGTCTGAGACTTTTAAAACACAGTTAAGGCATCAAAAACCTCAAAGACATTTGAACAAGCAGTGTAAGATCAGCACTTTGCTCCATGTGCACCATGTTTCTGTAATTCTATAGCAGGTGCCATACACCTGAATCACTGTTTGACCAGGGCTTAACTATTTAAAACAAACACCATTGTTCCTTTAAGAGGGCAACTGATTCCTCTGTACTTTAAAGCTATTCCTAAATGATCTGTGCAGAAGTAGAAATGTCCTCACAGCTTTTCGTCTTGCTCTAAAAGAATGGACCTAAATAGGAAAGCTGACTTAAGCAATTACAATTTTGTCAACATTTGGTTTTGTCCTGAATTGGAATGAAAAGGCAGGATATCAAACCCTGCCTTGGCACAAGGAGTTCCAGAAGCACTGTAACTTTTTAGTCTGACATCTTTGATTGAAGAAGAACATTTAGACTTTTCTCAAATTGAAATTCAATTTCCAAGAGGCCAAACCTGAGCTGTCGCAGTGCTTCAGGCAAATGCTGTGGATAGGGGGCACCATGGGATTTGTAGCCTGGCAGGGGAGCTCAGCCCTGTGAAGGATGGGGACGTGAGACAGCTAAACTGTGGCTCTTGCAAGAAATGGCTCTCAGCACTATTATTTGAATTATGGGAAGTTTCCACTTTCATCAGGCGTCCTTCGATGATTTTTTTACAAATGACAGAATATTATCCACGTTTAAAGGAGAAAATAGTCTGCAAGCTTAGTAGAGAAATGGAAACACTTGACTTAAAACACATTCTGGATAGGTAGAATTGTTTAATATAAAGCAATTAATAATAACAATAATAATAATTGTTTGCTATATTTGATATGGTACTTGTATTTTCAGTCAGTTTGACTAACACTTTTCCACAAAGCGTCCTGGCTGTTAGATTCTGGACATGAATGGTAAGGAACACAACTTATTTTCTGTTGCATAATTTATGATGACGTGTTATTACTAATTATATGCAGTAATAATAATAATGAATGCACTCCTCAGGCTGAAGTGAACTCAGTGACTTGAGCAATTCCAATTGCTTCACATGGACACCTTGCGTAAGTCTTTGTCTTAAAATAAAAATAAATTGAAGCACTGACATTTCACCCATTTCACCAATGCTTTATTCTAAAGTGTTTTGAGTTACTTCTCACCAGTAAAGTGGTCAGCAAGAGTCTAGGAAAGAGAAGTGATGAGTCAGTATTCTTTACAAACTCAGAAGCTGCATAGTCGTAGATATACATCACACACAGATGTACTGAATGCATTTGTTTGGCCAAGGGAAAGGAGCTGTATTTCATCTCTGTGAGGTTCTTGAATCTAGGAAAAGAGCAGTAATTGAGAGCAGGTGACATCATCTACCTAGACAAATGCTCTTCTTTACAGGAGAACCTTTCTTTTTGCCTACTTTTAATTTCTTCTCTGTATTTTCTTCATTTGCTCTTTCCAAGGTTAGGAGCAAATGGTAGAGCACCAGCAGCCCCACACCTTCCACAGTGACTCTGAGCTGTGCATTGACCTCTGCTAGTTTCTGCATGCCACGCTGGCTCAGCCAAGGCCTGAGCACCAAGCAGCTAGATTGGTGGTAACGGTAGTGGCAGGACTACTGGGGAATATGATAAAAAGGAAGAAAAAGAATTGAATGTGTAATTTGGTGAACTCAGTTTCATTCCTTCAGTCAGCCCTGCAGCAAGTGAGGGGAGGGAAATAAATAGATAAATAAATAAATAAATAAATAAAGACTGTATAAAGGAAGGAAAAAAATCTGGGTTGGTCAGAAATAAAAATGTTAGAGTATGTGCAGGCACTCATTGGCAAAAGAAAGAGAGATGGATATAGCATGGTGCCATATGGATTTTCAGAAGAAAACTAAAGGATATTGTTGGCTTTCCCTCCATCCACTCTTTCTCTGTTTTGCTGAAGTCCCACAGCTGAGAAGAATGGGAATAGATGTGTCTGCTGTAGGGAGGGCAGAGCAGGGATATGCCAGCCTGAATGGAAATAAGGTAGAGGGAATCCTTGATCAGCTCAGAATGATAAAGAAGCTTGGAGGTAGAGGAAGGTGAGGAGAGAGGAAGAAAAAGAATCTTGGGTATTTTGTTAATTTACAAGTGCAGTAACACAGCAGACCCTGTACTTGATGTCACCATATGAATTTCAGGCCTTTCCTTCTCAGAAAGCAACAGGGAGGAAACAAGAAAGGCAGAAGTGGCATTTAACCTTTCCCTCCCTAAAGAGCAGAGGGAAAGGGCTGTCAAATGCAAGGAGGTCAAAGAAGCTCTGACCGTTACCACCCACCGCTGGGAGAAGGGCTCATCCCTGCTTGTATTTTGATCAAGACAAAGAGATCTTGATGGAAAGAAAACCCATTACGTTCTCCTTATAATGGATTTTAAACGCCTTTATTTACCAGCAGTGGCAATAACTTCCTGTTGGTTTCAAGGCATCACTTGCAAAAGATAAAGGAGTCTCTCAGCTGATGGTGCATGGGGTCAGGAAATAATTCTCCTGCTCTCTGTGTCTAACTTTGCATAATTGACCCAGTGAATTATGTGGGTGAAATGGGGAGATCACCATCTTCCAAGGCAATCTGGGCAGAAGACAACAAGAACCAACGCTGTACAGCTCAGTACAACAAATTCAGTTCTCTTTTTGTATTTGACACAGTTAAGCTGCAGAGGCATCAACTAAAAAGCAGAATGTTTAACTCTATCATAGATAAGTCCATGGCTCTTTGTCAGGCTTTATCTCATCCTTGATAAGGTTAAATTCTGATCAGTAGCATAAATTGACTCTCTGGCTTGAGAATGCTTGCTGACAAATTGGAGAAGAAATTGACCTAATTGATAAGTTATTTTTCTAGCCACATCTACATGCTATGAAATATAGCTATCATGGTCAGTTCCTGCCTCTCCCCTCCCTTTAGTTTATAAGCATAGTTCAACTACTTTTGGTTTATCACAGAATAGTTGAGATCAGAAGGGATCTCCAGAGATCAGCCTTGGTTAGCAGAGCTGGTTTCCTTAATACATTTCCCACACTCTGCTTAGAAAAGAAAATTTCTGGTTTTGTCAAAATGAAGTGACTGCCTTACTATCTCTGTTAAATCAGGGATCCTAAAATTCAGTCGCAGATAGCCATGGTATGATTGCTTTGGGTACTGGGGTGCTGTGTTTACAAGCAAAGAAGAAGGGTTTCTTGAGAAAGGTTCGGTGTGGGTTGAGGGAACAGGCTTCATTTTGACTCTGCTTAACCCAGACATTGACTGTAATATGAAAAGATGCATTTACTAGCAATTAGCCAAATCTAATTCCAAAGATGACATCCTGAGTTTCTCAAAAACTTTGCCAGTTCTATGAATGTAAGCAAGTCCTTCACTTGAAGTAGCTATTCCCACAGTCTTTGGTGCTCATATGACCTTTCCCAAGATCACTCTGGGGCACAAGGGGAGCCTGTGTTCCCTTCTTCCTTCCTCAGTTGAGCAGGAAGATGTCCCTTGGGCCATCCTCACATGGAGCTTTTGCCATTGACCTCTTAGGATCCTGGGAAGCTCTACGGTTTTATTTTAATAGAAATGTAAATTTCTTAACTAGCATATGGCTGACAAGAGGAAATGACCCACATTATGGCATTTTGCATGAAAAAGCTCTACAGCTCTTTACAGTTACACAAGTGTGTTCAAAAGTGATGAATAAGAACCCCTAAAAATCACAACAATAATTAACTTAAAACTCATTACTTTTTTTTTTTTTTCTTTTTCTTGGTAATTAAACTTGTGGCTCCTTTTCACTTCTCATGGGTTTTGAGCCCTCAGTGCTCAGGAACTTGGGTCACATTTTCAAATTTTTGTTGTTCACAGCAACAAATGTCTAGAAAGATATTTATTTTTTAAATGGAAAGCTGTGGTTTGCACACATAACAGCAGAACTCTGCAAGGGGTCATGGGTGAACACAATATATCATGACACTCAGCAATTGATGGCATTGGTAATATGGATTCACTACTGCTGTTCTAGCAGCTTCTTTGAAATGAGAAAGCATATTTTTAAGAATGTTAGAAATGCAGAAGCCCCCCATGCCCAAAATTAATCCCCCAAAAAGAAACCAGTAGCAAATAACTTGTCTGCTATGACAAGGATGGATCTTAAACTGTGTAAGGATTTGTAGGAATTTATTTCTTGTGAAATATGTGCTAGAGATCTCTTTGGTTCTTGCATCCCTGAGGAGTATATGCATATCCTTTAAAGTGAACCTGGAGATATTTGCTGTGAATTCGTGCAAAGATTTACAAAGTTTAGCATCAGTTTTCTTTAGGTCTAAGCAAGCTCTGAGATGTATTTCACTTGCATTATAAGAAGTGCAAAAGGTAGTGGCCACTCGGTGAACCTGGAAGGTTGGAGGTTGGGTGGCATGGATATTTTTTTTTTTTTTCCCACTGCTAAAAACAAAGGATTCTTCATTTAAATGATCTGAAAAAAAAAAAAGCTGAAGGGAGGAAAAAGCCTATGGGACATGCAGCAAAGAGTCCTCCGAGAAGACCCAGTTGTTTAAGAAAGACCCTTTGAATGATCAATTCCCTTATGTTGTTCATTGATTTTCTCCTGGTTTTCCCTTATCTTTCCTTTCCTGTTGATATCTCTTTAATTGATTCCTGATTACAGATTACACCAGTTACAAACTGTTATTTGTCAGACAATGGAACCAGGCATCTCTCTGTGGCTCAGAGAAAAGCATGCAGCTCTTGATAATTTTGGGAGGTTCAATCTGAGCAAGCTGTAGAGAATGTAAGATGATCTGGTGGTAATTGGTAAAGAAGGAGTCTGTATAGACTCCTCTCCAAGCAACTATCTTGTTTACACTCTCTGGCCTTTATACTGCTAGGAAATCCTGTATCCTGCAGGAATTACAATGCAGTAGAATCTGCAACTGAGTTCAAAATGTGCTTCTCGGACTCATTATCAACTCCAGTTCTGTTTGCAATGCTTAGCATATAAATTATTTAAATTAAACTAACTACATAAATTATTCAAGTTTTTTCCCCCTTATCTTTAACAGACACTGCAGAAAGTTCAGTACTGGTGGTGTTACACTTCACTGCTAATCAGATAGGAGTGCCAAAGGTATCTTAAAATACTGGCAGTGCCCAAATGACCATGAGACTCAGGATGTAGCTACCAGAAGCTGACACAGTGACACTGGAACATCTCATCACCAGTGAAGGGCTATTTTCTGCTCACCAGGGTAAACAAAGAGGGAGTTACAAGGCGAATTACAAGCAGGATGTTTATTCTGGAATGGGTACAAGCTAATCCTGTTAAATGCTTTCTGTTAAGTGTTGGATGCAACCAGGACCTGTTGTTCATGTCATGTAGAAATCAAGGTGCTCAATAGCCCCATTGTGAATGAGCCTAGTGCAGTATCAAGGGATTTTCTCCTTGCAAAGAATCATTCTGACCTTGTTTTCCTCTGCCCTGGTGAGGTACTTGTGAAGGTAGACAGGAATGAAGTCTTGACCTTTACTGTCTTCTTTCCTGCTATCTGCTGTATCAGCTTTGAAGCCAAGTCCTCAATGGCTGGACTGAAGCTCTGACTTGAAGCCATATGCAAGCAAATTGTTTCTTTAGAGCCTCAGCCAGACATCTGATTTAGTTGCTTGGAGTAGGCAGGTACAGTTCACAACTCCAAGAGAGCAATGAACTTGTAGTGAGCCTGTTTTACAGGCAGAGCTGTCAGAGACTTGTTCCGAGACAGTCATTTGAGAGAGCCAGCAATGAAGCATAATTCTCATAGTAAACCTGAACAGAGCTCTTTGTTACAGTGGGACCTGTCTGAATTGTTCTTTATACATAGATCTTTTCTTTCATGTTTTATTCTTTCTGTTCTGTTAATTTCATATTTCAAATGTGATTTAAGAAAACAATTTCCAGCAGGCCTGATTTTGCTCTGATTGATTTGTGAACCTTGAATTTGTGAGATTGATCTAGATTTCTGACTGTGCCCAAACATCATGATGCACTGCCTCTGAGAGGTTTTGAGGGGCTGTATTTCAGCTGTACGGAAACAAATTCTTTCATTCTTCACATTCATCGTTGACAATGTATGTGGTGGTTCAATACTTGCCTGAACAGCAGAAGACAAAACCAAGATACAGTTGGCCACCTGTTTACTCTTGAGCTAATATAGCTATCAAAGGCTGATATCAATCCAGGGTACAGTGTAGTAAGAGATAAAAATATAGAATGAATGAATGAACTCATTCAAAGAATATGTGATAGCTATGGCATGAATGGAGACAGGAATATATCTCATATGACAGAAGGACATGACATTGCGACCTTCTGAAACAAGTCATGATGTTTAAGAACGGCATCTCCATCATCAGTTGGCTCAGAGCATCCTCCAGGTACCACAAGGAAGGACTACAGTCTATTTAGCCACTAAATTAATTTGAATCTGTGAGAAAAGCAGGTCCAAAACTCAAATGATTTGAATCTGATGCAGGGAGAAGACTGAAACCTTATGGTTTCACAGTAAGTTTTGCGGTATTTGGTGTTTTCCAGTTACCTTCAGCCTTTAGACATGTTTTCATTTATAAAAGGCTGCTCTTCTTTCCTTCAAAAAGGAATAAATGGATATATGCTGATCACAGAGTTGTGGAAAAAAAGCTGGCAAACTTGAACTCTCAATGCACAGAAGAGCAGAAGGAAAACAAAATTACCCAAAGTAATTCTTATAAAAAAAAACAAAGCAGAACAAAGAAAAACATTTTAATCCATTATCATGATTCATGGCAAACAAGGAGAACAGACATTCGTATCTCATTTTTCAGCAGTTTGGGGCCGCTGAAAATACAAGCAGGTGAGAGATATGTCATATTCATTAAAGATGGATGTGGCATGATTCTTTTTAGGCCACCATGAGATGACATTCTGTATGTGCTGATAACTAAGAAGATAAGGCTATGTTTCTCTTGGTTTCACGCTTGCCTGTAT
Source organism: Phasianus colchicus (assembly GCF_987193195.1). Lineage (NCBI taxonomy): Eukaryota > Metazoa > Chordata > Aves > Galliformes > Phasianidae > Phasianus > Phasianus colchicus. The sequence continues at coordinate 85,301,966 of NC_143476.1, read as the reverse complement.
TGGACTAGATAGACATAATCACCCTGGAGATATTGTATTTACTTCCCTTCCTTATTTACTTTGTTTCTTTTATTTCACTTTAGGGGACTGGGCTGGAATTGACATTTCTTCTCTTCAGCAGCCGCCTTCTCTCTCAATGCTGGGTCTCTGGGCACTGAGTTAAGCCAGACAGTGGAATGGACCTGCTGTAAATAGTGTTGATAAATTGAGTAGATAACACAGTGTGGCCTGGTTTACCCCAGTGCACAGAGTAATAGAAAGGAGCTTCCGCCTCTGAAAGGTCATCGTATTGACAAGGGGAACGATTGTGGGAATGGCAGTTGTGAGATGCTTGTCACTAAAACCACTTTTCCACAAAAGATGCTGAAGGGGTTATACCTAGGCCTTTCCTCCCTGTTCTTGCCCCTGAGGTCATCTGATTTAACTGGTGCTCAGCATGACCAAGGAGGTCCTTGATGCAAAAGAGGTCTGAGTATAAGGGTTCCCAAAAGCTGTCATGAACTGACTAAGCTTCAGATGGCCAAGTGCATGGGGAGCTTGTCCTGTTTGGGCAGAGCAACCCCATAGGATTATGCTTAAATAAAAGGACACAGTTCTCTGAATAGTTCAATGGTTTAGTGTGATAATGCGAAAAAAAAAGAAAAAAAGAAAAAAAAAAGGACTTTTTTTGTTTTATGTTTGTGTAATCTGAATTCACGTGGGATGCAGATGACTGTAATATTCATCAGACAATCCAGCCAGTAGATATCCCTGAAACACCATTTTGAAGTTATGATAACACATATAGGGCACTAACACAGAGAGCCTGTGTCACATACATCCATCACACATCAGGCAGAGATTAGCTAAAGGAATATTTCCCATGGATAATTAGGAGAGTACCTAAGTCTCAGAACCATTTGAAGAAACTTAGCCTCAGAAAGTTGGTTCTGAGAAACTATACCTGCCCCTTTGATCGATCACAGAAAATACTGCATGTTCATAACCACCAAATCATAGAATGAGTTGGGTTGGTGGAGACACTAAGAATCATCTAGTTCCAGCTCCCTTACTGTGAGTATGGTTGCCACCCATTAGGTTATGCACTGGATCAGATTGCCCATGGCCTCATCCAAACTGAGCTTGAGCATCTCCAGGGGTGGGACATCCACAGTTTCTCTGGGGAGCCTGTGCTAGGGCCTCACCACTCTCTGAGTAAAGAATTTCTTACTGGCATCTAACATAAATCTCCAATTCTAGCTTAAAACCACTCTCTCTTGTCCTATCAGACAGTCTCCTTCCTGTTTATAAGCTCCCTTCGAGTACTAGAAGGCCACAATGAGATCTCCCCAGAACCTTTTCTTCTCTAGACTGAACATGCCTGCCTCCCTCAGACTTTCTTTGTAGGAGAGGAGTTGCATCCCTCTACAGGCTGAAGGGAGAGCACAGTGGGGTTGGCAAATTCCACAAATAGCAACATATGAAAAAAAAAACTCTGAGGCTTAGCTAGATTTGCAATTTTCATGTCACAATGCCTGTAAACAGCCTTCCAGTTAACATACCTTTTATGTGAACTGAACATCCAGGACTAAACCAGGTTCCTTTGAGAAAGAAGAAATACAGTCTATCAACAGTGTCTCATGTCAATTGGCAGTAGCATGTGATACGATTTTGTAAGAACTACCATTTTGTGTCACATCAAGGGTCCATCTCGTCCAATAGCCTTCCCTGACAATAGCCAGTAGAGCATGCTTAGGAAAAACTACTAGAAAAAAAAATGCCTATACAGTGATTTTTTGCCCCAGTTGTCCAGCACTCCAGAGCCTATGGGATTCCTAAACAGAACTTGTACATAAAGCTCTTCGAACATTAATGAGAAAGTATCCATAAAGTGAAGGCACTGCTACTTGGTGGGGAAAAACATTTGTTCTCCCCAAACAAGTATGACAAAGTATTGATTATATAATTTTATTTTGAGAGTGATGCCCGTGGTGTATTAGAAAAGGGAGTATTTCTAGAACATAGTGAGTTTCTTAGCTCTGCAATTTATTGTGCTGCCCTAATGATATTATATTACACCAGAGGTGATTTTCTGAACAGGGGGAGCAGTGTTTTTTCCCGCTTTCTCTGTCTTTTGACTGCTTACTTGGCTACAGTATTGGTTTAATAGTAGTTTCCAGCAGCACTCATGGCCAGCTCCCAGATAAATGTTGAACATTCTGCTTTTTTTATAAATCAGAATGAGGTTTTGGGGACATTGCTATTTTGTATTCAGAATTGGCCCATACAGAGGACTGGAATTTGATGGGTTTGTGTCATTTCTTACAATTTCAAACAAAAAGTGACAGAGATTTGGAAGCCTCAGCTAAATGGGGAATTGTGGGGAAAGTGCAGACCGGTCAGAGTGTGAAATCAGAATGCCTTGGGAAGGTGACAGCAAACTGGCTCAGGGGAAGTCCAAACAAGCCCCAGAACATTCCCTTTGAGAAAGCAATCTAGTGATTTAATACCCCTGTTCCTGGGAAGTGGTTTCATGAAGCATGATCTGGCAGTCCTTACTTTGGCTGCACACCAGTCTTCCAGGAATCCAAGACCAGCTCATTAGATGGCAAGATTTGCGCTCCTTGCAAGAAGCTGGTCCCCATCCAGTTCTGACAGTCACAGCCAGCCTGTGCCATCTGGCTGGGACCTGTCCCCAAATACACAGCAAAGCCTTTCTTGGAGCCCAGAGGGTTGAGAATGCTGGTCGCTGTAAAGTGCAGAAGCTTTTAGCTCCAGTGCAGACCACATTGGCACATATGTTGCTGAGGTCCATTGTGATCTCTAGGCACTGCTGGCAAGCAAAAAAATGATTCAGCAATCAGAAAATAAGACAAAAAGCAGAAAAGCAGAAAAGCAGAATAGCTAACCACCCCATTAATGACTAATATTATGTCCCTACCCCTGAAAGCAAAATACTCTCCTGGAACAACAGAATGACCTGGGCCTGAGTCCTCTGCAGTGAAGTTACTTTGCAGTAGACTTGCAGCAGGTTCTGGGCTCTGACTGGTGATGGGAAGTGAGATAGCGGGGCCCTCAGCTCCCCATCACCATAGCGTCATCCACTGGGCAGGTATGAGCTAACACATTCAGCTCCTATTGCTAAGCAAGTTGGGGTTATAAACATGATTTTCATAATTGGATTTTAACACACATAGAAACCACCCAGCAGCGATAATAGCTTTGCACCAGAAGAGCCTTAAGACGGAGGAGAACAGCTCCTCTGAAGTGTTAAGAATCCCAGCACATTTATCTTAATAAGTTTTATTACAGCCTGCCAGTTTAAACCTAATGACTAATTTATCGTATAAAATACCAGCAATATATTTTTTGATTTTGCTAATTAATTATCTCAAACAAAGGTGATATTTATAAAACTGTCCAGAAATGGTATGTGCATTAAAATTGCCTTGCAGCAGGAGATAAAATTATTACTAATATGGGATCAAATTATTACTGTATTGACTTAGTTACTTTATTACCTCATAATGGATTTCTTCATTATTTTCCCCGGGATTGTAGCATTCATGATTGCATTAAAGTCTGTTAATCTATGCAAATATCATTAGGAGCTACTAATAACCACGGCAACTTTCTTCAATTTCAAGGAATGTGGTAAGTACTCTCAACACATTGTTATGTTCTGTTAGTGTGATGGGATTAACTCAGCCCCTGAGACCTTGGGACAGTGGGTGGGCAGCAGATCTTTTTGAGCCTTTTCTTCCTTAAAGATAGAGGAGGTGGAAGGTGGGAATTTGCTTGGGAGGTGGACAGGCAAAACCATGTTGAGCATTGCCACTCTGCCTAATGCCAGTCAGGTCACTTTAGCTGAAGGGCTGTGTCATAATCCTTCTTCTGCATTGTCCAGTGCTGCTGTTTGTCTTCAGAACCAAAGACCTAGGCATGAGCACAGGTGTTTTCAAAATGTGGTGGGAAGCAGTGGTTTTCTGGAGGCAAGGTGTGGGGTGATGGCTTTTGTATACACAGGATAAGGCAAAAGCAAATTGAGTAGGTAGCTTTTCAGCACTGGGCACAGTTTTTGAGCATTCTGTGGTGATGTAATGCCCTCATGCTGATTTTTCAGAGATGTTCAACAAACCATTTTCATGAGGTCTGTTTGCTGCAGAGCTGTGAGTGTGTGTGTACCTATGTGTCTCTGTGTATCACTTTAAAAAATGCAGACAAATGTTAAGCCTTGAAAGTTACCCTTTCCAATGGCACTAAAAACCAAAAGATGGATGCTTAAGTAGAAAAAATAGGCAAGGGGAGTAAGATAGGCAATAATAGACATACCTCTGTTGGATGGTATAACTGTTCATCTCTCTTAGATGTTAGCCCAATTTCACATTTTCTTTTCTTAGGTAATGAGGTTATAGGCACCTTTGCAGTAAGGCACACAGATTAAATAGAAGAAAATCAGGTGAGATTGGATTGCTGAGTGACAGGGACAGAATCTTACCTGTATCTGTCTGTCCGTCTGCTTGTCTGTCTAAAAATGGTCTGGCTCCACAGCTGACTCTCAGGCAAGACAATCCTGATGGAAACTTTCCAAACATGATTTCTAACTGATCAGTGCTATATGATTCTGCAATGCTGGGGCTTATGCTGAGCTCCGCTGTCATTTCTGAGTGGCACCTGAAGCCTCCTCTTCAAACTGACCTTAGTCGAAAATCAGTTTACGTCCAATTATAAGAGCTACTGAACTCTGGGTGCCCTTGTTTGGCTCCATCAGCATGTGTGCCACAGATGAGAGGTAGACAGGCTTTGAAAATGTTAAAGGCTTCAGTTTTTGACACAAAAGCTGCATTCTGAACTATAAACAAGCAAAAGGGGGCTGAGGTGGTGGTGAGTGTTCTCGCAGCCCCAGGGGCTCCTAGAATCCCTCTCTTCTCCCTTAAACAGTAACTGGAGTATCCCTTCAGAATATCTGTTAAAAAATATAGGTATTAAAAAAAAAAAAAGAAAAAAAAGTAGAAAGCCCTACAACATTACGGTGGTGTCAGAGCAAACCAGTATTGAATTAGGCATTTGCACCTCTGTAAATGGATTAACAAAATGTGATTGTTTGGTGTTTGGCTGTCAATCTGCGTTTGGCTCAGAGGGGATAATTTTAACTCAGAATGTGTTAAAAAGTAATTCCGTAGATGGAAGCAGTCTTGGACCCTGTGAAACTTTCAGCTTTTGTGCTGATGAGCTGACCTTGTTTTGTTAAATAAAAGAATCCCCAAGCAGCACTCAGTAAGGCAAAAAGCAGAGTGAATCCAGAAAATAGCATTATTTCTTGTGTTTTCTTTCTTTCTTTTTTTCTTTTTTTCTTTCTTTTTAAAATTTATTTATTTTTTAAGATAAGTGGCTATCCTTCATGGTGAGTGGGAAAAATGAAAGAGAAGCAAGCCCAGGAGAAATGCAAGCAGTAAATTAGATGGATTGGTCGAAGCTGTTATGCATTAATTGCGTTTCAGGATCACCTGGCCCCCTCTCCTCCAAACAGCAGAACCCCTGACTGCTGGGCACTCTACAAGCACTGAACAAAGGATGGCAACAAAGCAGCGTTAGCAGTCCTGTCGAGGGTCTCTCCATCTGGATTCCTTTTCCCAGCCCATTGCAGAATACAAGCTCATTAATTTTCTGAGTTCAGACGTTCTGTCAGTCAAGACCTTTTCACAAAACAACTGAGCAAACCTCCCAACTAGAACTGGTTGGCAGTTTTGAGACTAGAAACAAAGGGTTTTTGTTTTCCCGTGTTTCGCTGGACAGAGGTCTTTATTTAGCGAAAAAAACATAAGTCAGCCCTGCTAAGAGGATAAAGCAGATTCAGACATGAGGAGCCAGACATGGTAGTAGGGTATCTGTGAATTTGTACCTGAGGCATTACTTTGGAAGGGGGTGAGTTCCAGCAGAGAGTAGTTTGGCTCTCCTGGGCTCTACATCCCCTATATGTCAGGAAGACATTGAACCAGTTAAAATTAATTTAAAATGGAGTATAAAGCTATCTGCTGGGAAAGCAGAAGGCAAGACTTTCTCTTTGATACTTAAATCAAGCTTATTTGGAGTGGCTGACATTGGTTCTGAATAGCTTGATACCTGCTAACAAGAGGCTTGCTTGGGTTTCTAGCTTTCCGTCTAGCTGGGTGGCTTTAATGCAATTTAGTGCTTAGGAAGTAAGTATGTATTCTAGTGATGATCTCAACGCCGTCATCTTGAGTCCATCTCAAACAGCAGTAGGGGGACATAATAATGCAGTGTAAATCAAAGTATTTCCATTGGCAGTGCTGATTTACACCTTCTAAGGACCTGGCTTAGCTGTATTATGGCCTTGATCTGCACTGCCTAACCTCCTTGAATCCCTTGCATGGATTGCACACATTGGTTAACTTCAGGAAAGACTTTCTTACATTGTCTGAATGCTAATTGCACTGCTATGCTGCAACTTATATTAAAATTAATATATAATTCCCGCCAAAATTGAGATAATTGAACTGACCCAAAATATAACCCTTTTCCTTATTTCTTAAGCACTTGAGTTTTAGCACAAATCTCTTTTACTGCAGGGGCTTATGTTGTGCCATCAGCAAATGCAAAGAGCAATTAAACATTTAACATGATCACAAGGAGAAGAGAAAAGCTGCTGCTTAAATGCATCAGGGAAAAAAAAAAAAAAACAACCTGGAAAACAAATCCATTGGATCTAGTGTAAAATGGAAAAAAAAAAAAAAAAAGTGCTACAGTAAGTTCAGTTTGATAGCTATGTACATTGAAAATCTAGTGTAATTCTTTAAAAGCAAAATAGCTACTTTGCTGAGCTCCTTAGAAGGAATTTCAAACAATCCCAATGCCACAAAGATGTCAGGCAGATGCAAAAGTTTTCTAGAGAGTGAGTGCTGTGATTTTCACCTTCTCTTTGTTGTCCTTACTCGGGAGGGTTACCTGGGGCTTGGGAATATCTGCCTCTGGAAAGGACTGTACCACACTTCTCTGAAAGGAAGACAGAAACAACAGACTTCTTCAAAGCTTAGCATCCCTACGACAAATTCTTCTTTATTCTTTTTAATTCATTTCCCCATTCTGCTAAAAGCACGTAATGTACCCCATGAGTCATCTTGGCTAGCGTCATTGCTTTTAGTCAAAGTATTAATAAGAGGAATTAGTCCTGTTTGTCAGTCTGTCTGTGAATGGAAGACATAGGATTAAGTAACTAGATATTTGTTTTCCATAGCTTATAGAGCATGTTTATTCAGTTGCCATAAGGACATCAGGGTCATGCAGATTGGTACAAAGTTTGAGCAGATAACTGCTTTACACAATCCTGCTCATGGGGGCATACCATCAAGTACCTTGAAGATAATGAAATGCCTGTTTTAATGCTCTGCCATGGGAGCCTGATTTAAAATGGCCTGAGAGGGCATTTCTCCAGTAGAAAGACACAGACAGCAACACAGGACATTTTGCTCCTTAATAAAAGTGGATGGAGAGATCAGTTCAGGGTGGGACCCTTTCCTCTGGGACTGATGTCGAACTGACAAAGTCTTAAGAAACTTACAGAGGAAGTTTTGGAACCTGAATATGATAGTTTTTTTCAGATCTTTTCACAGGACCTTACTGTTTTCAATCAGGCTTCCGTGAAGACATTCCTCACAATTCCGTTGTGGAAAACAACAGAGAAGTAGATAGCTATGCAGTTGGGTCATTCACTGACATTGTGGGGTATCAAAGAACAAACTGCTCTGGCAACCTGTTTGGTAGCATTCAACATGGGAGCTCTGTGAGGGGATGTTTGTCACCATGGGTCCGTGGTGGAGATGTTCTCCAGGATGAGACACAATGAGACAGCAGGGATCTGAACTCAATTCTCTGTATTCTGTGAGGGTGTATGAATACTGTAAAAGCAGCTTTCTCCTTCTGCTCTGAGGTTCATGGAGGTTGAGGTTTCAGAAGGCTGAGGAGTTTAATGTTTTAATGCAAAACCCTAGAAAAGCTCTTAGGTCTAAATCAGAGAATGTAGGAAAGCTTCTCAAATATTAACCACTTTCTTACTGCAGGATTTTCTCCTCAGCTCCTGCAGTTGCACCTAGACTCCAGTCTGCCTGTGACAGGGAAGTTCTCTCTGTGCCATCTCAATTTTTTCTTGGATTGCAATATCAGACACAAAGCAACATTTTCTCTAGTAGATTGTGCCACTAATACAATAAGGGTCTAATATATTAATGAATAAGGTTCTATAATATGCTAATATTTCTGCATCACATTAATATTCTATTAGGCTAATGCATTATTATGCTAATAAGTCTATTAAAAATGCAAAATATAATTATATGTTCTGTATAGCTCCACTGCTGGAATCTGATTCCTGTCCTAGACATACTCGTGTGTATTTCTAGAAATGGTAGTACCTGCTGTGAAAAGTTAACTTGATCGATACATCCAATGTATGTCATTGCACACACCCAGCTGCCCAGACAGGGCTACCTACCTCCAAAACCATTATGAAATGGATTAAGTACTTTACCGGGTCTGCCTTTCTGCTGTGAGAGGCACAGACTTACAGCTATGCTTTGCACACGCTCTTTCTTTATCATCTGGAGTTTTCCTTTCCCTTTGCTGAGCAGCTAGTGGAGAGGGGTCCTGATAAGCATGGGCACCCTGTATACAGGAAGCACCTCAAGCACCTAAGAGTCCCCTAATAATGGGCAGCAACTGAGTCCCATTGAGGGATGGCGTTTACAAATTGCTTCTCTCTGTCTTGTGTTGTTTTGGCAAGTCAAGGCAACACCCAATGGAGTTTATTCTTTAATGCCTAATTTCCCTGAACACCATTCAGAGAACCTAAACCAGAGGTGTGGGTGTCTGGGACTTGTGCCGGGCAGCGAGTCCCTGATGCTGGAGCTCTCTTGTGCCCAAATCCCTCTTTTATCCAAGCCCTGAGCATCCTTCTGCTCCTCTGTTGCTGCTGAGAGAGTATTTGCAAAGTGCCTCCCACTCTCCATAAACATATCCACACTCCTGTGCTCTCCTGAATAATGGCATTTGTTGGAGAGGTCTCCTGCAGTTCTTTCTACCACAGCTAAATGTTCACTTGATTGCTTTTAGATGGGCCAATTAAGAATGAAAAGGGAAAGTGAACAGCATGGTTTTGTTTTGTTTTAAAAATGTCAGGTTTGCCAAGTTTATTAAGCAGGAGCTCAGAATGAATATTGAATTTTCAAAGATTGCTTCAATAAAGTTGGGAGAGAGAAAGCAGAAGGACATGTCCTTCCTCTCATCTCTGTCGGGATAACTTGCTGCCCTGTATCTATGTCTAGATCTCATGGAACCAGTCATTTAACCGATGTTACAGCTGACATTTTTAATGAGAGAGTGAGGTTTCTGTTGTTTGTCTGAAGGTCTATTCACTTCCTTATTGCCACTGGCAAGAGGCTGGAAATTGGACGGAGAAAGATTCAGGCAAAAAAAAAAAAAAATCCTTTCTAATGGTGAGGAAAGAAAAGCTGTAGAGCTGGTTGTCTAGGGAGGCTGAGGCTGCATCACTAGAGGTAGATTAAAAATAGGGAAAAAAAGCAAATGTCTGAAACAGCGTAGTCAGAGTTGGTCCTGCATCTGTCCAGATGAGAGACGCAGATCCTCCAGGATCCTTTAAACCCTTGTGCTGTGGCTGTGGTCCTCCTCTCATGAGGAATAGACCCAAAGCTTTGTGAAGAGTTTCTTCGTTTTATAGTCTCCACAGTTTGGTATCTGAAAAGGAAAGAAGTTGGAATGGCATGAAATTGTCCTCAAAGTAGGCAGTAAGTAGGCAAAAAGAAATGGTTTACAAGTACTCTGCAAGACCGGGAAGTGCACTTAATTTTGATAGATGTAAGGTATGCCATGGTACGCCATGGTCATCTATATGCTTCCTGCAAGCCATCTGTATTGCACTGCCCCTTGTGAGAGTAATCTTTCTGTATGGTGACTATTATTCCTTTGCAAGAAAGACTCTGCTGACATTTGCAGTGACCAAATAGGGGAAGAAATGCAGGTCTGGAGAATCTGAAGTCCAGCCATTTCAGCACTGTGCTCTATAGGTATTCAGTATGATACAGGAACATGAGTGCATGTGACTCCCCAACTTGTATTTCTTATAGCAGACTGAGATGAATGAGTTTGGGACTTGATTGCACAAAAAGCAAAATACTTTTTACTCAATCATCTAATTCATCTTACTTCTAGATTTTGCTGTTTCAAAACAGCAGTGAAATGATTATTTACTCAACACTTTTCGTACAAAAAAAAAAAAAAAAAAAAAAAAGATGATTTTCTCAAAACTTATTTACAAAATTTTGAGGTCACAAGTTTGTTCTAGAGAACAGGAAGCTCATATTCAAGCATTTATACAGCCCATACTTTCAGGCTGCTTTTGTTTTTCCAGAGGCCCATTGCAAATTGCAATTATTGCTTGTATTAATAATGACAATTCCCTTTGTCACTATTACTGTTATAGTTTTAATACATATGCTGTGTGCAAGCATCTCCTGTGGATTCTCCAAGACAAACTTCAGGTGTTTTCAAGCTGCTTCATCAACTTGACGTTCAGTGGAGCTACACTGATTTACATCAGCTGAGGATTTAGCCCAAAGTCCCTATTGAAAGTGACAGAAAGCTTTTTGTTGGGCTGTCTCTTCCTTGGAAAGATAACGCTTTTCACAGGAAAGCTGTTATTTGGTGTGTTCCCTTATGTAACAGCACTGTTAGCAAAGTGGAGAGACCAAAAAAGATGAGGACACTAATATGCGTGGAAAGGTTCAGGCTGCTGAAGTGAGCAACCTCTCTGCAGCGTGATGTTGTGCTGTTATTGAACAAGTCCACACAAATAATGGGTTTTTAGGGAAATTTGTTCTTCAGTTTCTAAAGATATCTTCAATCTCAATTTGCTTGGAATGAATGTTTACATGTAAATACGACTCTAGCCTTTGACTATGCCTGCGCTAATCTGCCTAGCAAAAATCTCTCTGTCCTGTTCTCCACCATATCTCTGTTTCAATACATATCTGAAATTCTCCTCTTGCTTCACTAATCACACCCAAATTTAGCTAGCTAAGCAGAATATCTTCCTTTTGAAGTGGCATGTTGTAGGTTTTATACCTTTCCTTGGCCTCTAGTCAACCCATCCACAAGTTTACATGTGGATTTTCCCCAGATATTGGTAAAACAGCAATTAATTCCACTGGCATGAGCATGACTGGCGACGGAGAGCTCAGCTCTCCCTCAGACATTAAGACATGATTGTGGTGCACATGCACAGCAGTGTTCCCGAGGAACTGCCTCAGTGCAGACAATGGCCCTTGCTAGCTTCTACCTAGCAATGATGCGCCCCTTCTTCACCCTAACTACCATATAAAATATCATGACCTTCCTGCTGCCCTAGGGCGTGGGTATGTGCTCATGCTGCCTTGTCACAGTGCACATGCATGGGAGGACAGAAGTACGTACCCCTGTGTGCATATTCTACAACCACTGTTCCATTTGTTTAGTTTCTTAGAGCTGTTTCAGTTGTTGAACCATCACCATGATCAAGAGATATGTGGGCTGAAGAACAAAAGAAACCTTTGGGGCAGGAGTATGGGGAGGAATTGTATTCCCCAGCTCGGTCTTAAAGCCCAGCCCAGATATACCTGCAGACTCCTGCAATGAGAGCTTGCTGCAAGAATCCAGAGCTGGAGCCCAGCAGCTCACCATTAATCTGTGAGTGGTTTTATCCTCATGGGCTTGCCTCATACCAGGATTAATAAGCAAAGATTGGCCTGTAAAACTCACACAGATTGCAATTCCCTCTCCATAAAACGTTTTTCCTTTAGATGGAGAAGCTTTTTTTTTTTTTTTTTTTGCCTTCTAACTTTCTCAGTTTTTCTCTCTCTAGATCTAACTCTTCTGTAGTCTGAATGCAGGCATGTGTAAAAAATCAGGGTGAGAGGATTTGCTCTCTAGGCAAAGAAAACACCGGAGGTTAATTAAAAACAAAAGGAAGCGTAACAAACAACCCTCACGCTCTCCCCCTCTCTACCCACATGGACCCTTCAAACCCAGGGGTTCATGCAGGCACGGAGTTAGCCAGGTCCGGGATGGAGGCAAGAGCCCTGGAGGAGGAAAAGGGTTTGTAATCTTTGAATGAAAGAAAGGGTGGGGGGAGACCATCCCATCAGTGCAATCCCAGTGGCAATTTCATCTAGGCCTGTTGTTTCTTAATGAGTTTTTATCCATCTTTAATTTGACGGGTCTTCTTTCCCAAATGAGGGCTAAGATGGCAAGGGGGAGGGGAAGCAGAATAGTAGGGCAGAGAGCCAGCCCTCTGGCAATACATTTTTTTTTCTTTATTTCTTTCACTCTTAACCAGTTGCTAAGATCTCTTTCTTACATTTTTCTCCCTTTGTTAGTATGTTTTTGTTTCAAAATACATATTCTATTGAACACGGGGAAATAACAAGAGACACATGAAGACAGACTTTATAATACCTCCTAACCACAGAAGCAGAGAGCAGATAGGGGTACAAAAATAAGAAAAATGTACTGCACTACTTTCCCTGTGATAGCACCACAAACAGCCAGACTCAGGTTTTCTTTGGATCTAATATTCCTGGGTGGATTTTCCACTCATAAATACCTCTATCAATTACTTGTCCCCATGTAAACTGTTAACATTTGTGATTCCCAGCAGCAAGGAGTTCCGTGGATCAGTTGTACTTTGGTTGAACGGTATTTGGCAGGTGGTCATTAGTATGTCCAAATGCCTCAAGCCATCTGGAGCTGATTTGGTTCTAACCATGGTTAGACAGGAGTGAGCAATCATGGATATGCTGTGAGCATGAACAGCTGAATTTATGACTATTTTTTTCTACCCTGTCACTTTTTCTTCTTTTTTCTTTGTGAAGTAGCTTGGGATTTTTTCATGTATTTATGGGTTTTTGTTTCTTTGTTTTGTTTTGTTTTTTTTGTTTTCTGCTGGTCAGTGATATCTCCTCTGTTTGTTTTTGACCTTTGTTTTCTGTGGGTTGCTCAGACATGGAAACTGCAAACTAGGATCTTGAATGGGAAAGGACTGCTTGGCAGAAGTCTCCAAGTACTAAATGATATTAGGAAAACAGATTACTTAAATTTGATACCTTGCCCAAAATCATCATCTGAGTTCGAGGGAGGCAGGAAGCCCACAGGTGGCCAATTTCACCTAGGTAGCATGCAACATCAAAACACTTACACGTGTAAGTGAAAAGATCAAGAGCCATAATAGTATTTAAAGGCAAAATTCAGAGTTACTGTGTTGAGGAACAAATGTGTTAAGGGTAGGATGAGCTTGGGGAATATCTCATTTTAAGAGCATGCCTTATGTGATAAAGTACAGGTCCATCTCTCCACCAAGGAGATTCACAGATTGAAGCCCAGGTCTAGCTCAAGAGCAAGTTGTACTTTTTTTTTTTTTCTTTTTTTTTTCTGGGGCTCACACCTCTCCTCTACTTCCCCTTTCAACCATACACCTGCCTCCCATTAGAGGAGTAAACTTTGAATTAAATATTTTGCACATCTCTACCTCTGCATTACATCCCGCTGGCCATGTCTTGACGGGCTGCATCAGTCAATAACGATGCAATATTAAAGGGTAATGACACAGCCATGCAGAGTAATGAGAGAAAGCAATTTCTCTCACTATTTAGCCATTTACCAATCGATTGGATTCAAAACCATCAAGTCAGAAACACAGGGAGTGGACTAAGTCCAAAAGAGGTCGACATGTGCCCCTGTAATGTAGTGGTTCTGCTCTGCTAGCGGACAAAAAATGCCTAAGTAAGTGCACCGAGTCAAATTCTGCTCAGGCTCTGATGACAGAGCATAGCAAAGGGAATACACACGGATGTGGCCTTGTTGGGTGAAAGATATAATGAGTAAAGAGAAAGGAGACAGGTTCACACGGGGAGCAAAAGTGGAAAGGTGTGTTTGTTGCTTCAAGAGCCTAAAAAATATGTATGCATCTATTTCTATAAGCTTGGTCTCAGTAGTGCAACTCCACAAAAGAGGCATGAGCTCCCTCCTCTAAGCAACTCAATGGGCTTAAAGAACAGTTGTGGTTCTTATGAGCTGCCCCCTGAGAAGATTAGGGTGGGCAAACTGTTTACAGTCAGACAGAATATGAAACCCAGATAAATCTTGAGATTTAGCAATAGACTGAGAACAGGAGCCCACCCGTAATGCCTCCTTTGGACAGGGGAAGGGCTTGGGTCTGCAGCAAGCAAGGCCTGAAAATGTACATCCTGAAGAATAGGCATTTGGAAAAGGTTGGAGACTGATTTAATACATTCTTTTTTAAACTGAAAACAAGTGTGAAATCTCTGAAGTGCTACTCATAAAGCACGTAACAGTAGTGATGAGGACTTTTCAGGTTGGGAAGAGGAGCGGGTTCCAGCAGTGATATTGCTATTTTGGCCTCTTCCACAGAGAATCTGCAGGAGGATGAGGCAGAACCCTTCCTCATCTTCATTGCTTCATATTTCCAACTGAAGAATCAATATTCCCTTCTTTAAAAAGTAGTGAGGATGTCTCTTGCTAAAAGAGATCTTCAGATCCTGCAATTTTGCAAAGGTATTTGGAAAACGTATTTAGGTCTTAGAGCAGCCCTTCACAAAGAAAGGTGGCAAACTCTGTACCTGATTGTCATACAGCAAAATGTTTGGCTTTACCAGCCACAGGCATCCTGCACAAGCCACATCCCTGAGGGAAAAGGCACACGCACAGTGTTTCACAAGAGAAGTTCTCTATGAGGTGATTCCCTAACAAACTGCGCACCCAGCAAGCTGAGCAAGGCTGCAAAGAGGCAGGGAGAGAGGAGAGAGGAAGAAGCTGCTGGGACTCCTGAGATGAGTGAACAGTGGTCATGAGCCAGGGAAGTACGGAAAGCAGAGCAGGAGCAAAGGAGGGAGATAAGGAGAAGGCAAAGCACATTCTTTTTAATTTTCTTGTTTTACAGCTGTTTATAGGTGCAATCCTACTACTGCAGAGTGAAAATTCTGCACAAACCGATATGATTACTGCAGCTGCAGGGCTCTGGGTGGTTTTATAACCTCTCTGCTATGTTGCAGCTTCGCATAGCTTGGTGGGAGCTGGTCTCCAGCAAAGATACTGGTCTAAAGGCCAACAATTTTCCCAGGGTTTGTTGCCTTGTGAGTTCGGCCCAAAACAAAGGGGAAAGAAGCAATGGCTTCTTCCAAGATCTCTCTCCTCTCACAGTGTCCCTCACTACTGTGTGCACGTAGGACAAGGAGACAGGTGTTGATCTAGGAGTTTTAGTGAGTTAGTGATTTCCATTTAACCAGATGTCCAGCTCCTGCTTTCACTGTGCAGCCTGGCTGCCATAAAGAGAGAGACCTATCAGCAGGCTGATGTCCCCTGTGTGGTGTGAGGAGAAGTGTGTCTGTCTGCAAGTCTGCAGCACAGCTGCCCTCAGCACAACAGTAGTGTTCCTGCCTTTCCATGCAGATCTACAAACTTGGTAAACTTTTACATGGGGAGCTTGCCTGGAGGAGGCTGACCAGCCTGTAAGATGCAGGAGGCCATGACCAAGAGTCAAATGCCCCTTTCTATTCTGATCATTCAAACCCCAGTAAAACCTCAAACTTCATACGTATATGTAAATGTGTATATATATATATATATATATATATATATATATAAATTTCTATTTTTCTTTTTTTTTCTTTTCATTGAGACCAATTTATGACAGAATAGGGCATCAATCTGTCTCTTCATCTTAAAGTTCAGAGAACCCAAAAGTTCAGTGAAACTTGGGCACCTCTGGCTGCTCTTATGGAGCTCTCAGAAGGAAGCATGGGATATGTGAGCAAAAAGAGGACATTTTCAGCTGCTGCAGTATGATGATCTCATCAAGCTCCACAAATGGAGAACACAGAAGCAATCTTCTGCCAGCGTTGTTGCATGCAGGGCACAGTTTTGCCAGTGGAGCAATGATGGCTCAGAAAGAAGGGGATATGAACACATCCCTGCAGTCCTCTTAGCTAAACAGGCTGCTCATGCCTTGGGATGCATCTGTGCAGCACCTAACCCAACAGGGCTTCTAACTGTGACCATAATAGAAATAACATACAGTAATAAAATAAATAGACAGTAAAACTGTCTTCTATAATGTTATTCTCCAGGCTAAATGAGATGCCAAAAATGAACAAACAGCCTCCAAGTGATATTAAAATGTCTTTCACTTTTAATAATTTAAGGGACATACTAGTGAGAAAGATAAGGAAACTTAAAAATACATTATTTTTCAGCATGATGGTCTCTTCCTCACATTCTCTCCTGTCTGATCCACTGAGGACTCATTGATATATCCTAGGCTGAAGCAGAGCATTTTAATAAGTCATTAGGACAAAAACTTGCTCTCTATTTTATTTTACTTGGTTAGTTTGCCTTAGGAAAACAGGGTTGGGCTTTTTTCTGTAAATGGATTTACTCCCCTCTCTTCTACCCTCCTTCCCTCTCCTCCCTTCCTTCTTCTCTCCTTCCTTCTCTCCCTCCTTCCCTTCTTTATTCCTTCCCCCCCTCCCCTCCCTTCTTGCCCTCCTTCCATCTCTCTCTCTATTTCTCTTTTTCTTTCTCTCATTCTTTTTCCTGTTTTGAAAAGCCCTAGACCGTCTCCTTGAGTGCTAAGGACAAACTGGCAATAATTTATGTTATAGCGTGATATGAAAAAAAATACATTACACTATAAATTATAATATGAAGGGTGAAATGCCAGGAAGGATGCCAAATGCTGGTGGAAGTCCCATTAGACAACAGAGTTCTATTGCCTACCATTCCCCACAGAAATCTTAGAAGGTTTGCATGAAACAGTTTGCTGCGAGGGGGGAGAGGCTGGAGGATGGAGGGAAGAAGAAATATAACAGATAAAATACATAATCAGTCAAGTGGAGATAGGAAATTTTTACTAATGTCTAAAAGAAAGGTGACTTCCATATACAGCAATAGCAATTTTGTATTTGGCCACCTGGGATATTGTAATGCTGGCTCAGGTTTGAGTAGGGGCTGTGGGGAAGAGGCTGTGCTGTTTGTATGTACTCCTGCACCATTATTTGGAGGGCTCTTGGATTTTGTTCTCACAGAGATGTCCAGTTTCTCAGGGTTTCAGGTAGCCCCACTCAATACTGCGGACCCAGGGGTCTGTCTTGAGGCCAAGCAGTGCCCTAGTGGGTTCCCTCTAGGACAGAAGTGGGAATTAAAAAGGGCTCTTTGAGGGAAATGGCTCCAAGCGGTGGATCTGGGGTCCATCTTTGACGCTGCGGTACGGACTATTGTTTGTGAAGTCAGATGGATAGAGATACCCTGAAGGGCCATTTCATGTGCAGTGTCTCACACTTCCCCAAGCACCCCCCAGCAGCTCATCCTAAGAAGATCCTAGTGATTGGTGGACTATGAAGCAGACCTGTGCAGTCATCCTCATGTAGGTGTAGGGCCTGAGACAATTGAGTTTCCTGTCCTCTGGCTGTTATTCATTTCACACTGTCACAAAGTCTTTGAATGCTGTCCCTTCCATCCATCTTAAGCCCAACTGCCAATACTCTGAAAACAAAATGTATGATACATGCGTGAAGCTTCTCAGCCACAGAAAAGGCATGAACTCCCTCGCAGTTTAACAGAAACAATTCCTTCATCTCTTCTCAGCTGTCCCACCACCACCACCATCCCAGTGTGCAACTCCTGCACGTGTATCATCTGGCACAGTATTGATCTGAGGCATATACAGTGATTTTGGCAGTTATTAAGGATGACATCAAAAATGAAATTTGGGGCCACTGAATTTTTTTACAGAATAAGCTACAGGTTGTTGGTACAGAGAGGGTCAATTTACCCTGGAGCTGATATGGCTGGTGAGGCTACTGCTTCATACCTACCTCACATCTGGTGAAACAACCCTTCAAATTCAAACCTTTGAGCCAAATTTTATGATACTGTAATGTTCATGGGGAAGCACAAGTCCTTTCTGGACATCAAATAATGAAATGGGATGAGTTCATTTTAAGAAAAAGAAAATTTTTGTGATGGACTAAGAATGAGACTATGTCTGTTCTCCTTTAAAGATACAAGAAATAAAAAATTGAAAAAAAAAAAAAAGAGTATTTAAAGAAAAAAAAAAAAAGTAGCAACACAGAAAACCCAAAACCATACCCAACATCCCAATCAATGAAGAGAAAAGCAGCTTTGAGTGCCTTATTGAATTGACCTACAGAAAAGGCTTCAGAGCTTCAAGCCCAAACAAGTCCCTGATAAGATGTGAAATGCAATGGAAAAATCATTTAGAGAGAACAACAGAGAAGCTGATTTTGCTCTAGTTTTACAGGTCGGTTCAATAAAGGTTCCTGAACTCTCTTTTCTGTGTAATTCTAAAGAAGGGTCATTTAATTAATATATTTATCTGGAGGAAGGGAAAAGAGGAGAAAGGAGGGGGGAAGAGAACTAAAAACAAAGACAGTATTTCATACTGACCATTGCAAGTTTTGCTCATACCATTTGAACTACCACATGAACTCTCTGGGTACCCACAGCCTTTCTTTCCACACTGTTGCTGTTTTAGCCTCATCCTTTCTTTCAAAAATTATGGAATCCAAAGAGGAAAGACACAACCATGCACATTTCTTACTCTTTTTTTTTTCCTATCTTTGTGATTTATTTCCTGTATTTCCAACTAGCTCCCATGGTTTTATGAGAAATCGAAAGTGCAAATTTTTATATTATCTCCCTGCCAGCCTCCAAAAGAGTATCTGGTTGTGTTACGGTACTTCTTGTTGTGAAACTCACGGAAATAAAACCATGAAGCTCAATCCTCAGGTCTGCAACATCACTCTGCTCTTGCTCTTTCCTTTTGCACAGCACAGCTCTGCAAACCTCATTGTGACACAGGCTGCAGAACACCTAGAGCATCTTCACCACCTAGTTCTGCCTCACAGAGACAAAAGCTTTTGCGGCCCCAAGAAATCTGAGAGAGTCGCCTGGGCAATCCCCTGTGAAATTCCTGTTTAGAAACTGCATTAATAATTGCAGTGATTGGTTTTTGTGTGCAAAATTAGGGTAAAATCACTTCAAATAGTGTGTGGGCCCTCTGGTGGTGCTCCCCATTTAAAAACCATGCTGATGAATGTAGCAGTACGTCTAGAGCTGAGCCTGGCATGTTTGCGTGCATGTGTCATAAATAGAGCTATCTGATGCCATCTGTGTTCCTACAGTTCCTCCACACTATTTTTTTATTGCCAAAAATGGAGATCGTTTCCCCATGCCCCCTTCCTAACAACACATTTATAAAAAGAGTACTTTGCATTCAGGGAGGAGAAGGGTTAACAGAAAAACTTCTTCAAGTAAGAGGGAGAGCTGAGCCTTTGTGCTCTCTGGGAAACTGAAATTTAGAGAAGTGGGGAAAAGGCTTTCTCCCCCACCCCACGACAATGCAGTCTGTCTCAAAAAAAAAAAAACACCAAACCTGAAAGATAATTTTTTTTTTCATGTTCTTCCAAATATCACTTCTGCTTGTCACAATATTTATAAAAACCCTCTTGCTATCTCAAGCTGCACAGCCTTTGGCTCAGGTTCCTGCTTATGCAAAACAGGGTCATAAACATGTCACTGTGTATTTGATAAATCCATCTTCCTCTTGTCATTGTCACCAAGAAGCTGAGATGACGGGAGATTACTCCGTCAAATCGCCGTGGAAACGCCTGCAGAGTTTATGAATTTTCATAGGATGTAAGTCCTTTTTAATGGGAATTGGGGCCCAGTGAAAGCTCACTAATTTTAAGGAAAAGTGCGTGCATCTGTGTGTCTTCATCTATGTGTGAGTACACACTGCATGGCTGGATTTTTACCTTCCTTGCATTGGGAGTTATGCCAGTGCATCCGAGTCGAGAGTCTCCATCTGAGTTTGTGCCCATTTCCTTATATCTATTCCTCTCTGTATGATCCCAATTCGCATTTATATTAAGACTCACTTCAGCCATCCTGGATGTGTAAAAGGGATGCTAAATAAGTGCAAATGCCATTAAAGTGTATTTACTGATCTAACACATTTCCTGTGAGCATTTTCAATTCATTACCACATTTTAAAATGCTTGTCTCTGCCTCTACCCCTCATTTTTCTGCAGTCTACTAAAGATACCAACCCAACTTCAGTGAGAATTGCCTCTGTGTTGGGGCTCATAGGTCAGCTGGGTTTCTTTTTCCGTACTGTATCTTAAAAGTAAACATGGTTTGTTTTTCTCCAGTAGGAAGAGTTACCTTTTCTCGCTCCTTTCTGGAGAATATCAGTGCAGGACAGTGAACAGCCAAGTAATGGAGGCAAACCAGATCTGCCCTGCACTTTGCAGGACAAGGACATAACAGCTAAAATTCCATAGAGGAATCACCCATGTGTTGGTGGGAAGGGGCCTCTGATAGAATTTGGTCTAACCTCTCTTTCACAGCAAGGCTGTCATCCACATATGGTCAGGTTGGTAGTGTCTTGGCCTGTGTCTCAACAATACCTGGATGGGATTTCAGGCTGGTATTAGGAAAAATTTCTTCTCAGAAAGAGTGGTGAGGTACTGGAATGGGCTGCCCAGGGAAGTGGTAGAGTCACTGTCCCCAGAGATGATCAAGAAAAGGGTAGATGTGACACTGAGAGTCATCGTCTAGAGAGGTCACAGGCATGGGTTGGTGGCTGAACTGGATGATCTTATTGGTCCTTCCAATAAGGTCCTTCTAACTTTAGAGATTCTGTGACTCTATGATTTACAGAGTTCCCAGATGTCTGACTAATTCAGTAAGGTCAGGTACATCCTCAGGCCTCCCAGAGGCAAGCTGGAGAAGGGGAGCCCACGGGATCCCAAGAGTTAGCATTCCTCAGTGAAGTCATGCACAAACCACGCAGGGCACAGGTGAGCTGAGCTGTTACCGCTACTGCTCAGAAGCTTTGGGCATAGCTGAGCCATTCCTCCTGTAGTGCCCAATACAGCTCTGCAGCTGCACTGAGCTCAGGACAGCTAATAACACCTGCTGGTGACATCTTCAGCACTTCCATGGTATTTTTTTCTACTGCCATTCATGCTGCTGCAATTGTACAGCTAACACCCAGACTGGGGAGCTTAGGACTAGCTCTGTTCCTTACACTCACCTTTTAGAGTTTAATTTTTATTTATGATCTGTGGGAATGTGTTCCTCTGACCTCAGAACCTTCTCTTTACATTGAAGTTGTCTTGCCTTCACTTTCCAGCACATTCAAGTGGTGCAACCTCCTGCTGGGGCAAGAGGACAAAAAGCTTTTAAGCCATTATTTCTGTGTTTTTCTCCGATTGTTGCACTGCATACAAAACCAGAACCCTCCCCAGATCTCTGCCCAATATGGAGCAGCAAAATGGGATGCCATAGCTATTTCTTTTCATCACAAGACTTAAAGGGAGCTAACTACATACCTTCGACCCTTACTGTGGCTGTCTCTGTGGTACATACAGCTCCGTGCGTTTACCCAGAGAGATAAGCAGAAACCAGCTCAGTCTTAAGCAAAGCAACCACAGCTGCTATTTATAACCCGTCTGTCCTGTGTGTCTGTGGATGTGTGTAAACCAATGCTGGACTTCAGTAGAATTTTTAACTAAGAGATCGCCCAAGGGTCATTTTCATCTCTCTGAAAGACATGATAAAGGCAATCTTTTGTCTCTCATCAAGCGCAGCAGGAATTCCTGGTTCCTTCTTTCCCTCTGGTTCTGTGGTGAGTTTACCTGTATATTCTCAACTATTTGGAGCAAGTGAAAACAAATTTGGATGCAGTTCATGTTCATATCATCAGGTCAGGTATTGAAAATACCTCTCAGTGATGCTTGCAGATACGTAGCAGAGTTGATGGTGTGTGATTACCCACAGACCATTTTCCCCATGTGGTGATAACAGGTGATTAGGTGATGGTGTTACTTGTGCTAGGCCTTGTATTACCACTGCCTCGTCTTCTGTTACTAATGCATTTTTGTTTTTAGCCCATGCAAACTTGATACTCCCATTGCTTCATCTCCACACATTCCCTGCCAAAACCAAGAGGTTTGATCATTAAACATCAAGCCTGCTGCACATGCAGTGGATGGGATCCCTTCCTCAGTATCTTAAGACAGTCATCAGGTATTGCAAAGATTGTACAAACTAAACTGCTGCTAATGAACAACTTCATGTGGAAGTGGAGTAAGACTGAAAGGAAAAGAAGGAAAAACTGGCAAACCTTTATCAACTATCACAGTTCCATGCATTTCCTACAAGTTGCTGACAGTTTCATGTTACTCATGTGGGGAAGTATAAGGAAGCTTAATAAAAGCAGGAGTGTAGTCTGGATGTGATACTCCAAAAAATTCTACCTGCAGTGAAGACAGGGATCCTGTCTCTTTGTTTTGCAAGTAAACAACAGCTTATCCTTCTCAAGCTTAACATTCTTACTTTTGGAAAATGGAAGTAATTCTCAGAGAGTTTCTAAGAGAAACTTATTCATTAATTTATAAGTTAAAATTAATTAAAAATTGGATTCTTTAAGAAATGTAGCATCTGTGCTCACATTCTCTTCATCCAAATGATGTCAATAAGAGAATAGCTCAGACTTCAAACTTTCCTTATAGTTGCAGTTAATTGAATTCTTATGCTTGGGGTATTCTTGAAGAAATTAGGAAGTAATTAGGCTATGCTATTAACAATTGTATTTGTCTGCTCTGATGGTATAGGCAGCAAACAGGCCAAGGTCAACAGCTTATTCAGCTCTTAAGCTTGGTATGATCTCAGAGATGATGCAATGGACCCCATCCCTTTCTCTGTCAGGAATTTGGTTGCTGGAGTTCTGCCAGATATGCAGGGAGTTACTTCACTTCATTTGGACCCAATCCATCTTCTGTTATACAAAGTCCACCACTGTATGCTGGCCAGTAGGGGCACTGGCGCTTGAAAAATTTTGTATGGCCCTGAAGCTCACACCGCTAAGTAGCACAATGGCAGATCCTAAGTTTTGTCCACAGTAGGGTTTCTCAAAGCACTCTTGGGAGGCTTAGAATGAGGCTCCCCATTCACAGAATAGTTGAATTGTAGAATCTTAGAATATGCAAAATTGGAGGGGGCCGACCTGTACCATCAAACTGAACCCCTGGATCCACATAGGACCACACAAAAATAGAAACATATGTCTGAGAGATTTTGCCAAACGCTTCTTGAACTATGGCAGGTTGGGTCCGTGACCACTGTCCTGGGGAAACCATTCTGGGGCAACCACCCTCTGGAAAAGAACCTTTTCATAAAACCCAGCTTGAACTACAGTCACAGGGCTAGACCAAGTGGGCAACTCTAAATGCACAAACCAACTGCATGAGTTGAAAAGGTCTGTCCCAGACCTTCGTTTGCCACTAACCCAGATTACCCAGTTACAAAAAAAAAAAAAAAAAAAGAAACAAACAAACAACAACAACAACAACAACAACAAAAACAGTCAAAAAGTAAAGACAAAGTTCAGCAGCATGGTTCGGCTGCTTGCATAGCTGTAGCTCTGAGCAGCAGTTACAAATCCAGTTTAACAGGCCAGCGCTCAGACTCGTTGCATTGATCCAGCACACCAGTGGATTTGTTCTTAAAGAATGAAGTCAAAACTCCCTTTGGCTTTGCCAGGGTCTGGTTTTCACCCTGCAGAGCTACAAATCAATAGAAGCAGTGGAAGGCAGAATTCACTGTAAATGCCTCTGAAAGAGGAGGTATGGAAAATGCAATTATCCAGAGAAGGAAATAACAAGACAAGCTTTTCTTTTTTCATTTCTTTTCTTTTTCTTTTCTTTTCAGTTCTTTTTTTTTTTTTTTTTAATAATTTCTTCTCCTAGTGGAGAGTAGTATCTCAGGAAAAGACAAGAAATATTTGGGGTATTATACAATTCTTCCAAACTCAACAGTAAGAATGAAGGAAATACTGTTTCAGATGAAATTAGGGGGATGCAGATGTGTTATAATATAGTATTTTTTTAGTCTGTCAAGCAGTGCCATCATCAGAAAAAAAAAAAAAAAGTGTCTGTAAAAATGAATGTAATGTGGAATTAAAAGAACATTACTGAATTATTTCATGGTGCCACTGATAACCAAACATGAGAGTTAGTAATGTTAGTTGCAGGTGTGGCACAACAGTTGTCTTCCAGTACCTTAACAATGAATTTCTATTAGTAATGTGACAGTATCTATTTAAGAATGGTAAGATTTTGTATGCATTATTAGCTTTTAACATCTTTTTACAAGGGAGCTTAGTTCTTGGATGTAGTCTGTTTTGTCTTTGCACATAGTCTGCAGTGAGCTGATTTGGCATTAATGTTGTTCACCCAGAGGTGGCTCCACTTCAGTCCCTCTAAACAGGGAAAGACAGCACGGGACATAATTTTCTGTACATACATGGCTCAGTTCCTGTCTTGTAAATGCAGCTACCTCTGAGACAGAACATGGCAGCCTTTTAACAACTTTCAGTAGTGAAGTATAGCTCCTGCAAGTCAAACTGATTGAGGGCTATCTGACAAGGGGAAGGGGAAGAAAACACCATGAATTATAGATGGCAATCTGTCTATTTTACTATTACGTATCCACAGTTGGAACAGATGCATTCTTCTTGCACCTCTCATTGTGCAGTTGTTCCCATTCTATCCCATTGTTCCTCCCTCCATGTATTGTACATTCAGATCCTGTCTCAACTGTACATTCAGGCTCCATTTGCAGGAGATCCATCCATGGGCTCAGCTGTTTCACAAACAGATCTAATAGCTGTAGTGTGCTCAGATGAGCATGATGGGTAATAGCAGAGCAGATTGAACTATATTGTCCCAGGAGTTCATATATTTTTATACACTCGTAGGGTACACATCATCTTGCTATGACAATGAGGCTAAGTCAAGCATCTCGGGAATGCAATAAAGCAGATTACAATACCGTTCTTTCACTCATTTTCAGTACACTTCCCCTCCCACTTTCTTTTAACCACGTTAATCAATGCCAGGCTACTTTACACCCAACTCCCAAATGGTGGCTTGCTCAATGCTCTCCCCCCACCCCCTCCACACACACATTTAGATTTTTTCCCTCCTGAAACAAGCTTCCATGGAGATAAAACTATGAATTTGTTAAATATCAAAGAAAGTTGAGGACATGAATTTCAGCAGAAAAACTCCCAGCAATTCAGGCTTAAAAAATGGCAAGGTTAATCATTTTTTTCCTCTCCAAGCCATGTCACATTATTAAGTGAAATAAAGCTGACAAAGGATGTCATATTCAAATAGCTAGCTTTCTCATCTGCTGCATTATTATTATTGTACACCTTTCTCGTACAGCCGTGCTAGGCAATTAAGAGCCCAATTCTCCCTTCAGACACAGTTGAGAGGCTCTTCAGCATCTTGGTTCTAAGTGCAGGTGTTCTTCAGAGGCTGATGTCGCCCTGAATGGGTGAATAACAGACATCGTCCAAATGTTCTTGTGTCCTCTTCCCAATCTGTGCCCTCTTAAACAAGTGATGGCTGTATGCATCTCTTCTTGCGTGATGCTGTGTGCAGCTTATCTGCTTCCAGTTTGGGCAGAGTAATGTTTGTTTCTCATGTGAGTTGAGCAGGTAAACTGGCCCATGCATTTCTTTACTGGTTCCCACTCTAGTAGTAGTTCCTATTACAAACATTTAAACTTAGTCAAACCTTACAGCATGAAAGCTGCTTTAAAATCTTGGGTAGGGTTGGGGTTTTTTTGCCTGCTTGTTCCTTTTTGTTGTTGTTTTTGTGGGGGTGTTTATTTGCTGTTGTTTTAAATGAATGCCCACAGGATTCTTTGAACTTGCATCACATTTTGATTTATTTGTTCTTTTTTTTTGCTGTTGTTCCTCCAAGGGCTGAGAAATGGGGAAGAGAGAGGGGTCCCAGTGATTAGAAACTTCAAAATTTACTGTAATAATATGCCTACAATGCTCACTTCATTCCAGGCTTGCAGGTGCTAGTTTTAAAACGTTTCAATAAAAATGATAAAATTTATGCTAAGGATAACTACTACTAAAATTGGCACACTGCACAATGGCGAAGTCTGAAATCTCTTATTCATTCAGGGCAGAGATTCTCCAAAACTCCAGATCTACAAGAGCAGGATAGACAAACTTTTATCCAGAGCAACACAAATAGAGTTGATCTGTCATCTCATAAGAAAAATGAGCTCCTTCTAGGTGCCTTCCAGCCCAACAGTTGTGACAGTCCATGCATTCAATTGCACTTTGCATTCAGATAGTCTATCCCACCTTGAAAGATCCCACTGAGTGCAGCAAACCATATATAAGGAAACACATCTTCTCCACACTGACATCCGCCTGTCCCAAGGTAGCCGCAAGCATCTGTCTTAATGACCCGCAACACCACCAGACCACAAATATCAAAGAGAGTCTGAGATGATCGGCTGATGTAAAATGAGCTGGAGAGGGCTCTTTATAGATTTACACTAGTGGAAAGTCGGGACCAGGGACAGAAAATCGTTACTATGTGCGATGGAAAGTAAATGTGTACCTTGGAAGGCCAAATACTGGCTTAGAATTGGAGATTAATTGTAACATAGATGGAGCTTTAGAAAATGTATCATAATGTACAATCATCCCTAATGATATTGACTCCTCTCACAAAGGTGCTGTGAAGCTTCATGTGCTCATCATAACAGTGAGGTACTCTGAGACGCTCCACTAGCAGGAGCTGTGGGAGTGCAGCTCAGAGAGGACACCACCTTCACGTTAATGTCCCTAGTAATAAAGAAAAAGAGGGAGAAAGATGCGAATGATGGAGAAATAGGCTAGTTTGACAAATTGGTTGTGATTTCCTGACCTTCTTTCCTACCCTCTCTCTATTTCATCACTCATCTTCACCCAACAGGACAAACACTGAAGTATCAATTCCCCCGCTACATCTGCCTTTGCCTTGCTTTATTTAAAAGAGGTTGCTGTGTTTAGGGCAAAACACATGTAAAGTAGATGCCAGCTAGGACATACCCAGATTCAGGAGGACTTGGGGTCAAAGCTAAGCCTTATCTCAGCAAACACATTCCTGACAAGGACAACACCTTACCAAAATCTTATAAAATGGGCTCTAAAGTGGCAGCAACTTCCCAGCATCGTGCCAGAAATCAGGTGAGGTTAGCAGTTTTTGTGAGATTTTTACCTGATGTGGGACATGTGACAAAGCAGAAAACTGTTGCTCTTTGCATGTCTCTGATTCAGGCCACGTAATTTTATCACTCGTATTGGTGTTGTGATGCTTCTTTTTCCAAACCACCGGGGTAAGTCACTTGGAGATATATAAATGCAAATCTTTTTCAATCTCATTTCCCTCTCCATCCCTTCCCTTTAATGAACCCTCCCCACATTATTATAGTTTATTTCATTAGCAATACGAGATGCATCAGAGGTCTGAAAAGAGATCTTGATTAATTTAGTGTTAGATTCAGTGCACATTCAGGACCTGCATTTCCTAATCCCTTGTGCCTCACTCAGCTAATCCAACCCTGGATCCCACCCCCTGGTCAGAGCTGTCTTCATCACACTGTGCACTCCAGATTTATGGCCCCAGTCCTGTGCCTCACTGGCTTCCCTGTAATCAGGCTGAGCCTGTCTTACTGACACCGAGGTTGTTAGGCTTCTTGTATCTGTTGACCATGGATTTCCATTTGGCTTGATGTGCCTAAGATGGATGGGTTGGCTGTGCTGTTTCAATACTGTCCTCTGATTGTTAATGTTTCAGTTCAAACACAAAAGCAGTAGTTATGCTTATTTTTCTTTTTTTTTTTTTTTCTTGTAAGGCCATCTGACTTTGTTTGCTAAATCAGATGTGACAGGAAGGGATTGCATCATAGTTTTACATCCCTTTGTTCTCTCACTTGTTCCTCCAGTTAGGCTGGAGCAGAGGCAGCACTGAATCGAAGTCCCATAGTCCCTTTAGCAAAGAACCTGGCTCTTTTCAAAACTATTTCAGACATCTAGTATGAAATGACATAGTGCATGTTAGCTAGGTTTTGAGAAGGAGGGAAGATAGGGGAAAGAAATAAGAAAATGAACAGTAAGATACAGAGGAGCTGCAGTGAGCTGTTAGAAGGACTGAGGGAGATATCGTTATCTTTAAACGTTCATGTCTCGCTGTCCTGTTATCATTACCAAACGATGCAATCTTAAAACATGTATCTACACTAGTAAATTAAACCAGCCAAGGCCCATTTTCTGGCCCAGGGAGCAAGTGACACAGTACGGCTTTTATCCACATACCTAAAATCTCTTCTACCCAGGACAGAGTGAGTGAATCTTAATTTCTTTCTGGACAGAGTACCTGGCCTGCAACAATTTGTATAGCTGTGACACAGCATCCAGGCCCAAGTGCTGCCTTAGTTTACCTCATAGATACAGACAAAGACATATTGCTATGCCATTTTTCTCCACAGAACTATAGAAACACAGTATATCCAAAGTTGGAAGGGACCCACAGTGATCATTGAATCCAACTTCTGGCTCCACACAGAATCACCCAAAATTCAAGCCCTGTGTCTGAGAGCACGTCTAAACACTCCCTGAATTCCAGCAACTCAGGGCTGTGACCACTGTTCTGGGATCCTGTTCCACACCCCAACCTCTGGTGAAGAGCCTTTTCCTACACCCAGCCTAACCCCTCGCTGATGTAGATTCAATTCATTGTGGTTATTCATGAAAGCCTCTGTTCTCATATCAAAATTGGAGGAAGGAGATGACTATTCAACCATCTTCCATATGTGCACGCTCCTCTCCAAATACACTCCTGCAGCTAGCTGTAAATTTGAGAAAATTTCATCAAAGCTTAGTTGCAGGAGGATGTGGTTGTCATGGAAGTAAAGGATTTGGATTGTGTTTGAATCCTGATTATTAAGAGCAGAGCTGAGCCCGAGTCACATCCAGAAAGAGATTTCAACTCCCTACATGTATGTATCCTGGGCTTTATTGTTCTTCCTGCAGGGCTGACAGCAGAATGGGAACACAGCCCAGAAATGTATGTATCTCACAAAGATCCAAGATGTTTGAGCCTGAAAAATGGCTACAGATTCATCTCTTTCTGAGATCACCCTTCTATAAAAAAAAAAAAAAAAAAAAAAAAAAAAAAAAAAAAAAACCACCTCTGCTTCTGAATACCAGGCTACGTCTTGCTCCTGGGAAGAAAAATTTTAGGAAAACGGCAGATACCAGCAAATCTGTCAATGGGCAGAGAAGAATGAATGGTAGCACTGGGCTGAGGTAACTGTAAATTCAGAACAAGGGAAAGCAATATTATGTTAAAAGTAATTTGGGCAATGGAGTATGGAGTTGTCAGCTCTTGGCAGTGGTGCTGTTCACAGTTGGACAAGACACTGGCTTCTCAGCAGGGTTAGTGATGTCCATGGAGATCCTGCCACTGCAGAAAAGTGAGATGCTCTGCTACCACCTCAACCTCTGCTACCACCCAGGCCCTGAACTTTGCCTAAGCTCAGCCTGGATGCTGGATCTTTGCATTTTTGTGAAGCTGTCCATTTCCAAAAAAAAGTGCAGAATTTACTACAGGGGAAAAAAAATAGAGCCCAAGTGCCATTAATAGGATCTATGGCAGCATTCTGTAATACATCAGTCCTACTTATAACATAATAGCCATATAACTCATACAAGACTCTGGCTCATGTGAGGCATGGAGGTCTACATTACACAGGGGAGGAATAAGCAACACAGTCACATATCCTGCAGCTGGGTATGATTACAACACAAGCAGCAAGTTTTCCAGGCCTTAAATGGTGGAGGAAAGGACAAGGCATAGAAGTTGTTCCATCTATGATTTTTATGAAAGCAAGAGCATATTCTTTGCAGGAAAACTCTGGTGATTCTCTGTGAAGCTGTGTGTATATGTGTGCGATCCACAATAATTGTTAGTTGCCTCAGCAATGCAAGCGAGGAATGAATTGGTGATGGGAATTAAATTTACCTTTTTCTTCTCTCCAGAGGTGATGCCATCAGTGAATGGAGAGGTGAAATGAGACATATTCTTAGATGTGGTAAATTGCTACATCTTGGCTGAAGTTAAGGGAGCTCTGCTCCTCTATACCAGCTGAGAATGTATTAAAGAATAAAAATGTGTGGAAAACTTTATTGTTGCAGACCAGATTTCTTTAAGGAAATAAAGAGCTCTGAACTTGCAGTGTGACAGCTCTTTGCAGCCCTCAATTCACATGGTTAGGCATGCAGGGTGACCAACTGCAGATCAGGCACAAAACATGTACAGTCTGAATCCAGTCCTTGATTTTTTTTTTCTTACAGCCCTGAATTCAAAGCTCTGGGCTTCCACTACAGCAGGTGATGAACATTACAAGAAGCTACAAGTGAACCTTTAAAGGCATGAGCCTTTCAGAGAAAGCAACCTTTGCCGTGGAGACCCAGTATCAGACCTCAATAATTCATGCATTTTAAGCCCAGAAGAGTCTGGTGTGACAATCTATGCCAGCCTGCTACATAAAACAAGCCTTCAGACTTCTCTGAATTATTTCTCAATACAAATCCAAGAGATATTGTTGAAGTAAAGTATATTGTAGGAAAATATCCAATCCCACTTTAAAGCATTTAGATGACAGCACATCTTCCATAAAACTTGATAAAGATTTCTGATAGTTAATTGCTCTTTAAAAGGGGCACCTCATTTCTACTTTGCATGTCAGACTTCATTTTCTACGTTGTGTTTCTTTCTACATCCTCATCTGTTAAATTAAAGAGCCCTGTGTTCTTCCGTTTCCCCAGATACCTGTCCTTGACAGTCCCATGGCAGTGCCACATGTCTCTGCATCTGCAGGTTTAGGTGTTTTGTGGCTCAAGTCCAAACCACAAATTGGGAAATGCTTCAGTAGTAAATATTGCAGAAAAGAGTATGTGTCTTTAACAGGATTAGTTCTAGTATTTGCCAGATGTTCAAAGCAGCAAAAATAGTGTTGTTTGTGCTCAAAGTTTCGTGGCTCAGATCCAGCCCAAGATCTGAATAGAGGCTCCTGATTCAGTAGGAAGTTTGAGGTCCCTGGTAGGACATGAGTATTATGTGCTTCCTTGGATGTGAGCTGCAGAGCAGATCCAAAAAGACAGTGTCCATGAATTGCCTTCTGCCATTCCCCAGACCTGTGCATGTGGAAGCAGGGGCAAACACACCTGTGCTGTAGCCAGCCACGGTGAATGTGCACATGAGGAGAATTAGTCTTA
Organism: Phasianus colchicus; assembly: GCF_987193195.1. Taxonomy (NCBI): domain Eukaryota; kingdom Metazoa; phylum Chordata; class Aves; order Galliformes; family Phasianidae; genus Phasianus; species Phasianus colchicus. The sequence goes on along the minus strand of NC_143476.1, from coordinate 85,270,684 downwards.
GCATTCTCCATCACCAATCAGGACTATGTGAAAGATAGCTCTTAGAAACAGAGGTTAAAAACTAGAAAGCCTAATGTGGAAGTAAGCCATAAGATCAGGCTGGACAGGGAGAGGAAGAGGGGGTATGGATAATTGCACCCATAGGGCAATTAGAGTTACAAGGAGCAATGGAGCTCTTCATCAGTCCCAAGAGTGTGATTAATTGGCAATAACAACGCCCCTGGAGTTGCCTTATTTCTATTATGAAGCCAAGTCTTTATTTTTTTATTTTTTATTTATAAATTAAATATTTAAGTGCATGACTTTGATCGCCAGGATCTGCTAGTTAGTGCTGGCTTCAGCCACAAGGTGCCAAGATTAAAGATTCATCAAAGGCAAAGGATTAACCCACCCTGCTGGAATGCCAAGTAGCTGGTAAGCGAGAGGATGCTGTACTAAAGGCCGGAGCAAGTCCTTTATGTATCTTGTTTCTCTAGGGCTGTGGATTTGGTGTCTCCTTCTTGCTCTGCACTGCTTAGCTCATTTACCCTTCTGTACCTGTGACTTGCCTAGGAGGAAGGGAGTGACACCAGCATTAAAAATACAAACACTCTGCTGGAGTGGACTCTTCTCTCCTAAAGAGAGCTAGTTGCAAAGGTGCTACCATGAAATGCCAAGGGTTTGGCAGCCTATTCTGTCTTTCTAGAGAAAGGTGGAGAAACATCTCAGGTGCTACCTGATGCACAAGCCACACAAATCCAGGTTTCCAATGGGAGTTAGATTCCTAACGAGGTGCATAAATGCCTAGTACTCTCCTCTCCTCTCCTCTCCTCTCCTCTCCTCTCCTCTCCTCTCCTCTCCTCTCCTCTCCTCTCCTCTCCTCTCCTCTCCTCTCCTCTCCTCTCCTCTCCTCTCCTCTCCTCTCCTCTCCTCTCCTCTCCTCTCCTCTCCTCTCCTCTCCTCTCCTCTCCTCTCCTCTCCTCTCCTCTTTTTCACAAATCTATTTTTCCCATTTGCTGGTGCCAAAACAAAATAATTGGCAGGGGTTTTGGAAGACTTGAAACTTTCCTGGCAACTGATTATATAAGATTTCTTTCCGTATTGCTCTTCTCATCTTCCTCCTATGATATAGCTGAGGAGCCCAGCAATCTGCCTTCCCTGCCAGATAACATCAAGCGATTGGAAATATTATTGTTTTCTTTAGGCAGATGGTGATACTCATCCTCTGATCCTTTACTAAACTCATTAGAAAACCTGGCCTTAGATCAAAACTTAAGAAGAAAAAAACAGAAAATATAAATAAATGCCATGGTGATGATGCTAGCACGTAAGACCTGGGACGGAGCAGAGCAGAAGCACCTCTTTCCTGTCTGTTTTTGTAACAGGGATTTTTTTTCCTGAGGCCTGAAACTTTTCTAATATTGATCAGATCTCACCAATCATTGCACATCCATTCACATACCTACACACAGATGTATACATCCATGCATGTGCTTGTGTGTTGATGTATAAAAGTAATCAAAGGCTTCTCCATTTGATTCAGCCTATGGTTAGTCCATGATAAGAGCATGTTATGGGACTCACTGCACTGAAGTGTGTACACTTTGGTGTATGTTGATAAGGGCTGTGCTGTACATCTTGTTTTGAAAATAAAGGGTGCTTTCAGCGTTTGGGCCATACCAACCAGGATGTATCACTGCAAAGTGATTGCTGACACGGCCTTTGTGCTTATCAACCCGAGTGCAACCCCTCTAAGCTTGGCAATGCAAAGTGAGCACAAGGAGTGTGCCCAGCCATGAGTTATCAGCATAGCTCAATGCTCCTCTCTTGTGTAGAGGCAGATTTATCGTGTTGTGCGGGAGGAAGGGTCCCAGGTGTGCATTAGAGAGAGGAGGATGGAAAGTGGGGGAAGGCAAGCAGCACACTGCTGCTCCCTGCTTTGTCTGCTGGAACAAAAACTCAAAGACCCACATATAAAACAGGACCACTGTGAGGTGACAGTAATGCACACTAGTGCCCGAAATGGGCATAAAGAGCCAAAGATACATCCAAGCAGGAGGTACTGCAACACAGCCTGCTATGGACTGAGCCTGCTGGAGTAAAGCTGGGGGGAATTTGTGTGACTTGTAATATTTAAGAAATGTGAGAGTGGTGGCCTTTGTGCTCTGTCTTTTCTTCTGGGATGGGGAGAGAAACTTGGAGGAATATCTTCAGATCATGAAAGCAAATGAAAATGTACACCCAATAGGCAGTGGGCAGTGATCTGTACAGTACTGCATCTCTGAGGCTGAGCTAGGAGGAACTGGGCACCCCCAGCTCCCATCAGCAGGGCGCAGGTGTGCCATTCATTCCAAATACCAGCCTAGCGGGGTTTTCTCTGCAGCACAGGGCTGGAGTCAAATACTGTGACTGGACTTCTTTTTTTTTTAATGGATTGTATAATTTTATGACTGTCAAGATGAACAAATAATTTGCAATGAATAATTTATCCAACAGATTTTGATTCTTTTGCAGCTTACTGAATATCCATGAGCAGACCTCGATTTCGGCTGGCTTATTTATTGTTTGAATTTATTTGACATGTACCTCCCCCCCCCCCCTTCTTTTTTTTTTAAACACTATCAACCGATCAGAGACAGCTCCTGAAAAAGTTTGATAGTCTGCAGTTGAAATTAGTTGTAGCAGCCATGAATCAGGGGGTGGACAGGCCAATGTGTAGAAATTTCACTTGAGCAATTTGGAATTAATTTTCAGACCTTTTACAGACTTTCAATGTGACCTTGGTCAAGGCAGTTGGGAATAATTTTGTTGCTAAAAAGCTGTCCCTAAGTGACTAATCCAAGGCCTGAGATAGGGAGGAACACAAAGATGGCAAGGCTGGGGCAGCCCAAATATCTGCCTTGCCTGGTATTCTGTTTTTGCCTGTAGCCAATAGGAAAAATATAAAATGAAGGCAGGCTGGTAGTGATTCGTCCCTAAAATATTCATCCCGTCTCCCATGATTTGTAGTTCAAAAGCTCCCTGAGCCAAAGGTGGTGTCTTTCTCTTTAGTAGCCTTTGATGTATTTTTATTTCATATTAGGGACATGAACCTGAGGCTGGGGAGGATGTCGACCTCTGATGTAAATTCTCTGTTTTACACCAATGCAGACCGTGTGCATTATCTTGACGAAGTCACTTAGATTGAGATTTATTTACTTCACCTAACATGAGATATGTAAAAGGCAGACATGGGTGTGAGCTAGCTGGGTGCTTAGAGATGGTGTTCCTCTGCTGGGGTAGGGGACCACTGCAAGTCCCTTTGCCAGTTGAGGCTTATGGCTGCCTGGGAACTGTAAGCAGAGCTCCACAGGTTACAGCAGGAACAGTGCTCCTTCCTCCAGAGACTGTTGTTATCCTAACGTCAAGGGGATACAGCAAGAAAGTGGAACAAACAAACGAGAAGAGATAACAAACTGAACAGCACTGAGAGGGAACACTGAATCCAGGATTACCTCTGGCTTTGCCCACAAGAGACAACGGTGTTTTGAAAGCACCGAAGCAAAAGGTAGATTTTAATTCATGTTCTTTCCACTCGCAGGCTCTCTGCCGAGATGAAGGAAGTGTTTTAATCCCCAGGGAGCAGAGCGATCAAATTGGCTGGATGGCTCCCTCTGTCACAAACAGCATATTTTATGCAATGTACCCACACTCTGATCTGTTATGGTAAATCAGCTTTTCCTTCTTGCATGTCAAGCACAGTTCTGAGTAGTTGAGTAGAGAAAGGGAAGAATGACCCCGTTGGACTCTGATGTAAAATCCTTCCCTGTCCAGAAGAGGGAAAGAGCTGCTTGTGAACAGGTGGAATCGAACAGCACTTGATGTTAGATGTCTAGGCTAGCTGTTAAGGGTAGCCCTGAGAGCTCAAGACCAGGAAATCACCCTCTGTGCAGATAATGAGCCTGCAAGAATGGCCTAAGTTGTTTCAAGTATATTCAGCTTGTGCTGCACAGACTTTGCATGCCCAGGGATAGGTGGAGAGTTTGTACGTTACCAGGCAGGCCCAAACACACTCTTCACATGCAGACAGTCCACAGGAGGTAGAGTATGCTGTGTTTCCTGCAGCTCCAGATGGTGCCCCTTCAGAGTAATGTAGATGTAGGCAGTGAGGTCCTGCAGAGAGACAGCCCTCTCCTGCTGGGCAGCTGCACACTAGATAGGCAATGCTTCCCAAAGAACTTACATATCAGCGTGTCTGTCCTCTCTCAAGTCAGGAGGGATTGTTATCAGACCTCCCCCTGAGAGCAGGATCAGGCTGAGATACTTCCAGGGAAAAGGACGGTCCAGTGGGTCTGAGAGTAGGAGGTCCCTTCCTGCCAGAGTCTGTTTTTGCAGGTCACTGCTCACTTTCTGCAGGAGGAGGAGGGAAATGTAGGTTTTATTATTGTCTTGGGGCAGAAAGTTTTTGTGTGTTTGTTTGAGGAATGAGTGCAGGTGTAAAAATACCTATTGCTCTTCTGCCCATTCTCCACTGACAGCAAGGGAAACCATCTGCGCCAGAATCGCAGCTGGGCATCTCTGGCCTGAGGTCATTTTCAGGCTCACTGCAGGCTGCACTGAGATCAGAGCAGCCAAACTCATTGCGTTTTCTGCTCTCTTCCCATGTCTTTCTGGACTCCCGTTTAGTTTTCATTTAAGATCACAACAGGCTAGAATAACTCAAGTGTCCTCCACACCCTTCTTCTCCCTAGACCCGATAAGATCCCCCTTGTAATCCTTCCTCTTATGTTTTTCTATCTATAATGAGTACTGCTATGCTCAGTGACCCAATCATCCCTCCAGCACAAGAAGGCTCTTTTCTTCCAGGCTGGTGTATTTGTTTTGGAGGCTGTCTTGATGCAGGTGAAACTGCTTGTGGCCTGAATCTATCAGCTACTCAGTGTTGCTCAAATTACTTTCAAAAAGTAATTTGTTGCTGATTCCCACATCCAAAAACTTATTGTCAATCTCGTGTTCTTGGTGACCGTCTCAGTAAAAGATAGCCACGTATCCAAAATTAGAACCCGGCTGTTGAAAACTCTGGGGAAATAAAGCTGAGGTGCAAATGAAAAAGAGATTTTTAGAGACAAATATACTCTGTTGCCAATGCTTTCTTTGATGACTTGGTAGAAAGTGGTCTCCGAACTTTCTGGCCCTTCAGCAGCATTTCTAAGCTAGTTATATGCCACAGATGACATCATATATTACTGTCCCAGCTGGATCTCATTAGTCCATGAGAAACCTCCAGGAAACAGCAGATACCAGAGAATCTGAATGGGGATGATCACAGTTTAGTAGCTACTAATAAAGTAACATAGTTTATGCTACTAATAAAGTCTGAGAGCATTTTCTGCTATCCCAATTGGGACAGGGTTCATCTTCCCTTGTTTAGTTATCCTAGAATACATGTTTCTAATCCAGGTTAGCCTTCCTGGCTTTCCTTATAATCCAAGAAAGCATGCACCTCTACAGCTTGTTTCACTTCAACCCAAGATAACAATGTAAGAAAAATGAACTATAGTCAGAAAGTGTCTGTATATCCAAAATAACAACAAAGTTACACTAAAACAGCTAATTTAGACATCTGACTTTTGAACATCTTCAGTTAGCAAATGAGAGGGGGGGATACAGAGGAGACAGGTCCTACTCTTCATTGGAGAAGCTGGTATTCAAAATTCAAGCCATTCAAGGCAAAATGCTGGTTTCTACCAAGAGACAGCAGAATGGAAATTGTGTGCAAATCTGTTCTGTCAGCACTGATACACTTATGCATGTGTGTGTCTTTGAGTTGGTGCTGGCTGTTAGGAAAAGCACTGGGCCGTAGACCAAGAGCTGTACTAGAAACATATGAAATACAGAGAAGAAAGGGTTCTTGTTAAAAAGGTAAAAGAAAAAAAGAAATCAAAAGGTTAAAAACATGGCACAGCATTCTGGTACTGACATAATTCTGTTTGGGTTTTTTTTGTTCTGTTTTGGTTTTTGTAGTCATTTGACTTAATTTTCAGAGTAACAACTTTCAAAAAAACAAAAAACAATTGCACCTTTGATTCCAGTTCAGAAAAAGAAAGAGAGGAAAAATAACTTTCTAGAAGTTATCCCATTCCTAATTTTCCTGTTTTTCTTTGGGATTTACTTTTACTCACACAGGATAGCATACTTACTGCTGTATAGAATATTTCTGGGTTGTATGCTCATGCATAGCCCAGGTGAACATACCAGATAGATAGGAGATGAGTATTGTGATTTCCACTGGTGATGCAAGTTTTCAGTTAAAACACATTTTTGTAGCACGGTATCAAGAAGTTTCTTTGTAAACCACACGTTTTCTGGAGTTTCTTCAAAAACATTTAGTTACCTCTTGCTGGCTAAACTTGCCCATTAAAAGGCTGAATTTCTATTGAAAAAACATGAGTGAAAATGGATAAAGCATGTACATGGAGTCTGAGCTAAGGGAATTGCAATAGTGAACTGTGGAGCTGAGGCAACAGAGGCCCCAGATCCCTTGCTTACGCTTAGCTTGTGATTCTGGAGGTGTTTCCGTATATTACAGGAGTCAATATGAAAGAGGAAGAATGCCTTCCCTTTCTTCCTGTGTCTTAAAATGCAATGGGTCATTATTGAGGTCAGCGCTGGGGGGAGGTGGAACGAAAACTCCACTCTCCTATGTGACAGCCAATGTCTGGCTCCATCTGTTCTCCCAGTAAGAATTCACATCACCATTTAAAAATCACCATGGCATTTACACCACCATATCCATCCATCCCAGGGATTCAGGGGTCATTGGTGGAACTGATTGGCTTAATATCTCTGACTACACAGAGCTGAGCTGTGAGCTAGTGCCAAAAATAATGATGATTCTCATTTAGAGCGAAGCAGTTAAGTTTGCAGGGTGAAAAGCACATGGGGTGAAGAGTAGAGAAGATTTTTTTGTGACAAATCATCAAGTTCTTTGTCAACTGCTCCTGCTCTTTTGCAGCTGAAGGAGGTGCTGAGAGGGATCTAGGTCCCTGTTAGCAGCTGTGTGCTTACTGTTCATGTATGTGCCTGCACACCATGCAGGCCCTCCAGGAGAGATATTGACACATCTCAATGTTCTAGATGTCCAGATAGGATATAAGCAGAATATGCTGTTTTTTTGTGGTGTGGACAAGTTTGGTTGATGCTCTATCCGTGGAGACTTTCAAGGCAAGGCTGGATAAGACCCTGGGCAACCTGATCTACCTGTACGTGTTCCAGTTCATTGCAGGGGAGTTGGACTCAATGGTCTTCAGAGCTCCCTTCCAACCCTAAGGATTCTATGATTCTGTGATTCTAAACCTGATGTTTGCTATTTTCACTTCTTGTGCCCTAAAAGGAGCACCACTCCCTGTAGCCCTGTCCCCACGGCACAGCCCCACATTTCTGCTGCCAGACAATGCCAGACAATGTTCATCCTCACAAGCAAGGACTTAATGGCACTGAGGGGGAACCAAGGTGGCTCTTAGAATATACAGGATTCATGTGTATCCCTGCCAATAGCAGGGGGGTGGAATTAGATGATCTTAAAGGTCCCTTCCAACCCAAACCATTCTATGAATCTGTGATTCTAGAGGGTAGCAGGAAACTGTGCCACTTGCTGATCCCTTACAAACCCCATCACACAGCAAAAGTTGTTCATTTTCTTCTTACTGATCAGGGAAGATGCTGCATTTCTCAGAAAGTTTGTTGGCATCACAAGAAAATTGCCCTTCCTCTAAGTTAAGCTTGATCTTGCACACTTAAGAAAATACTAATTATATTTCCAAAAATGTGAAAGTGTGTACATATATGTACTTCGCTGAGAATCCTCTGCCCTGGATAGTAAGAAGTTTAAGATTGGCCTTGTTCCAAATCATGTTGAACACGCCACCTGGAAGGAACAGAGACATCTGGAAAATCATTCCACAATCTCTGAGGAAATTACAGGAGAAATACCGAATGATTGGAAGAACAGCCCTTTGTGGGATTCTTACTTTATCAGCCAATTTCACTTAGTTTTTTTTTTTTTTTTTCCTAAGTAGCATATGTTCAGAACTTTAATAAGAGATCTTTGAGTTCTGGGAGCTTATTTATTTGTTTATTTAATTTTCCGCATAAATGAAAAAAGTTTTAGAATTTTCACAGGTGGCAGGTCAGCGGTGGGGGAAAAAAAAAAAAAAAGAAAGAGAAAAGGAATATCTGATAGTTCATGTGCTATGGAGCAGTCACAGGAGGCACTGCTCCTTCTCTTGGCACATGGATCTGGTTCACTGAGCTGACAGCAAATTGCAGTGCACCTGAACCGCAGCAGACCTGGCCACAGGAGGAAGACTGATGGGTCACTGCTTTCCTGAGTGGTCCTGCAGACAAGCAGGGTTGTTTCAAACACCAAGAGACCTCTAGTATGAACGAAGATGTAGGTGAGGTTATGCCTCTGTGTGCCCATGCATGTTGTTAGCTTCATTGTCCTTGGGGTTTAAGGGAATGGGGAGAAGAGAGCATGACTAGACAAGCTCTGCTTCTGGTTTCCATGCCATGCCTCTGATGCAGAGCTGCTCCATCATTGCCTTTTCTACAGTGGTTCTTACACTTTGGGCTGCAGTTCCAGCAGTGAAGCTCATACTAACTCAGTCTCCTCTTTAAACTGCATTTTAGAAAGTAGAAAATGCCATAAGGTGCACATGGATGAAACAGGGAGAACCCAAACTGTGTCAGCAGAGACTGCTCTCTCGTGTCCCTGTATTTGATGAATTGAGACAGGGGGGACAGATCCAAAGCCATAGCTTTATCTGAATGCACTTGCTATTAAACTTTTCATATTCTTGCAGCAAGGGAGGTGCGCAGGATGCGAAGGATGACAAGAGATAGATCCCAGTTCATAAACATCTTGAACATTTGGAAGCTTTTAAGCAGCTGCTATTCTGGCAAAGTATTTCAGAACCAGCCACCTGCATATGTTTTCCGTTTTTATTAAGCTACGCTCCAGAGATGAGAAGATACAGGTGGAAGCTTTGAGCTCCATTCTTTTCCCCACCTCCCCTTCTGTGTTTTAATCCTAATCTGTATCAACAAAGATGAGTCTTTTCTTTAACACATGCAGAAATTATACTGATGCCCATTGAGGACAAACGATGAGCTTTGATTCCATAATCAATCGCTAAGAAATTCATTAGTGCCAGCACAGATCTTCATGCAGGAGGAGCTCTCCCAATGGACCTGCCTACATCAGAAGAGCTCATGAGCAGCCGTTCTACTCCGTTAGGCTGGGTTCGTTTTTGTGCCAGGGAATAGCCTGTTCCCTGCCTTTATCTCAGAGAAGAAAAGGCTCAGGAGCTCAAAGACTGAAAACTTGTCTTTACTACTTACTGCCCTTCACAGCCCTTCTCTCTCTTGCTGTCTTTCAGCTCAGATATGAACAAATATCCTGACCACTCTAGGGTCATTAGAGTTGTGCAAAACAAGCATCAGGGTGATGCTCAGAAGTATGTGCCCTCATGGCCAAAGTATTCAAAAGGAAGTACCTACTTTCCTCTACTTGTGTTTAGGGCCAAAGACATTGCCATTTTCAGATTGTGTGTCAGTTTCCAGAGATTTCTTTCAAAATAGACGAAGATGCATCATTGCATAAAACTGGGGATGAGCCTTTTAAAAATACTTCTGGCTTAAATATATATACCCCATGTTCATCTGAAATGTGTATTTATTGTTGGTTTTAACCCCCCTTTAGTCACAAGAATTTTATACTAACAAAAAATAACAGAAAGTGAAAGAGCACATCTCTTCAAACCTTACCCAGTACTTACCTACTTAAGCATTTCATCCTGAACATCTCTTCTGGAATTAGGTAACCTCCCTGTTAGAAATCTTGGTTAACATAGGTGTGATAGCCCTCCTCAGTCACTTCATTAAATGTGGAGAATTATACAATACTTACCTCAAGTACCCACTGGCAATAACAGTTAAACTCAAGTCTTCTCATCACTGTTGTGCAGTGAATACCAAAGGAAACACAAGCTGGGGGTCAGGGAGACATGTAAGGAAGTCAAGCCACATAAGATGTAAGAAATTCATGGGGATCTCCACCTGAGAGACTTTACTTTTATATTCAGTTCTGCACTGAACAGAAATATGTAGAATTTAGGCAACCATGAGTCTATTCAGGTTGCCTCAAGATGTACCAGAATATTCTTGTGTCTGCTGGTGCTGTTTCTGCTAGGTTGAATTTGCTGTCCTGGTTTGTACATTTCTCCTCCGGTATCCTGAATACACTTCTGGCATGAAGTTCTTATTATACTTCCATAACTAGGGCAGGAGTCACTCCCTTGAGAGAGGAGTCTATACTATGGCAACAAAGAGAGTTTTCATGGTCCACTTTGACTCTGTCCCAAACTCTCAGCTTCTAATGCCTGGTGAAATGAGTTCCAGGGGTTTTCACCCAAAGCATTTGGATTTCTTTAAAGCCCTCTGGGGACAAGGGAAAGACTATTATATTAGACTTTTATCTAAATCCTCAGCAAATTCAAGCTTAAGTTGCCTTCTCCAAGTTGTCCATCAAGCTCACATTCACCTCCTCAAACCTGAATCATGGTCGTGATGCAGGAGAGAATCCCAATGCCATATCCATCCCTACATCTTCTGGGGCCACAGTGTATATCAGCAGCAAACACAGACAAGACAAGAGACGAGCATCCCTTGTTTTGAAAGTTGCTTTCCGATGTGCCCATGAATTCCTTGTCAGTTGATACCTAGGAAGACAGTATTAGACTGGGGAAAACTAGAGGGGTCATGCATAGACTAGGACAAATGCTAATCTCTGTGTGTCGTGTACCTGCATGCACACCACCTTAGATGTAGCAGTAGGAATCAGTCCTTTTGGACAAGCAAAATGCTCTGGAATCCTTTAACCTCTGGCTTGAAAGCCAAAAAAAGCAAAAGAAAGGATACTAGTTGAACAAATCATTCATGGGACAGGCTTGTTTGGTGCACAGGAGCTCCCTCAGCACCAAGGATGTGAGCCCATGTAAGATAATAATGGCCACTGAGGTGCATATTTCTTTTGACAAAGCTCTTTTCTACCCTTCCTTTTCCTTGACCTTGTCATTCAGTTCCCTGTGAAGTAATGTGAAAGCATCTGTTGTCTCTTTCATTTAATTTGTAAATACACTCCCGGAGGGCTGGCAGAGCACATGCAAGCCTGAGAAGCTACCACAGTGTCAGTTATCACTACCAAAGGCATAAATGCTGGCTCGTGCCCTCAGTGAGCTGCCCTCCATCCTCACCAGATGCCCACTGATCATCTGAGCAATGGTGGCTGTTTTGAAAAATGGCAAAATACAGAGTTGGGAGACTTGTACACACACCTAGAGTGTGTACGTGGTAAGGAATGGTGGGGAGTTGCACTGATGCTTCTGATAGCCCTTGCCTAGCTGGACACAGTGGTATAAATACATCTCTTCTGCGCTCAAATTTACAACATCAGAAACATATTTTGTCCAACGGTATTTAATGTCATATGTACTTCTGTGCTAGAAAAAAACAAAAAGCAAAAAAAAAAAGCCCCTAAAGTCTTCTTAGATTATATACTAAGAACTGCAACAAACACATGGAGGGAGGGGAGAAGAAAGAATCTGGGGGTACAAAAGCTCTTCTTCAGGTGTATTACCTAAAGCAAGGAGGGTCTTTTCATTCCCTTTGCTGTATTATTACTGAGCTAGTCCTTGGGCTGCAGTTCAGTCATTTACTCAGTCCTTGAGACAGCAAACTTGTCACCAGCTTATGTGGTAGTTCTGCCCCACAAAAGACTGTTAAAGGCCTCAAGGTTTCACCCTTGATTGTTATGATTACTATAAATTATCTTTTTATTGCACATTGAAATCCTCAGACACCAAGCATCTACCAAATCATGTTTCTTTCAGCAGCAGGTGCAGGCTTTCATCTCCTGAGCTGCTTCTTAAGGCTGCCAAGACAGCTGAGACAACCAGACGGAGACACAGGGATAACATACCTGGTTCCCTAGCTCCTTGGCTCCCCTGCTGTCTTCACGCCTGACAGAAACAAGTCTTTCCTCTGCCTGGCAGCTCACCGTCTCTCCTGTGGACTGCTCCACCAGGTGTTTCCCCACCAGAAACCTAAGTCAGCATCTTTCCTGACCAAAAGTAGGGACAGAAGCTCCAGTCTTATGCTAACTAGGAGATAACATTAATTAGCAAACACACTTAAGATAAACTTCTTTGAAAGTGAGGGAAATGTCACATCAGTATAGACTCTATCAGGTAGGTCTTGATCATTTTTTCTGGCTATAATTGCATTTAATCAAGATAATGTGGTGCCAATGAGGCATTTTGTAAGAGCCTTGTGTGATGGTGTGGTTGCATGTTTCATGTCATTCTGATGGTTTGGTCTGTCACTCCACAATCTTAGTGCTGCTGTCTCCTCCCAGTCTTACAAAGGGGAAACTGAGGCAGAAGAACAGGGGGCACCTTGTCCTTGTGAGCCACCACCAAGCCAGGAGTTCAAACCTCAGATCATGTCAAACCCTGAACTCTTGTTTTTAGTTGATGCATTCAGTTGGCCCGTCTCACCAAAGCCAGAAGCCACGTGGAGGTAGGAGAGTCTCACAGGCTTGCTTATTGCTTTCCTCCTCCTTGAATCCAGCAAAATCACTGTAATAAACAAACACCCAGAGACCTGCATAGGTTGGCTTCCGCACCAAGTAGGATTTCATCCTTTCCTGCCACCGCAGCTTGGCAAAGCCAGGCAACTCTGTATTCTTCATTTAACAAGTCAGAAGAATGATATGGAAAGCAAGGAACTCCCCCAGCCCTCCTAGGTATGAATGTTCAGGCTGATTCAAGCCCTTTCAAGTGGTTTTGTCTCCAGCGATTTGCACTTCCCTGCCTCCCAGCCCTTCCCCAGGTTCCCACTCCTGCCCCTGACGCTGCCTTGCCAAGTCCTTGCGCCACTGTTGTTATTTGTGAAGCGTGAGCAGAGCTGTGACAAGGGAGGGATGTCATTAAACCACGCCGGGAGGAGATGTCAGCCGCCATGCAAGCATCTTCCTGACACTCCACTTTCAAACGATTTCAGAAACGGCACTCTGATGATTTCAGGTTGGGTAGACCTGTCAGCTCAGATGGAGGCCTCAGCCGGCTGCTGGGCCCGTCGCGTACGCAGCCCCGTCCCCACGCACACACAGCCGCACGTCATTATTTTTATGCCACTCCAAGACAGATATCCTTGAATGCCGCTGGAAGTGTCAAACTTTGGAGGCAAGTGAAAGCTTTAACATTTAGAGGGTTCTTGTGTAATGCAAATGAACCGGAAAGGTAGGAAGGCATCCCAAATGCCACTCAATGCATTTATAAAAAGATAAGGTGACTGTGTCCTACCCTAGCGTATCACTTCATTACCGAGTGTCAGCAAAGAGCCTGGCAGCTCAATTGGTTGATGAAATCACATGGCCTAAGTGTTATCTTGCAAAAACACATGAAATTGTTGAGCTCAAACAGCAAAGAAGTATAAATATCCCTGCAGTTTATTCTCATCAGCCAATCAAAGTCTATGGATCTCTTTGTTTCCTTTCATTTTTTTTTTCCTCCCGGTGTGAAAAAAAAATGAAGAATTTCCCACCCAATTTATAATTCAAGATATTTTGCTACCTAATATATTTATATTATTTTCTTCAATCTCTAATTGAAGTGCTTTGTTTATGCATTATTCATCTGATCTTTGTTTTCCATCCTCATTGTTAACTTCCAATGCAATTTTAATAAGCTCGTGGTCAGAGATCGGGGTGGCAGGCACTTTGATGCCGTGTTAATTCACTGACGAAAGGGCAGGAAGAAAGCTCAAGGAAGGAAGCCTTTAAAGCTCATGTTATAATGTGCACCTAATTTTCATAGGGAAAGGTTTCCTGGCTTTGCTGCGGAGGTGCTTGGGTGTCACACTGGCAGTGAGCGAGAAGAAAATGCAATTGCCTGAGTTTCTGCAGATGGGGGGCATTTGTCGTTGCCTGCTGAGGTCTGTGGAAATTACACATACTCTGCTGCTCTTCATCCTTCCAATGTCTCTGCTGAATGGCTCGCACAAGTAAACAGAGCTGAAGGTGATGGATGTGGCATGTTAGACAGGAAAATGGGTTGGTTTTCATGATTTTCTAGTACCTGGGGCAGTGCTGTACAACCTGGAGTGTGCTGCACTTGAGGAACTTGCTTCTCTGTGAGCTTTGGCTGAGCCGTAGGCACCAGAGTCTGCCAGCTGCCCAAATAGGACATAAGTATGGTCTGTTAACTCGAGGTGGTGGGATCTCAGATGGATCTCCGCCTCTTGAATTACTGCTAAGCTGTCTTCTATGAGCAAAAATGCAGAGCTTCTTTTTTAACGGAGATATTGCAGCTCAGTCCAGCTGAGATCTGACAGATTCAGCATCGTGCACACTGCAGCCAAAAGCTTACTTTTCATTTTATTCTTTCCTTTTCAGCTGATCTCAAAAAGACCTTTTGCAGAAGCCAAAGAGTTAATATCAGTGTAGGAATTATAATTCAGCCTGGGAGAAACATTTTTGGATATTCTTGGCATTTCTGGATATCAGCACAGCTGTAGCTCTGTCTTACCAATGAACAAATATTCTTGGCCAAGGTACAAACTCACACAGCCCATTAAAGGCGGCTGCGGTAGGAAGGAGTGCATGCAGCAAGCAGTACTAACTTGAGCTTACAACTGCTGCCCACTGAAAGTTGGCATGGACAGGTAGTGGAAGTATTAAGTGATAAAAGGCATAGAGCATTGAAAGTGACAGGCAGCAGATGTAAATAGAGGTAATTTTGTGCGATAACCCACCAAATTCCATTTTAATGAACTTAGCTCTCCAGTCTCCATGAGACGAGACATTGCTAGACAAGAGAGGGTGAGAGGGAGGTCCAGAAATAGTGTCATGAAGACAGAGGCTGCTAAGAAGTTGCAGCAGCAATCCCGCAGCGTGCACACTCATAGAAGTAAACCCACCAGCCAGCTTCAGTTTGCACCAGTGACAGGAATGGCAATAACACCAAGGATGCCTATGGAAGAATCTGTACTCACAGGATGATGAAAGGAGAGACATGAGGAGTAAATTATGCATTGCACATTCTAACAAGAAGCCTGGCAGCGGATGGTGGAAATAAGGGAGATTTGTGGGAGCGATGTTTGTCTGGTACCACTGCGCCCCTGCCTTCCTATTTTCCTTTGTTTTGCACATTTATTCCCCTTGAATTAACTCATAGAAGAGGAACAGATGCCATCAGGATTTAAAACAACATTTTCAAACTACTGCTTGAATGGAGGCTGTCAGCATTTCCTCTGAATTGTGCAAATCAGTGGCATTGTAATAGGGCTATTGTTTATAGATGGTGCTTTTTTATTAGAGATTCTTCGGGTCAGTTGCTTGCAAATATTTTTCAGAAAAATCAGGAACTGGTTTTAGGAATTCTCTCTATCTAAAAGCATTTAATTTTCAGAAGCTAGAAATAATATATTTTGGTTGTTTTGGAGCTTCCTTAAAACACTGATGTTCTACACTTTCTGGAGCAGAGATTCCTGACTTTGATTCTCTTTCCTCCTGTTTGACTGACAATCATACACATACAGAAGTATGAATGAAGATTCACTATTTCAACTCAGTGGCCTCAGATTTGTTCTTAGATGCAGATGATCAGAAATCTGTGAAACTCGGAATGGAAAAAATCAGAAATGGCATCTTCGTTTTTCTTCTATTTCTTTTTTCTCATCAGGAATATGTGTCAGATTTCCCATATAATAGTTACTGCTTCAGACTCGGTTTTCTCATTGTCAGTGTTTGAAATTACCTCACTTTAGTCTTTGTGTGGGTAGAAGAGATGACCATGCATTCTCTGTTAGAAACTATTTTCATACAAAATGCTTCCCTTGCACATAAAGTTCTCTCATTTAACCTATTGCTGGATATTTCGTTAGTACCACATTGGCAAGCCTGATTCTGAACATGGGAAAGAAACATGATGTAGCTCATGAGTTTACCATAGAGAAAAAAATGGTGCAAATACTGTCCTTCTCTGTAGAAAATGCAATTTTCTACTCCTCTCATCTTATATCTGTTGTAAAATCAACTGGCTTAGAATAAGGGCACTTCCCTCTCAAACCTAGACAACATTAAAAATTTAATTTCTCTCAAAAAAAAAAAAAGTTTTGATGGGAAATTTTTCAGCTTGTCCTTAAACAGCAAGTGTGATGCGACAGCTGTCTTAGTCAAGCCTCTGGTTGTGCTTGGTCGTTCTTAAATGCTGTTAATGGGAATGCAAAACAGTCGTATGCTTGACGGGTAAAAAGGGAAAAATCATCAGAGACTTCATATGTGAGCAGAAAAGGGATTGTCTCCCTTTCCCCACAGATCTGGTCTTTTCCCAGGGCTCAAAAGAACTTGACTGCGTGGTGGGGAACTATCTTTCTAGCAAAAGAGGAGTGAAATGGGGAACAAAAAAAAGAAAGAAAAGGAAAAGAAAATTCCACTTGATTAGCTTCTTAGCATCAGTTGGATGTGACAACTCTTTGAATATGGATGAAGTCTACAAGAGGGATCATCTGCCAGCAGTAGTTGTTACCAAGGAAGTAAGTGATGCTAGAGGTCGGAGGGCACCTGTCTCGCCAGCTAATGAAAGAATTGTGGGAGACAGAGCTTTTCTATCTGATTAATATAAGGGCTGTAATTCCTGCCCTTGCCACCCCCACACCTTATCTGCTCTCTCTTTCAAAGTGATAGTGATACCAAGGCTATTGTTGTTATTGTAAGTGGGATGTGAAAGAGACTATCCTAGCAAGAGCTTTGCCACTTGTAAGTGATATTTTAGCCAGTAACTTGTGCCAATCTCATCCTCCCACGCAGATTCTGGAAGGGAAAAGCAACTCTTTGCTTTATACTCTGCCAGACTTTTTTTCCAATCATGCTGAGAGCTGAAAGTCAGCCCTGATTTTCAAGGGGGAGGAATGCAGTGGTTAGAATGGGCTGATTAAGTGGGAGCATTTATATGGGGGTGGGAGAGTTAGAAGAGAGAATTCAGGAATGCTTTATCTTTAAAGGTGACAAAGAAATTGCAGGATATAAATGTGGTTATAGTGCCTCTGATCAAAGAGAACAGTAATCCAGTGCCCTTCCTCAAGCAGTGACCAGCAGTAGATATTTAAGGATATGCTGCTCTGAAAGCAATGCCTCCTAGTTTTTTTTCATGGAAACTACATCTACAAATAACATAATAACACTCTTTGATAGAGCAAATTCTCAGCTGCAAAACACTTCTTGTCAGCATAATCACCACCATTAGCTTTACATTTTCACCACCAATGGACAAAAGCCTTCATACCACGGACGTAAAAATCTGCCATACCACCACCATCTGCCTCTGACACTCTGGGTCAACACAATAAAATAGGAGTCAATATTTTTGGAGCAGCCCTCATTTAATGAGGTTTCTGATGCTTGTCTTCTCTGTTCAGAGAGTTTTTCATTTGAATAATGTATCCGTGTGACAGCACAAGCTTGAGCCCCCATCTGATACATATAAATGTAGATGAGAACTCCCTCTGTATTTGTGCAGAGGTGTAACGTAAACATAAGGACAAACTTTAATGTTCACATTTGCAGTGCCATGCTCTCTCTGACTGGATATCCATATACATACTGCAGATAAGGAGCAATTTCTGGCTTGTACTACTTCCTGAACCATAAGTGGATGAGGTTCAGACAAGCTAACACTGTGCTATCAATAACAGATATTTTTTACAATTATCAGACATTGACTTAGACTATTTTCTGGCCCAATTTTCAGTGGAGGCAATCTAAAAAATCATATAGATAGTCCTCCTTTTAGTTGCCCTGTGATCTCCATCCCCATCCCTGTGACTTCCACACAAGTAAAAACAGGCAACACCATAGACACAGGCCCAGAACTGTCAGTCTTGGAATAAGTTCAATGAAAGTCTAATGTACATGCAGATTTAGGCATGTAGCATTGTACACCATCTACCATCCACTGCATGGTAAGTGCTGCAATGTGAAGGCAGAACCCACTGAGAAAAATGTGCAGAGAACAAAATGATCATGGAGGCCTCTCCATGTTTTCCAACATATGGCATAAAGCAGGGCTTTCTACCAACAGGTGGTCCCTGTGGTTATGGCAGTAGTAGCCATCCTCCAGCTCAGACCTCCTCACTTACAAATCCTTTACAGGAGCTCATCCTTTACTGCTGTCATCAGTAAGCTTTAGTGATTTTCTAGACCAAATGAATTGACCCATGTATTTAACAGGAAGATCAAAGGTTTTGCTTGGCTTCTCTACTAGTGCTAGTTCATCCCCTTATTCATCTAGGTAGGAAATGCCAGTTAGTGAAT